>NC_052635.1:33050331-33354641 GCF_016161935.1 Mauremys reevesii | reverse complement strand
AGTGTCTTCCAGTCGGTGATTAGAAAGCCTCTAATGTTCTCCCTACAACAACATTTTGGGTGATATCACAGTACAAATATACAGCAAATGATTGCCTCGGTGTTCAGAGATAGCCATCTGCTCCCGTGGGACAGAGAATAACTGGGTGAGAGAAATGCGTTCTTATTTTTCAGAAATTTAAATACGATAGATTCCTGAATGCAGACAACACAGAGAAAAGAGATTTCTATAAAGGAGGGGAAAGGCTGAAATATTACAACATGCCATGGGGAGCAGGAATTAACACATGTATTGGAAAGTTCCATGCAGTCAATAGCATCAAACAGTAAGTAAATGCAGAGAGTCTCTGAAACTTAGTTATTCAGGCCACTTGTAATTTTAATATCCAGCATAAGAACCCTCTTGTTCTATAAAATTTGGACCTCTGTTCAAAAAAAATAATAATAGCAAAACAGATAATATTTATCTAATCCCTCTGGCATCTACTTTGTATAAATACAGGTTGAGACCATTTATAAACTCTGTATCTACTCCTCAATAACCCATATAAACTCTTTTGGAAAACATTTTATTTATTTTTTAAATAAGTATTTTTTTAACACCATAGATCACAAAATCTCTAAATGACTTGTGAATTAGTTAGTTATGCCACATAGTAAACTGTGGTGGTAGAGAGGAAATGCTCCCAGGCCTCCCATTCTACTGTAACTTCATACATATACTGCACACATAAAACGACATCAAAAGAACGTGAAGGTTGTAAAGTCAATGTTATATTAAGGATGCAAAACTTAGGAAAGTCCAGAATTAAGTTTTCCTGTGCAACCTGCACTGGGCCCCATTGCATGCATTATGATACAGTCTTTAATGATCACATACTATTTTGTCAATAGCACTTCTTCACTTTGTACAATGTATTTTTCCCTAATGTCATTCTTGGAAATGGCTAAACCATTTTTTCTGAAATTTTCCAAAATAATTCAGCCTGTGGCAGGCACCTGGTTTGGAAAAGTTCCATCTGAATGGTTAAAGTTTGGCAAAGTCGTAAGCAACTGAAAACTGGGTGTTAATAGTAGGAAGTATCAGGCAACCTTAACTACAGGCAGAACTACCAGTTCCCTCTATATTTGCCTTCTAAGCATAGAAAAACTAGTAGATCGTCAATAACATATACTTTACTGACCTGGTCATTTTACCATTTTAGGTTTGTTTTCATCTTGTTAACCAATTTTGACTTGGAACTGAAAGATCCTGAAGCAAGAATCCCAGGGTTTGACAAGGGAAGATACGGCTTCGGAATGTTACAGCCAGAGAATGACATCATGATTCAATATAAATTGAAAGATTAGTAAAATAGCAATGGCTTCCCTTCCATCATCCAGCTGGTCTCCTCTGTGTTCCTCTGGTTTTTCTGATAACTGTCATCGAATTGATTCTAGATCCAAGTAGTGTATTTTGGCTTTATTAATTAATCCATTGGGCTGGGGTAATGGTAGCAGTTAGAACATTAGAAGAAAAAAAGTCACCATTATGTTGGCTTTGTACCTTCTAGATTAAGCTTTAATGCTAAATGACTCTAGTTAATAGGGGAGCTTCAACATACCATACAGTCATGTTTAGTAACTAATCACTAGATATAGTCAAAGCGAACTTTACATCACGGAAGCACGTTTCAAGGGAGACTATAGCTGTCATAAGCTATTGTGTGTAACTCTCAACCAATTTTGCACATTCATGGAATTTCTTGCAAATCCTTGGGTACGACGAAATATATCTAGCAGAGTCATGACACAGAAAGCTGAGTTTTTATTTCTGAGTAGCTGGGCCTTGGCGTCCATACAGAGGGTTGGTCTTCCTGCATCCCAGCATGAGAGAGAACTTTGGAAAGGAAGATACACTTGAGTGGGTCAGCATCATTAAGCATATTGTGTCTTAGTGGAATTATCTGATCATTTTGACTGCTGAAGGTAAGGGCCATTCCAGATCATAGGTTTACAGCCCAGATTATGGGCTGGCCGGACAAATTGCACATAGCACAGGTAGGTAGGAGGGGTGTGTGGTGTGGGAGAGAGTGTTGGAAAGTGACATAATGTTCTCCATTTGCACTCTCTTAATCTTGGAGCTCTTGAATGCAGGCTGGTCCCTTCAGGCTGCTCTAATTTATGGAAGATGTTGATGGCTCCAAAGAGATGCTGCCCTGTGCCCCCTTTCCTCCAGCCACGCCAACTGCATTGGTAGCAGGGAGAGGCAACAAGAAGGAGAGTTGACACTGAAACCTCTGCACTGACTCGATGCCACTGAAGGATTCCCATTGTATGAGGCTGACCCTTCTGAGTCTGTTTATGCTTCGTTGGTGTCCAGAATCCCCTGACAGTGCAGTGCAAAGCCATTGCATCTGTTCCTGGGATCATTTCTGAACAAGAGCTGCTTAATTTGCACGTGTTCTCCTCTCAATTTATTTTTGTAAAGAAAATGTCTTGGAATCCTTTATTTTTTAATTCAATTTCCAATGACAAATCATTAATCTTTTTTTTTTACTAACCACAAATATCTGGAAATCTTTCATCTACTCTTGAGTGCTTTGAGAAAGACATAAGCAGGACTATGCCATTTAAGGTCTATGAACTGAGAAATGTTATGCTGTTTTGTTTATTTTAGCAGAAAGAAGATATATGCATACACATCTACCCAAGAATCCCCCCCCACACACACACAAACACATATGCATATAAATAAAGTTATTATTTTAGTTAGACAAAAAGCTACATTAAAAGAATGGTAAAGTTGCAAAATCAGACACAAAGTTTGGAAATGCTAGAATGAAAGTTATCTGCACAACTTTAATTCAGCCCCCTTGTGCATTAAAATACAAGATGTACTGACATGATCAGACACTTTAATATTCAGGTTTCATGGGCAATACCATCCTGACAGTCACAAGTCAGCCATATGCAGGAAAGAACTGATAACATTTGACACTGTGGCACTGTAAGAACCAACCATTTTACCTCAAAACTTTGTGAGTGAAGTTTTAACAAAACTTTGTCTTCATTACACACGACAGCACTTGTCTTTATGGCCCTGAAAGCAATATACTGCCTAAAAATCTTGCTATTACAGTAGAGGTTTATTTAAACCTCTCTTCTGCAGTGCGGCTGGGGCTATCAACCCACCTTAACTCAGATAACACATTATTGTAGCTTGGATGTTTCCTTTAGCATTATATACATTTACAATGCTCATTATAGTCAACCTGGTAATAGCCCTATTAGCTGCTGCCCTTTGCCTTCCTAAAGCAATCTCTCTAAAAATCTACATTTTAAACATAGCAGCTGCTGGCTGGAGAAATGAGTCTAAATTACAGCCGGGAAAAGCACTTTAATGGAGCTGATCATCTCTCTCTTCAGTTGTTAGCACATCCAAATTTCTTTAGAAGAATAAGGTTTACGCTGACCTCATCAATCCCAGAACTAGCAGCTCTTAGTCTCCACAGTCTGGTAAGGAGGAGCTCTGCCACGTCTGGTACCACAGATCCAGAAAGGACCATGTTTGACTTATAAGCTCCCAAGTAGTTTAGGGCCTAATACCTAACAGGTTATCTTTGTCCGCCGTGATACCACAGCGGCTATAGTCAGCTCTGTACCTTCTGCAGTGAGATCAAGAAGACCTTGAAAAGAAAATGGCTCCCCTTCTTTAAGGCAATGTCCTGTCTCACTGGTGCAAGGGGGATTGTAGCAGTTTCTGGGCACACTGGGGATCCATTAGCCATTGTGGTCACACAGGCAGGATGGCTAAGGGTAGCTGGCTGTGCTGGCTGGGAAGGGGGAGAGGGGTTGGGTGTATTTTACTACTGCTCCATAAAGAATGGGGCATAGGAAGGCTGGGGCCAGGACATGCACCCAAACAATTAGACTGGTCCATTGGCGCCATGGTGTGTCACTGAGCAAGCTGTCTGGATCTCCTCCCTAGCTGTCAGGAAGCTGCTAGGTCTGCCTGCTACGCTACTGCTGTATCTTCCTGTTGTACTGAGGGGAAGCTCAGGCTCCACTCCAAGGTAGCCGTGCAACACAGACTGTGATCTGGCCCTGGGACTTAGGGCACGGCTCCGCTTGCAGATGTAGAGTGCTTTGAGTTAAACCAGCCTTTGGAGAGTGCACTAGGGAAAGCGCTGCAGTCTGTCCACACTGACAGCTTCAAGCACACTGACGTGGCCACATTTGCGGCATTTGCAGCGGCACTGGGAGCGGTGCATTATGGGCAGCTATCCCAGCATGCAAGTGACTGCGACGTGCTTTTCAAATGGGGGGGTGGGGTGGGGTGAAGTGTGACAGAGAGTGTGTTGTGTGTATGTGCGGGGAGAGAGAGTGGGTTTCGGGGGGGCTGAGAGTATGTCAGCGTGCTGTCTTGTAAGTTCAGACAGCAGCAGCCCCCTCTCCCCGCCTTTCTCTCTCACTCACAGCATTCCACACTAATGGTTGCTTTGTCTCAGGGCAGATAAGGAGCCGGCTGTCAGAAACAGCATTCCCGCTGCCATTCAAAACAAAGACAAGAGTGGCCACTTGACTTAAGCGGATTATGGGACATTTCCGGAGGCTGATCAGAGCTCAGTAATGCAACACCTCGTTCACACTGATGCTGGGGCGCTCCAGCGGGGGTGCATCAAACATTATTCTACTCCCCACAATAGAGTACCAGAAGCGCTGTAGCCATAGAGTCAGAGCACTCTACGTGCCTTGCCAGTGTGGACGGGGAGTGAGCTAGGGCACCTGGGGCTCCTTTATTATGCTGTAACTCGCAAGTGTAGCCAAGCCCTCACTCCTGCCAAATAGTTTAATGTAATAAAGTAAAATACATCAATGACTTAAAACAGGGTGAGCGCAAGGGGACCGAAGAGAAAATTATTCCATTCCATAATGGACGGTGAACCAAGAGGGTGAGAGTCACGTAAGCTGCTGAGCTGACACAAATTTCTGATCCAGATCAGGCTGCAACTCTAGGACCTTATATGGCCCTCATCACCGTAATATCTAAGCATGGATGTTAATGGATTTAGCCTCATACCACCCCCTACTGAGTAAAGCAGTGTCATTATCCCCATTTTACAGATGGGGAGCTGAGGCACAGAAAGCTTAGGTGACCACAGGGAATCTGTGTCAGCGTCAGGAGCTATATAGATCTCGAGTCCCAGTCCACTGCCTTAACCGTAAGGCCTTCCTTTAGTCAAGGATGCTTGAAACCAGCCTTTTGGCTTGGCCTAATCGCTCTACATGCTGTATCCATGGTATAGCACAGCACTGCCTACAGGATGAGGGGTTGGAAATGGAAAAGTACTATTAGCTGATCTAGGCCGTGCCCTGTCAATTCAGGAATGTTCCCTACAGGACATTAACTATGGTACATAGCATCTTACCGTAATCCTTCTAAAAAACAAATGATACAATTAACTTGTATATAAATGTATCTGATCGTTGCAAAAACGGAGACGAGCCTGACGCTGTAGCAAAAGGAGAAAGGTGTTTAACTTTTGTTAGTATGAGCAGTGCTATTTTAAGTTAATGGAATGATCCTGTTGAAAAAGCTCAGATTGTGAAAAGGAAATGAATCATGAGCATTGGAAGAAAACAAGGCTTTTTTTTTTCAAGGAAAACTATTGTTTAGAACCTTGCAAATTAAAGTCTCAGTACTGAAAGGCACTGAATGATTTCTGCAAGGTGTTCAGTGCCCATAACTCTGGAACAATGCAGTGAAGTCACGGAACTGCAGTGCTCAGCATCTCACAGGGTCAAGCATGTGGCTTCAGGATAGTTTTTTTTGCCACTTTAGCTAGAAAGTTAAGATTCTGTTTGCTTCTTGCCCTCCAGGTAAAAGCTCACATTCTAAAATAATCAAGAGATGAGAAAAGGTAAACCGAGATTGCACAGTGACACAAGCCTCTGGATTTCTGAAGGCTTTTCTTGGATGAAAAGATAACCCAGTAATTTTTCATAATGTTGTAGGTGTGATATGGCAAGGAACTGTCATTAGGAATAAACCTGCATCTGTACGTGATACTCCAGAAATAATTAGCATTGTACAATGCACATTTCTGGCAAAAAAGCACACATGTCAGTTAATCAGGTAGATTATAAATAAATGATAACTGTATTACGAAGCTTAAAATATTACATTGAAAGGATACTTCTGTTGCAGCCCAGGTTCTAAAAAGGATTACAGCTGTTAGGCTTTTCTAAGTCTTTCTAGGAACAAATTATGTTGAACAGGCCTTACCCTGCATCTCAGCCAGTGTTTTGGTTTTTGTGTGAACTGATCAAGATAGACTTTACGTGTATTTAGCATGGGGCTGAGACATGCAGAATTCCTCTTAGCTGACGTGATCCTACGATGAACATTAGCCATTGATTCTGACACTCAGGAGCCACCTTTGTTTATAGATAGATAGATTAGATTAGATAGATGATAATGATCTAAATGGCTTGTGATACAGCATGGCCAGAGGGCAGCAGGAGAGTGTTACAAGGGAGCCTTGTTCCCTGTAAGGGGAAGAAAGTTTGCTATAGATTAACTAGAGCACCTGAAGCCAATTAGAGTACCTGCAGTCAGTCACATGATAAAACCCCCCTGCTTCAATCAGACAGTGTGGGAGTTGGAGCAGAAAGGATTGGTATTGGAGCAGAGAACAGTTTGAAGAGAAAGCAGAGGAAAGTTTGGAGGAGTGCTGTGGTGGGCTAAGAAGTCCAAGACCCTAGGTAAGGGGCACCTGGCTTGTGCAGAGGGAGGGCAGGAAGCCCCCCTTCCCCCCCCCCCCAAGCTGAAGGGCAGGAGAGGGAAGTAGCCCAGGGGAAGGAACTGCCAGTTCAAGTGGTTCACCGCTATCCTCAGGGCCCCTGGGCTGGGACCTGGAGTAGAGGGTGGGCCCAGGTCCCTCTCTCTCCACTCCCCTCCTCAAAGACACTAGTGGGGCAATTAATATTCTAATTCAGGGGCAAGAAATGGTGCCCTGAACCCCCCCAAAGAAGAGAAAGCGTGAGACCCATCATAATAGTGCCGGCAATTTGCCACAGGCTGTAATTTGCAGAATGGGCAAGCTGGCCTGTATCAAATTAGAATCAAACCTCAGACTGAAATATATGAGGTTTGCTCATTGCTAGTTATTAAGGGCCAAATTGTGACCTGCACTTTGTGGCTGTGCTGGGACATAGTGGAATGTAAGGAGACCTCTTACTCTTCTGGGAAGCTTCCCCAGTGTGCATGGGCATGTGTGTATGAGGGCAGGGCAGGGTGGGGGAGGGGGCTAAATGGAGGAGAACGGACTTAAAGCCACTACTCTCGTCATCCCTACATAGATGGGGGGGGGGGGAAGGGATGGAGCCTGGGTTCTTCCTGCCCCTACAAATAAACTAATCCATATAGCTGAGCTGGTATGGAAGGAGAAGTAATATGCTACTAGTATGGGTTGGTAGCAGCTCCAGGGACCCCCAGGAAAGACTAATGATGCTAAGTTTCTTTCTGTGCCATGAAAGATTATGTTAAGGGCTTCAGTTGCAGTGATCCTTTACTAGGAGAAAACTAAGAAGTCAAGTTTTCGTACTATCATAAAAAGTCACCCAAACATCAAGAGCTAGATGGCTCATGTGGTTTGTGGCCAAAGTATGTATTGAAATGGCCTGCTATAGTGCAGATTCCATTAGAGAGAGTCGCTAAAATATGAGCAAAAGTCTACAGTACTTCATTTAGAGGATAATTATAGATTGTCCAAATTGCCTTCTAATTAGGCATACAAAATGCACTATTAGGAGCTTCTGAGTTTGTTAGAGACAATCCACCCATTCTACTGTAATATTTCAATTTAGAGCCGCCTACATTACTCTTCCTTTGCATCAATCTGCTCAATTGTCAATATTTAATGCACAGTGAAAGACAAAAGCAGAAAGATGCCAGTTTTTAAAAAATAATCCATAACAATTTTTCCCTATGGCTTTTCTTGAGAAACATGCATTACTGTTTTTATTTTGCTTGCTGCTGTGCCACAAGTAGGATGGGAGCCCCTTTGTGGTACGCACTGTACAAGTAATAGGAAGAGATCATCTCTGCCCAGAAGAGTTTGCAGCCTTAAGAAGATGAAGCATGGGGGAAAGCTAGAACACAACACGAGTGATCTGTGTGATGCCTGTTTGCAGTGTTGTTGTAGCCGTATTGGTCCCAGGATAATAGAGATCCGAGGTAGGTGAGGTAATATCTTTTACTAGACCAACTTCTGTTGGTGAGGGAGACAAGCTTTCAAGCTACACAGAACCCACCTTAGCTGTGTGGTGACTGGCATATGTTTTGTTAGTCCCAATTAATAAAACATGACCTGTTTTTCAGGCCTCACTTTTTGTTACTAAAGTCTATAGCTAGTCACCACTGACTAGATTTGTGGTGTTTGGCCTGGTGCTGTTAGCCTGGCCTAAAGCCTGATACCCTTACTCCTGACAGATAGCACTTTACTCCTCAAGCGGTCCTGTTGACATCAATGAAGTGCAGTGATACACTACACAAGTAAGGCTTTCAGAATCTGGCCCGTCATGTTGCTTTTCTTGGTGTTTTTCCTTTTGCCTTTTATCCCATTTCACTTTATTGTGAGCCAGTTTGCACACCTCTTACTCACACTGATAAGCAGTTATTCCCAATACAGGGCTGCCTGGGGGTGGGGGCAAGTGGGGCTCCCACGAGAGTTTTTCGGGGCCCCTGGAGTAGGGTTCTTCACTCACTCCATGGACCCCGGAAAACTCTTGTGGGGCCCGGGCCCTCAGAGCTTCTTCCGCTCCGGGTCTTCGGCAGTAATTCAGCAGCGAGGGGCCCTTCCATCCCGGGACCCGCCGCCGAAGTTCCGGGTCTTCGGCAGCGAGGGGCCCCCGCCGCGGGTCTTCGGGGCACTTGGGCGGCCGGTCCCAGAGCGGAAGGACCCCCCCGCCACCGAATTACTGCCAAAGCGGGGGGCCCCCGCCGCCAAAGACCCCAGGCCCCCTGAATCCTCTGGGCAGCCCTGTCCCAATAGTAATTAATGGAACTAGTTGTGTGAGTAGGCACTCGATAGCTTGAGTAAGGAGCTCAGAATCAGATGCTTAATTGATATTATTTAACCCTGGCCTCATTTTTTAAAAATTGTTTGACAGCTTGAATTGTTTAATGATATATATTGTTCGAGCCAAGAATGGGAACACCATCATCAGCTACCTTGTGCATGCTACAAAAATGGGCCCATTTAAAAGGGATCATTCGAATTCATGGGGAATGGTGGTGTCCCATGCAAAGTAATGCCAGTCAACCTTCAGAGATAGTTTATTTTAGTCTTTTACATCACACAATGAAGGGGGCACCTGGTGGGGGTGGGGCGGAATAGTGTTAGATGAGTTGTTTTAAAAATGATCTTCTTGTGCCAATTAATTAAAATGTGATTAACAAAATACACACATTAGAAATGGAAAACAATGCAAATTCTACCCAGAAAACAGCGCACTCAGTTCTGGGAGAATTGAATTTCTTTATACTGCTCAACAGTGACCCCTCTGTCTGATTAAAGGATAGTGGTGACTGGCTCCAAGAGAGGCAGGTGAAAGAATGAAGAGCATGTGGAGGGGAAACTGGGGCATAGTCAAGGCCAGCTCCAGGCACAAGTGAAGGAAGCAGGTGCCTGGGGCGGCCAATAGAAAGGGGCAGCAGTCTATCCGTTGTTGGGCTGGTATGTCCAGGTCGGCAGCAGTGGCACTTCGGTCTGCTTCAGTCTTCGGCGGCAATTCGGCGGCAGGTCCTTCACTCTTTGGCAGCAGCGCAATCAGGTTTTTCTTTTTTTTTTTTTTTTCTTTTTTTTTTCCCGCCACTTGAGGTGGCAAAAAAGCTGGAGCCGGCCCTGGGTATAGTGGGACAGAACAGGGATAACTGTCACCAAAAATAAAGTTAAAGAGTGATATAAATTATCCTTGCATTGGATGACCACAGGGCTTTTTTAATAAGCTACAATGGGGAGGATTTGATCTCCAAATCACAAATTAAAATCCGGCCCTGGTTAGTGACTGGAAGTCATTACCATCTGATGGCTGGCTGGCGGTGTCCAGGAAACAATCTGATGGTGTTGGTCCATTTCAGCTTCTACATGGAAACTGGAAAAAAAGAGAAGCTAGTTGGTAATTGCATCTTTTAGGGATTGTTACAACAATTGATGTAAATTTGAAGGTAACGTACTATATTTTCTGTTAAGCAAAGCAAACAGCAGACTACAATGGTAATAGGTGTATGTATGTGTGAGAGAAAGGAAGACACCAAAGCAGCTGTGACTTTTATTATTGTAGTTACATTACAGGACGGGAAAATTAATAGTGACGTTTATTAAAATTGGAGGGCAAAGTTCTGCCCTCAATTGCCACTCTATGGGGGTAACATGGAGGGGTAGGTAAAGGCAGAATTTGTACACTAGGCTGTCCTAATTTGCCAAATCCTGCTTTTTAACTGCAAAAAATATGCATGAAAATAATATCAGATTTATTCTTACTAAAGTATGTGCATTAGTAACCGATCCCCTAAAGGCTTCCCTCACTTATACTGCTGACACCTGAAAAATGCCGTTTTCAGTTAGCTGGAAGAAGCTATGATGTTAGAGAATAACGTTAAGGGTTAAGGTCCTGATTGCACCATGAGCAACATGTTGGCATTCTACACGCTCTGTGCAGGTGTGAGAGCCTCTTGCATGTTAACTTAGCTCTGCATGGCTGCCGTGGTTCATCCATATAGAGCTCATTGCATGGGCAGAGCCTACCCATTTTGTCTCTTGATTCTGTAACAAGCTTGGTTACTTATTTCCTGTGCAATCTTGGGTAGGTCATCTCACCTTTCTTTGCCTCGGTTTCCCCATCTGTAAAAGGGACATAACAGTATCTCCCTCCCAAGGATGCTTTGAAAATGAAGTAGTGTTTGCCAAGCCCTTGGAAATCCTCTGGGGAAAGTGCATAGTATTTCCATCAATAGCCTGAAAGGAACATCTAGGCCTGGCTGTTTGGTGTAATGCAGTTTTCCAGGATTGCCTTCTGCTCTAGGGTTTATCTGGTCAGTTTACCAGTTGGGCTCATTATTGCTGATTATGCACTATATGTATCTCATGACTTTAAAAACAAACTTTAGATTTGTGGATAATCTAAGCACTATTCCCAGATGTACAGACACTCTTTTCTCAGCCTGTGTATTACATAATTTTAACATTAGCTTTAATAAAATGTTTAAATTTGTCTTTTAGGATGTGTTCTCTTCTCACCTCGATTAAGAGATGAGAGGCAGTGGGGCTGGGAAGCCTCAGATCTGGGGAGGAGCAAATGGAAGTCAAGAAGTGGGGAGTGTGGGAGGAAAAGAAGGGTCCCAGCTGGGAGATAAGGTCTATCAAGGCAGGGGCATATGACTGGTCTGTGCGGGGGTAGGGAGAGTGTGCTGACTGCACCCCTGTCTGCCCAAACTCACTTCTGCTAATGCTATGTACAAAGCTGGAACTGTGACAAATGAGTCCTCTTTTATCTCTGCCTGTCTGACAAGATTAAGAATCAGGTGGGGAGCCGGTCAGTGCCTATCTGGGTCTAGCAAAGGACACATAGGGCTGCTGGACTTCAGGATAATAAAGAATTACAATGCAAAACAGAGGGGATTCATTTTTTAAACCTCCGCTCCCTGTGGAATCTAGCTAATGAAACTCTTGCATAGCAGTGACTGATGCCATGAAAACTGACAAATATTATTGGAGCTGCGCTGGTTAATGCAGCTTTTCTTCAACGTGTGAACTTCAATACACAGATGTTGGTCACTCTGTTCTTGTCCTTTTATTTTTGAGCTGTTATGATTGTATCAGTCCTAATAGCACAACTTTAATTTTAGCCTGAACTGGCTCCCTGGTGGCTGAGAGCAATCGTAGGATTTTCCCCTCATTTAATCTGTATACTACTGTTATATTGCGTAGTGTGTGTCTGATGAAGTGGGTATTCACCCACGAAAGCTCATGCTCCAATACATCTGTTAGTCTATAAGGTGCCACAGGACTCTTTGTTGCTTTTTACGGTTCCAGACTAACATGGCTACCCCTCTGATACCTTTACATTGAAACCTCTAATTTTCCTCCCTCTATTTGGAGTTATGTATAGTGATGCATAAGTACAACTATGTATTTGTTTCAAGGGGAATAAAGACAGGGGAATGGCAGTAGACCTGGCACCTCAGACCTAATCTTGGTAGAATCTGAGGCCCACCTCCTCCAAGGTCTTTAAGCACCTAACTCCCATTGAAATCAGCAACTGAATGGCAAAGCTCTGGATGTGCAGGGCTGGTGCAACCATTAGGCGAACTAGGCGGCTGCCTAGGGCGCCTAGTGGTTGAGGGCACCTAAAAGCCTGCTAAGGCGAGGAGGTGGAGTGGAGGTGAGCTGGGCAGAGGGGTGCAGGGAGGGCCGCCTGCAGTAATGGGGTGGGGGCGCACAGGGGAACCGCTCCCTGCCCCAGCTCACCTCCACTCTGCCTCCTCTGCGGAGCACACAGCCCAGCTCTAAGTCTCCTTCCCTCCCAGGCTTGTGGCGCTGATTTCCCCACTCTAATTCTCCTCCAATTGGCGCCGCAAGCCTGGGAAGTGAGGAGTCTTAGAGCAGTGCCCGCGTGCTCAGCAGAGGAGGCGGAGCCAAGGTGAGCTGGGGCGGGCTCCCTGGGCGGGGTTAGCTGCCACAGAGGGGAGCTCCCTGGGCGGGGTTAGCCGTGGCAGAGTGGGGGAGCCTCCCCTGGCAGGGTTAGCTGCTGGGGGGCTCCCCAGGGTGGGGGGGGTGGGCTGGGTTAGCTTCCACGGCAGGCGGGTTCCTCTAGTGGGAGGGACAGGTGGACGTGGTTAGCTGCCAGGAGGGGTGGTGGTGGTGGGTGGGGTTAGCTGGGTGGGGGGTGGCACAAGGTGGAATTTTCGCCTAGGGCATGAAACTTCCTTGCACAGACCCTGTGGACGTGAGTGCCCTCAATTCTGCTTGATGTCAGTGGGACCTGAGGGTTCTCTATTATACTGTATTCTATCTATTGTAATGAACTGGCTGGTGTGCCTATGCATGCCTGCCCTGTGCTGGATGGAACCAGAACCATGCTTCTGTGTGTCATAGATCCTATACTGTTAACCACTAATAGAGTTTCTTTAGTTCAAGGGTAAGATTCTGTCCTTCTGTGGGGGGCGAATTTAAGTTTGATTTCCCGCTGTCACAAAGAAGCTCTGAGTATCTATGTTTTACAGCACAACCTTTAAAGATCCTTTAAATCAACAGATATGTTGCACCATAATATGGAGTATGTGCAGGTAAATCAGCTCTTTACCAACCTGACTACTAGCTATGCCTTTGGCGAGCTTTGCTGCCTAAGCTTTTCCAAAAAAGATCCTGTCCTAGAACTTTCAAGTGAGCCATAATCTCTGTCACCTGATACTGGAGAGTTTATTCCTCACTGCTCGATTGCAATGATTTGCTCTTACTCAGCAATACCCTAATCACTAACCAGAAGTGGTTTTTACACCACCTGTTATAGGGCTAGAAGAGGGGGTGGCTTTCCAAATGCTGCTAGGGCTTTCTTCCACCCAGATAGAGAGATCACTCACAGCCTGTGAATCCGATACAATTACACATAATGCTCAGTGCTTACTACAATTGTAATAGGGTCAATAATATTTATCTTGTTCTAACTACATCTCTATTTATATCCTGTTGCACTCAACTGAAGGTTGCTAGGTCTGCCTAAAATCAGCAGCTACCCATTACTTTAGGTGTGAATTTCCACTATCAGCTGGAGATGTTTCTTACAAACAGCTGCTATTAACCTAATCATGGGCATATTCCAGTAATGTTGTAGGAAGCATCAGAGCTCAATTTCTTATTTTTTTTTAAGGGGAGGAAAAAAGGTTGTGCAGCCCCAGAAAGAAGTGTCAGTTATTCAAGCCAAGCAGGAAAGAAACAGGATCCTGACAGTGAAGTTCTACAAACTAGTCCAATGGCAAATCCTACAAGAATGTTAGTATTATGTTTTTCCATGTAGGGGCTAGAATAGATTCTACAATGATGGGGGCATTCAAAATGCCTGAGACTGACAGATCACAGGTTAATGGGCTCAGTATTTTTAATTTACATGCTATACATTTTAAATATAATGATTTTATTGATGATGCATTTGAAAATAGAATAATTCCACTTTGCAGGGAAAAATCTCTCTTTAGGTAGCTAGCCATGTCCTCATCACATTAAAGGTAAATAAAAGGTAGCATTTTCAAAAGCCTCTCAGTCACTTAGGAGCATAACTGCTGTGATTTTTACATTACAGCTCCGATTTTCAGAAATGTTCAGCTATGGTCTAACTGTGATCCCTCTGAATAATCTCACCATTAAGATTAACTATAATACCAAATCATAATCACCTTATACTAAATACCTTGCCCCCACTTAGCATTTTTCATTTGAGATAAATCTCAAAGCACTTTACAAAGGAGGTCAATATCATTATCCCTATTTTACAGATGGGGAAAGTGAGGCACAGGGAGGGCAGTGACTGGCCCAAGGTCACCCAGGAGTCCAGTAACAGAGCTGAGAATAGAACCCAGGTCTCCTGAGTCCAGTGCTCTACCCATTGGGCCTTCTTTTTCTGAGTTTAACCCGTTATTGAATGCACCTTATTAAGATTTGAGATTAGCAAATATATTTACATTGTATCCAAATTGTTAACATTAATGTTAACCTAAAATATCCCATACAAGGCTGGTGCTAGGGGTAGACTACATAAACATCCACCCAAGATGCCTCATTTTCAGGGGCTTCTACTTCTGCACCCTTCCCCACCACCTGGGACAGCTTTGGGAGGAGCCTACTGCTTTAAGCATGTCCGTCCCTTCCCAATGCGGCAGCGGCAGTTGAAGCCTGCAAGTAGGCTGGTCCGGTGTCCCCTCCTCACCAGCTGGGATTGTTCTGAGGTATGTGCTTTCCCCTCTAGTGGCACCCCCCACACCATACCACTGGGTAGCATCAGATTAGTGTGCGGTTAGTGCTGACCATGACCATCTTCATGTGCACTTTGATCCCAAAAGGCCACTAACCTTCATTTTTAGAGTCATGCCTCATAATTAATATAACCTTTCCCTTGACTAAATGGGGCCATGTGATCCTGACAGAGGTTCAGTTTCCTTTGCCTGCTGCATGAGTCAGCAAGTGCCACAACTAATGGGGGTGCAAAAGCTCCCATTTTCCCACTAAGCCTAGCTGGCTTCCCCCTGCCCCCCATGACTAAGGCAAAGACCAAAAGCCTGGCCCAGCCCTGCTGGTTAGCTGCTGCCATGCAGAATAAGCCATGCATTTGGATGGACTCTCAGAACATCTGTTCCCCAAGCCAGTAGAGACCAGGCAGTTATGGAGATGACACAGCTGGTCCTTGGGAGAAAGGAATCAGTTCCTCCTTCTCATAACACCTACCCGAGTGGGGCACAAATTTGGATCCCAGTCCTGCACAACAGCTTGCACGGAACTCCTTGTGCTAGCGGGACCTTACTGAAAAGCTATAGAGAAGAAAGGGTTCTGGTGGGATTGAAAGGCTGGAATTCACTTCCACAGAGAGCTGTAGAGTGAAATGCATCAGCTGGGTTATAAAGAGGACTGGACAATGGAAAGCTTTAATGGGCCTGATTGTGATGGATGATGAGGAGCAACTGAATGTCTTGATGCTAATGGGAGTTGTGGTTCCTCAATGGCATTCAAGGTGAAGTTTAATACTTGTAAATTTGCTTGCTAAAATAAGAGGGAATCAGTCTCATATTACAGGGCATAAATTGGTCAGGAAATACAGTTTTTCCCAAGGACACAATTATGCGTATTTGGCAGGGTGCTTTGCTGGGAGTAGGCGTGATGGATTTTTGTCTTCCTTTGAAAAACCAGGTACTGGCTTTGTGTCAGGAAGGGAAGAGAGGCACTGCAGATCCACGGTTAGGTAACAACAGCCTGGTTTAGTTAGATATACCTCAAGAGAGGAGAGAGATTCCCAGCCTGGCTCATGACTGTCTATACAATCACAGAACCAGAGTGGCACAGAGAATGGTCACAGAGGGTTCTAGCTCCAAGAGATACAGACACCCCAAACAGTATAAAATGATAGATCAGTACTTGCAGGCCTCAGCTGAAGGGAAGATACTGATCAATGCTTTGATCCAATATAGTGAATACTGCATGGCAGTTACTGCACTCATTTACACTGATGTAAGTATGGAGTAACTTCTTTTATTCCAATAGCTTTATTCCTGATTTACACCAGTGTGACTAATAGTAGAATTTAACCCTATAGGCCTAAAAAACCCTGGCATAGCCATCTGCAGTCACTACATAATATAAAAATAAAATTCCTTTGGAGAATTCAGAGCTTCAAGATAAGTGTTAGATGGCAAATCTCATAGGATGAAAGTTCTTCCCCAGAGCAAAGCCTGATCTAACAGTAGAGGTAGGGAGAATCAAATTTTCCTGTCAGCTGTGGAGTCAAGCAATGGGACAGATACACCCTCTGGTTTTGGCCAGTGTGGAATGTAGCCCCACTGGCCACATGCCCATCATGTGCCCTAAGCTACCCCACTACCTCTCCCTGTGGGTCACCAGGGCATCCTGCCTGGCAACCCGCTCCACAGCATGTGAGGGATGTCAGATGTGGAGTCTTTGTGAAGCCTGTCATGAGGAATCCATGCAGTTGCTGCTGCAATTCCAGCCTTGTGCACCCTTGAGGATGGATAGGGAGAAGGATCAGGACTATAATGTTTACAAACAGGGCTAAATAAATATCCTGGGTAATTTCATTGAAATCATTGCAGCTACACCAGGGATGCATTTGGTCCATTCTGGAGGGTTTTAAACTCACACAGAAGAAACATTTAAGGGCTTTTCCCCCTTCCCTTCGTGTGTTTATGTGCTGTCTCAAATGCAGTATGTTCAGGATGTGACCAAGACAAATGTGGCTGTAGGCAATGTAGATTTACATGTACAACCACCTTAGGGAATACGCCAGTGTTCCTGCAACACTTAGGAGCTATTAGTTCTCCAGATCCATCTTCATTAACAACCCTGAGAACAGTTGGTCTTACTGAATCACTCTGAGGAAGTGAGGCAGCAGTGTGTGTGTGCCCATTGTCAGTAAGGGCTGAAATACTATTTTATGTATGCAAGGGAGGACTCCTCCACAGAAATGTTTAAGGCTGGAGTCCAGTGGGATGGCTTTTAATGTGCTTTCTGGTGACTTAAAATAGAGCTTCTTTAAGAACCAAATCAGAGTGGAATTTCTTTATGGCCTAGCCTCACAGACCAAAGGAGCCTGACCCTGATTAAGAACCAATAAGTCTGATAAAGAGCTTTATAGAGTGAATGCAGACACTAGGCTGGCTGGCTTCTTACCCTATCAGCCTTCCCATCTTGCCTGCTATGGGCTCTTTGGAAGCATATTTTACTATATTGCCTGGGACTGAGAGTTACAGTGTAAAACCAAAGCCTGAAAGGACCCTTACAGCCAGTGACAATGCTGGTAGCTTGGGGGGGAGGGGGGAATTCACAAAGTTTCTGAAAAGTTCAGATAAGCCTAAAACTTCAAATCCGTATCCAGACTCACTGGATTCTGAATCTTTTCAGGGATTTTTCTGTCACTCTGCACCCTGAATGGTATGTCCAGTCCTTATAGGACTAGTGTTCTCTCTCACAGATGCACGACTCTTGATTCCATTCCCCAAAGCAACTTGTACTCGCTTTGCACTCCTCTCACATCCAACTAGCCTTGCTATGCCACTTACAAAATCCTCTTCCAGGGACAAGTAAAATTGCCCCATGACTCGATCCTTCTCCCATCCCTTGCCCTTTGTTTCCTTCCCAGAGCAGAGGCCCTCCCTTGCTCTTTGCCTTTAATGAAAATGCCAAGCACAGCAGCTCAGCTCTCCCATGTTCTTTACTTCCCCGAGGAGCCTCAAAGGCAAACCTGAGGGCTTGGGATCAGTTGTCTTCCAGGCTGGGTGGCAGTACAAGGCTGCAGCTGCAGCTGCAACTGAAACCCATACCCATGTAGTTAGACTTTCGTTGAAGGCAACTGTAAGGATGGAAAGGTCAACTGGGTGGGGAGCAAAGGAGGATCAAGTTGGCATTGATGTTTTTGCTGGAGGTGGGCCCAGTAGTGTACACGTTTGTTTTTAATTGTGTCTCAGCAGGGGAAGAATTCTAGAGGTGTGGGCCCTTTGCCACCAGCACTTTCCCCTGGTATTTTAGTATCTTGGAGTAGTTGGGCTGTGACTAGCACAAGCCATTGTTTGACTCTCAAAGTCTGTGTATCTCGTCTTTCATTTTGAACATACATTGGGGACTCCTGGGGAGAAACCTGATTTTTTTTTTTAACTCTTTCCCCATTTAAGAGCAGGTGCACTGAGCTTCCAAACAAGAAGTTTGGAAATCCCTGTTATACCTTGATATTTCATTGGCCTGACTGAAAAGGCCTTGAAACAAAAGGAATGACTAAGAGCGCAAGGGTTCCAATATTTACATAATGAGAAACACATTTTAACAGAGGGACAGTGCCCTGTGGGTGACTTCCTCTCCATTCACAAGTGGATGACATCTCTGGGACAACTACAGCAATGCCAAAGAAGTGTTTGGTGTGTGATGTCTTTTAATACATTTGAATGTTAGTAGCATGTGAGCAGACAGTACCTCATGGTCTGCCCAGAGATGTTCTGCAGACCACAGTCTGAGAACCATCATTCATTGTCATGAGAGACCTTGAAGCTGCCTTATATTAAGGAGCCCTTTGTTTCCTCACAGCTGTATTGTTTATGTTAAGTCCAGCAAAGCCTTGTAAATCAACCTTTTCCTCAACCCCACAGGAATGGGCTGGGAGATGCTGGAAATGATTTTAAGCTGGGCAGCCCTTTCACATTGCCAGCTGTGGAACCCCTATGGGAGTCAATGACATTTGGGGGGCTGACCAGCAGCAGGATATTTCCACAGGTAGCCTCAGAATATCCCACTAAGGTGCTGAAGCCATGGATAAATGCTGAAGAAGCTGGTTTACCCTCCTTGGCATTTACCAGGTAAAATCTGGGTATGTAGATAGGTAATTTCAGTTAATGGTAAACCCAGGGGAATGCATTTGAACCATACATTGGACATGTTCTCTGAAGTATTTGAGGTTTAAGGAATCTCCTGGTTAATAACTAAAAATGCCTGGCAATGAACAGGATTTTCCAATGATTCAAGTGTGTGGCTGGCTCCAGGGGCCTTGAAAGAATAAACCACAAATTAAGATTTGAGATGTTTTGGTTATAAAAAATATCAACTGAGAGAGGTTATCCAGATAGACTATGTGCTCTCAGGTTAGAGAACTTTGCCAGAAGATGTGGCGTGTATTACATTATTTCATCCCTATGCTGCCCCTTGCTGGCAAACTGCCTGAGCTGACCCAGTGGGCAGTTTCTGGGAGGACACAAATCTACAGAAATAGAAATTCTGTCTGAATAGACTCTTTTAGGTGTAATCAGTTTGGCAACCCTTCTTCCTTATTTAGGGCCTGATCTTACAGCTTTTATATGAGAAGCCACTTTGACTCCAGTGTGAGACTGTTCATTTGAGCAGTAAGGGGCAGGGAGGAGTCTAATGTGAACAATCAACAATGGTGTTGCCAACTTGGTCCCAGGCTATTTTGTTGTGGATCCTTTTTCCCCTTCTTGCAATGATCTGTTCAGCTAGTACTCCATAGTTTCTACAGTAACATGTGAATGATATTAACAGTGTCATCAGAGTGGTGTAGAAGGTTATAAATGCTCTGGTGATAAAAGTAAGGGTTGCCTCTCTCCTAAAGATTTATCTGCATTGAATCTGATTTGTTGTCTTATATATTTGTCATTTTCCTACTCCCTCCTTAAACAGGCAGAGGTTAGTTCTCATACTGTTGCTTGGACAGCACAGAGGTCACCAAATGTGTTATGCACCTCCATGATCTGTTCTAAGCCAAATTTGGTGCATTTCAGGATAGGATGCCTGTGGAAAAACAAGTATCTGTTGATGCTGTCCAGCCATCGTGTTTTATGTCTCCCAAGGGCAGGCTTTTTTCCATCCTACTTTCATTGGGTCAAAGTTGAAAATGATTCTCACAGGGAAATTAGTAGGCATTTGGAACAGATGACCATGCTACTTTAGCATTGGGCTACCATTTGAGAGAGTGGGGCCTGTTTAGTTAGAAAAAGGATATCTCCGTTTGATTTGAATTTGTACTATTTAATGCTCACGATCCTTCAGAGATGCTTCATCTTATGCAAACAGAGGCCTGACTTCATTATAATGTAAGATTATGTGCCTCAGATATCATAGATGGTACCACAAGCAAATAACTTGTTCTCATAGTTGAATTATTTTAAAAATTGCTTAAGCACTTTACAAACTTTAATAATTTAGCCTGACCATCCCATGCATGACAGCTTGTTATTATTATCCCTATTTTACAGGTGGGTAAACTGAGCCCTAAAGTTGATATGACTTGCCCCAGGTCTCACATACAGCCTGTGGTAGAAGCAAGAACAGAACCCAAATCTTCTGACTGAAGATCATGTGCTTTAATGACAGTAATAGCCTTCTTTGAGGCAGCGTGGCCTAGTGAATAGAGCACTGGACTGGGACTCAGGAGGGGTTTATCCCCAGCTCTGCCAGTGGCTGCAGGGTGATCTTGGACAAGTCACTTCACTTCTCTATTCCTCAGTTTCCCCATCTGTAGAATGTAGATAATGATGCTTACTTCCTTTGTAACATGTTTTAAGCGGTACTAATGAAAAGTGCTGTGTAAGAGTTAAGTATTATTCCTTTAGAGATAAGTCCTGACCCTACAAGCCCTGTGTGTATGGCACTATCTTGATTTTTCAGTGGCATTTACATGTGAAGACAATTTGAAGGACCCAGTCATAAGGATAATAGGTTAAAGTGTAGGTATTAATTAGATGATAGTACCAGGGTGAGACTGCATGGTGAGAGAAGCATAGTAATAAGTAGAGAACACTATTAGCAGGAGGATTAATCTCTTAATTATTATGCATGTATGTAGCACCCAATGCAAGTACTTTACAGACTGAGTAATTCACAGTCTAAATTGACATTATACAGACAGGGAGTGAGGAAGGAAGCAAATAACAGGCAAAGGGGAAGATACAGAGAATAGGTTGTGGGGCTGCTTGGTAGTGCCACATGCTCCAGAGTTGTTTCTTCAGTATTACCCCCGGCCAAGAAATTTTCCTCCTTGCTTTATTTAGTGGCGTTCATAAACCAGACCAACATCTGAGATCGACTTCCTCCCTCCCTTCCATGTCTCAGTATCAATTTACGCATGCAACAATTAAGATCTAGTAGAATAAAGGCTGGGATATAGAGCCCATGGAGGAAATCAGTCAGTCTTCACTCAGACCAAACTCCTGCTGAAGTCAGAGTAACAACACGTTACGCTGTTGCAAAGGGCTAGATGACAGACAAGGAGAAAATCCCACGGGGTGCATATCTAACAGCTCAACAAGCCAGGGCAACAAGAAAGGCCATGATACGTTTATCAATATAGCTTTGCTTTCAGCTCCTAACAGTTACTATTCTGACACAAATCCTTGTTGGCTTTTTGTGGTATCATTTTGTCTGGTAACAGAGGGATTGTGTGTGTGTGTGTGTGTGAGATTGGGTGTGTATGTGAATAAAAGACCTGAGATGCAGCTTCTCTTAAGGAGAAATGCTCAGGAATCTGTCTCTTACCGGAGTTTAGGAAGAGTGTGGGTAATAAAAGTTCCTCCAGGCTCCTCCTTCCTTGTAAATCATCCCCAGCCTGGTGCGGCCAGGCCAGGCAAGTGTTAACTTCCCCTGCAATGCTGCATCCCAGCTCATGGTGGCGCTGCCCTCCTCATCAACCGCCACCTTCCCATTCACTCTAAACAACGCTGGGCCAGAATTGCAGGGAAAAGCTGGAGGTTCAGACCAGACTTGTTGATCTCCATTAAGAGACAGCACAAGGAAAGAGGCGCTTTCCTTTGTATCTTTAAAACGAGAAAATGTGGCTCCATCTTGGAATGTAGACGGGGGCGGAGGGAGAAAGCCTCATCCAAGTGCAGGCCTTGGGAAGCTGCTTGCGAAAGGATCCTGGGAATAATCTGCAGCTTTCCGGCGTCTGTGGACCCATTTGCCTTGCTTCCCTTCCCCAGCCCTCCCAGCACTGGGGTTCTTGGACATACTGGAATATTACTGTGATCTCGCTGCCTAAGGCTTCCAGGGAGCCGATGCAAGCGGCCTCAGCTTGCTGATCGCTTTCTGGCTGATGCAGGATGTAGCCACGCGTTGGGTTCCCTGTTGTCCGCCGACGGCCCGGCTTTGATCCTTGGCGAAGAAGGTAGGTAGCCCAGCTCGCCTGGGAAAAGGGGGAAGCAGGTTTAGGAGCGTTTGCCGGAGTTTATGGCTCTAGCCAGGGTCATTGTCAAGGAGTAGACTCGGCTGCTGTTTAAAGACACGGTCGGTCTCTGATTGATTTGCCAGGATCCCTGCACTGGCTATGAGAGGCGAAAGAGCGCGCCCGTGAACCCTTGAAATCCTTATAGGGCTGGAAGGCTGGGCATGGAGGACGGTGTGAACTGCTTCCCATCTGTACTGGGTTTATTTTAATGCTGTCTGTGTAAGCAACAGTGCCAGGGGACGTTGCGAGGCAGCCGCTTTCGTAATAAGCGTGTGCTGGGTTTATTATTATTCACTGACCCTCCGTTGATTTATGTTGGATGGAAGGGAGGGAATGGGGGAGAGTCTCCCAAATGTGAAATGCGTTGTTCAAAGTGACTGGCAATCAATCCATCTCTCCCCCACCCCCTTCCCCCATCCAATCTCCTCCGGGAGATTCACAAGCGGAGAGTTATAAAAAGCATCTGCAGCTGAGCAAGAGGACGAGCCACGCAGGCAGCCAGTAGCTGGGAACAGTGTTCCCCTTGACCCTACGTGCATAATCTACTCCCTACATCTTGGGGGGCGTGGGAGGAGAGCGCCCCCCCCCTTATGGCAAGAAGCCCTGTCTCCTCCAGAGCCGCTCCCCTCGTTTAGAGGAGCTCTCAGCACCCGCTCTACAATGCATGCTCCGATCTATGGTAGCTGCTCCCGTCCCCAGACTTTCTTCATGCCGAGGACTGTGCATTTCAGGCAGGATGCGTAATTACGTGTCATCACGTAAATCCTTAGCGGCAGCCTTTATCCCTGACGCCTTTGGGTTAAATTTATAGCCAGGTAACAGATGAGGAGTACAGGACCGGGCTGGAGGCTTGCAGGTTTCTGCGAATAGTCCAGGAGGATTTGGACTGAGCGCCACACAAGGTTGTGGATATATATATATATATAATTTAAAATTCACGTTTTCTTAACCTGGGTTTAACAAAAGAGAACTGGAGGATCTGGGGGGAGGGGGAGAAGCAATCGGAAAGCAAAGAAATAAACACAGCTCCTGTCATGACTTTAGAGCTGAGTAAATATCCCTCGCTTCCGGCGTGGCTGTCCCGGGGCCATGGCACCCCAGCAGTGCGTGCTGGGTGCACGGTGCGGGGGAACGGTGCGTGTTAGTGTCTGTGCCAGGGGTTAGTGTCTGTGTGGCCAGAACTCTCCCAGAGCCTAGAATAACGGTCCTGGCTTCCGCAAGTCCGGCTAAAGCCCATGGGAGCTGGGGGATTGCCCCGATCTGTTTCTCTCATTCCTCGCAGCCCTGCACAAACCAAGGCAGAGCCGCGTTCCCTTCGCCTGGAGCCCCTCTGCCAGGCCGGCTGGAGCCCTGGGAAAGGCGCGTGTTACCCCGCGAGTCTCGCCCCGGGGCGGGCCCCAGCGCCTGGTGCCCCCTGCCCCTGGGGCCGCCTCCCCCGGGTGCACGGCGGCTTTCCCCCGAGCGGGCCGGTTTCAGCACCACGAGGCCGAACAGCGGCCCGCGCTCGCCCACAGCCGCGGCCCCTGGAGCTCTTGGCCGCTCCGATCGACGCCCGGAGCCGGCGGGCGGGGGGGAATGACCCGTGCGGCTTTGGCTTCTCTCTTGCAGCTCTTCGGCATGGAGGGGAAGGAGAACAGGTGAAGCCCGCCGCCTCGGAAGCGTGAGCGCCCGGCCCCGCGGAGCCTTCCCGAGGCAGCGATGCCCGCGGGCATGAACAAGCATGGATCTCGGTCGTCTACCTCTTTGCCGCCCGACCCCATGGAGATCGTTCGGAGCAAGGCCTGCTCCCGGCGGGTCAAACTCAACGTGGGGGGGCTGGCGCATGAAGTGCTCTGGCGAACCCTGGACAGGCTGCCCCGGACCAGGCTGGGCAAACTGAGGGACTGCAACACGCACGAGTCCCTCATGGAGATATGTGACGACTATAACCTGGAGGAGAACGAGTATTTCTTTGACCGGCACCCGGGGGCATTCACGTCCATCTTGAACTTCTACCGCACGGGCAAGCTGCACATGATGGAGGAGATGTGCGCCTTGTCCTTCAGCCAAGAACTGGACTACTGGGGGATCGACGAGATCTACCTGGAGTCCTGCTGCCAGGCCAGGTACCACCAGAAGAAAGAGCAGATGAACGAGGAGCTGAAGAGAGAAGCCGAGACGCTGAGGGAAAGGGAAGGGGAGGAATTTGATAACACCTGCTGCGCCGACAAGAGGAAAAAACTCTGGGATCTTCTAGAGAAACCCAACTCTTCAGTAGCTGCCAAGGTAACTTCTCAAATCCCTGCTCACTGTTTGTCATCCATAAGTATTGCCCGTGGGGGGCTGAAACGGGTTCCTGACGGCCAACTATCATAAGCAAACCGAGGGGACACAGCTTAGATGTATGTGCTTTTAAAGATTTGTACTGGTGCCTGTCACACCAGGGTTTGAGCGTCTTCCATGTAACATTCATTAACAATAGCCAAGTCCCTAGTGGACTTCATGGAATCTCTGGCTCTTCTGCTTTTCTGGATAAGGTGTTGGGATTTGGGGGGGGGGTCTGGGAGAGAGGGAGGGCCTCCCACACAATTCTACCTTGCTCATGCAAAACAGGGCAAGATTTTCTATTAATTATTATCATCTGTGGGTAGATGAAAGAGTTGAGGAAAGAAAAATAAACATCAGAAGCCATCCAGTCCCCAGAGGCCAGTTGGACCAGCTGCACAATTACAGTGAGAAGTGTAACCTCATTAGTTTATCTAAAGCATGGGCTGCTTTACTGTAGGTTTGGCAAGTTCTCTGAGAAGCAGTTAGGGTTTATGTACTGCTTGTCCTATGTTTTGTTTTGATGCACTGTCACAGTAGATGTCCAATTTTGGTCCAAAACTGTAATGATCTATGTACACTTCCCTATGAGTTGTACTAGCTTGAATCGAACTAGTAAAAATCTAATACTGTGTATCACTCAGTATAGGGTTATTCAGAATCATTTCTAACAAGCTAGTAGTAAGCAACGATGGCTGTACTAATACATGCTGCCTTTCAAGACTTATCTTAACTTTTCAGGGTAAAATGCAAATGCCCCAAGGGAGTACCAGGCACTTTTAGTCCTCAGTTTTACTGAGGACAGTGTTTTAAATCTGTTTCTTACCTGCTTCTAGCAGATTTTAATTTTCCCCTCTATACAATGCTGTTGAAATTCCTTGGCTGTTAATAAATGATTGACGTGCTGCTTGGTTTGAAGTTGTTACACTTGGATCCAGCAGTTCTATTTTAATATAATTTTAAAAGAACATCATAGTTCTGAGAAATTAGTGTCATAGTTGACAGCTAATTAGCTGCTCCACAGTAAAGAATGTCCTGGCAGCTGCACATTTTGATTAGTGATGAAGCATCTGCAAACAAACATGATTATTCTGTAACTGTGGAGATAAAAATAAAGGTTAAGAGGTGGAAATTCAGTATTAAGAACTGGAAAGTACAAGAGACTGAACATTAAAGGATTGAAAACTTGACATTTCTGGGACCAGTGCTCCTGCAATACTGCTGCATACCAAAATGAAAGGAGAGCTGTTTTTCTCAGTGTTATCTGCTTGATTTACATTTCTACATGGAAATTGGATCTTTGTCCCTGTAGCATGTGGATTATGTTTTGTTTTTTGTTTGTTTCTGATTTTGAAAAATGGGTTGTTTCTATTGCAGCATTGCCAGTATGAACAAAAGTGTCTTTAAAGTTCTGGGAAGATAGTTTGAAGAGTGTGTGTGGGATAATGATTTATTCTGGCAGGGAAAAGGAAAGGTGTGTTGCTTTGATGAATTGGTTATTGCTTTTTTTAATGACAGACGGAGACACAGAATGTCTTTTTTTATTTCAAACGGCACAGATGACACTGCTGAAGATGTTAATAATTTATAGGCATATTTTGGCACAGCTATGGAATCCTGAAACACAGGCCCTGGGCTTAGCTGTCTGTGGCACTGACTCAAAATCCATTAGGACTGTTGAAGTTCACAATTTATTGTATATGAGCAGGGGGTCACTCTTGCCAAATAAGTGTCTTTTTGTGATTTATAAGTGAAATACACTCTAGGTTTATCTCTGAGAAAATTCTCAGAGTAAGTGCATTCAGCACTGCTGGCTTTGGACTAATCTAGAGTGAACTGCAAATGCATTATTGCCCTTCCCATGTTAAGCTAACCCTCTGATGTTTCACGCTTATAATTGACGAGGTGCTGTAATTTGTCTGGGAACTGCTGGAATATTTGAAGACAAATGACTAGAATCTGTATTTTAACTGTAGCAAGGAAAAGAGGTATGATTAATGATTCGATTAGGCAGAAAAAGACCACTAGGCCTAGTGAAACCTTTGCCTCCTTGCTTGTGGATACGTCTCCACTCACTCCCACTCGCTGCTCTTGGGTTTGTACACCGTGGACTCTTTGCTTTGATAACCTTCCTTGAGCGCTCATCCACCTATTGTATTTATTGGGCCCGATCCTGACACAGGCCAAGGTCTGACTGAAGTCACTGGGCAGCTGGCCATGGAAAGGACAGAGTAAGGATTTGGGGGTCTGACCCATTATTATCAGAATCAAACAGTTGTGCCCAGTTATCATGACTTTAAGACTGAATTCTCTGAATCTGCCTCACCTCATCCAGCTATTGCATACATGTAAGTCCTTCTAATAGAAGTAGGCGACCTCCAAGTAATTCTTCTGCTATCTTAACCCTCCTTCACATTGCCTCTTAAAATGAGATTATTTCTGCTTTTGCTAGCATAGTGCCTTCTCCGGGGCACTCAAACCTTTCCCATGGAAAGGGGACCTAGTAATCTATTCCAGTAGTTATCACCAAAGTGTCCTTCAGCTGGTGCAAACCAGCATTTCCTGTCTCATCCCTCTTCCCCACACCCCTCCCCAGTTTACAGTTGGGCTAGACTGAAATACTTAGACAACCTCTTTCTAGTTCTCTCCTCTCAACCCCAAGTCTCCTCCTGAGTCAGTAGAATTCTCACCTGTGCTATTTACTCTTTCCTGTCTCTGGATTTGTTGCTCCCCAGTAGAAGATTCCTTCCAGTTAAATATGTCACACACATAAGCTGGTTGCAGTTCCTGCTTAAGCAATTTTTAAAATAATTCAACAAACTATTGTACTTTCTGCACCACGAGCCTTTGTATAAGCCAGTGCTGGGCTTCAACAAAGCATTAACCTTCCTCCTCGCCTCTGCATGCTTTGCCTTTGTCAGCTCTGCCCCATCTCTCAGTTAGATGATAAGGAACAAGTCCTAATCGGATTAAGTTTTTCAAGGTGGGCTCCCTAACTAAATCTCTCCTCATTGTTTCTATTCTAATACTTTCTCTACAACATGTAACCTAACAAATCCAGAATAACTTTCTGCAGGATATCTGATAAACATGTTGGGCCCAGTTTTGCTCTGGTCCCAACAGCATTAAAGGAAGAGGTAGGTCTATCAGGGCAGAAGTGGGCTCTTTAATAATACTAAAAAGAGAGAGAGAGAGAGAGAGACTGCATGAATGAACTAAAAATAAGCATATTAAATTAACATCTCCTCTGGGTTTCTCCATACATCTTGTTGAATCTTTGATTGGCTTTTATGCTGTAACCTCCTCAGGGCAAGGAATGTCTTGTACAATGCTGAGCATATTAGTGCCTAAATAAAATAGGAATAATATTGTTAGATTTGCTAATATCCTGTCCCCTGAGAGCCTCCAAATATCGGAGCTGGTATCAGAGAACTTCTCAAAACAGCAGTTTGTCTCAATAATTGTTGATGCCATTTTCTGTAAGACTTAAGGTAATACGCATTTCTCTCCTTAACACAGTTTGCCTCAAGAAGGGCTGTTCCACCCCACCCCTGTCCCCCAAGCACCCAGGCCCAATAAAGATGGGTGCTATAGAGAGATATATTATAAATACTATACATTTCCACTCTTCCATGCACATTACACTCCTCCCCACAATACTGTAATACAATTGCAGCATTGGGCCCCAGTCCTACAAAGAACTACTCAAGTATTTAACTTTATATGCATGAGTAGTTTCACTGAGCTCAGTTTAGTCCGGTTGTGTTCAAAGGGACTATTCACATGCATAAAGTTAAGCCTGTTCATAAGTGTTTGCAGGGTCAGAGCCTTAGACTACTCTCCATTCCTGTACAATAAACCTGTCTAACAAAGTCTTCTATTTTTTCTTTATCTCTTGCCCCTAATTCCTACTGGTTCCTTTAATGGATCAGTTTCTCCTGACTGTTGTGATTATACTTGCAGAATCCTTTACTGTTAGCTGAAATATTCACTGTAATTTTAGTCAGTTTCCTTCTGCTCCTCTGCTTATCCTTGTAGCTTACATCAGTTTATTTTTATGGATCTCTCAATCCTCCTTACCAGTTTGTCTATATTTTTTAAAAGCCTTCTACTTATACAGTGGACCGCCCACTATATCCCTACTTAACCACATTGGCCTCTGTTGCCCTTGCTTCTGTTTGGATTTAATCTGGATGAAACTGAGTTGCAGATTTTCTTAAATTGCTCTTTTTCTAACGGGGCTAAAGGTTGGTTTCACTTGCAATTCCCTAAAAGCTGGGCCGGCTCCAGGCACCAGCATTCCAAGCTGGTGCTTGGAGCGGCAATCTTCAAGGGGCGGCAGGGACTGCCCCCGCCCTCAGCGGCAGCAATTCGGTGCGCTGCTTGGGGCGGCGAAAACTGTAGAGCCGGTCCTGCCTAAAAGCAGCCTTCCAAAAGTCAGATGGGAATATTGCTTTTCCAGGACTTGAACCTCATGAGTGTGTCAGATATTGGCATCTTTCGAGTCTGGCAGTTCCCTGGTGTTGAGGTCCCTGGGATTAAATATCAGCCAATCCATTCACTCGCTCAGTGACCTCTGCCTAATATTCATTCTCTTGGGATCTCAGTCTGCCAAGCCATAAAACTGTCTAGATACTAGGACTTCCCTGGAAACCAGAGACTGCATTTGGTCCAAGCTTGACTAATAAATAAATTACAAAACAAACCAGCTAAAGTTTAAGTAGCATGTGTGGCTTGTTTTACTAGTGATCACGATCTGAAATCCTCTAACCATCTAGACCTTTCAAACAACTCTATAAGAAACAGTCTTCCTGCCTCTTAAGAAAAAAGTTCGTTCTTCTTTTAGTTTCACAAATTCATACCATGATCAATATCAGAACAATTGGTGTTCCACTGGAAAAAATATAAACCTCTGATCTTCTTATAGACTTTCCTGCATGACCTGATTTTATTTTATTTTTTTAACTTCTCTGCAGGCCTAGAGCACCATGTCAAAATCACCCACATCCCCCTGCCAGTAAAAAGCTTCTCTGCATATTGTCATATTAATTCTTCTCTTATGCTGCCCTTTCCTTTTGCTTTATTTGGAGTATAAATCTCTCCATTTTGCCGTGCTAAACTTCCATGTATTTCCCTGTTTCAACCATGTTTCTGCTGTTGCAATAATATCAGATTTATCCTTGAAAACATGCAGCTCCAATTCAGTAATCATATTGTGCCTGCCTCTAGAATTTGTACAGGAGATTTTTCCTCTCAGCTGCCCATTGCTCTATGCTGTTAATCTCAAGATGCCTTATGTTGGGATTAATGAGGTTCCTCCATAAATTCTCTTCTTTCCTTATGACTATTATAATATAACAAAAAAAAATCCATCTGAGATGCTACTTCTGTAACATTCTGCTTTTACACACAACAGGTTATAAATGTCTTCAAATTCCCATATGACGACCATTTCTCATTCATCTCTAAAAAGCGACAGAGTCCTATGGCACCTTATAGACCAACAGATGTATTGGAGCATAAGCTTTCGTGGGTGAATACCCACTTGACGAAGCAGCTAGCAGTATATCAGACTCTCCCCTTTCCACTCCCTTCATTTATCTCCCATCTCTTAGCCAGGTTGCCAGGTGATATGCTTGCTCATTCCATTAAAGCAGGGCTGTCTACATTTTGCTGAGCTGTAGGCTCGTAGGTGTGGTTTACCGTCTTCGTTTGTCCAACATGGCTACTGCCTTGGTTCCCCTCCTCTATGTAGGTTAATTTAGCTCTTCATCAAACCAAAGTAAACTCCTCCCCCTCTAAGGTAAACAGAAATCTAATATCAGTCCAAAGCCTCCACGCCTTGGTGCATGGATTCACCTTCTTTTTGGGCCATTGACAATCTTGCCCACTGGGCTTCTTCCACTGCAATTTGGTGGAGACGCACAAGCAGCTGCCACCCTCTCCATGTCTCTTCCCAGTTGCTGGTTATTCTAGCCCCAACCATCACTCCTTCCTCAGGTATATTTCCAAGTCCTTCAGTTATATCTCTAGGTCTCTTCCCAGGTTCTTCCTAAGCCCCACTTAGATCCTTTTCCTGCATAGAGCCAACAATATGCCCTGTTTCCTTCAGTGTTCTCTGCTGCTTATATTCCCACCCCCCCAACAGCCTCAGGAACCTTCCCAGAATGCCTTACTGTGCCTACAGTTCCCAGAGTTTCTCTGAACTACAGTCCCCAGAATTGAGCTGGTCTGGTATTTTTCCATTAAACTTTTTGGGTTGAAAACTGCTGATTTTTGAAAAACAAAAGTGTTTATGAAACAAGGTCGGTGAATCTCCCAACTCAAAAATAAAAAGTTAGAAAAAAGGTTTGGAGTGGTCAAAATGTTTTGTGTTGACATTGTTTGTAACAAAACATTCTGGGTTTTCCATTTGAAGCATGTTTTTGGTTTGAAATCTAAGCTAATTAGATGAAGGGGGGGGGAAAGAAATGTTGAAATCTAAATGAAATGTTTCAGTTGATGCACACCAAAAATATTCTCTCTCGCCTCAGTAGCACCCTCTGTCTGGTCATGCATGCTTATTAACTCAGTCTCTTTTCACATTATAAGCCACATTTTTTTTTTCCCCTCAGGATAAGTGTGCAATTGCCTGTCTAATTTGGTTGTGAAATGACTGCGGTTGCACATGCAAATACATCTGATTAGTTATTTGTACGTGAAACTACCTGATGTGTATATGTAACTGTACCAGCAAATGAGATGTGCTGCTAGCTGCACTTCTCTTCTGCTTTTGCTCCATAGCTTCCTCACTAGTGTTCGTCAGTGCAGTCTGAATCCTACATGTTTGCAGCCAACACTCACCTTGTTCCCAGGGAGCGTGGTTAGCTGTTAGAGCAGGGGAATGGAAAGCAAGACTCCTTGGTTCTACTGCTTGCTGAACAAGTCACTTCTGGGCTTACATCTGGGATTGTGAAGCTTATTTGCTAATGCTGAGTTTCTTAGATGACAGGTGCTATGGACGTGCAAAATATTCAGGGGTGAAAATTTCAAATCACGAAGGGCTGTTAGGCACCAGCTCCCATTTGTGCCTTTGAAAATCTCTCCCATAAATGTTGTTTCATTCTCCACTGCACTAGGCTTTCTCCCTTCCTTATCCTCCTTCTCATTTGCCAAGTCACTGTTTGCTATATTTTACTGTCTCCTGTGCTTTCAACAGCCCCATTTAGAAACTCACTCAGCTGGTTCTCAGACTGTGGTTTTATTCCTTCAGCAGCAGGGAACCTCTCTAATTCATTGATCTTCCTGGAAATCTCCTGCCTGACCTTAGTGTCAGAGCCAGGTAGCCATGTTTTTAAAAATGGGATCTTTATTTAAATGTACTTATTGTTATAAGCCAGTAATGTACTCAGTGCTGTGCAAGACACACATGCACCAAAGGTCTGTTTCCTGCTGTGAGGAGTTTACAGTCTCCTGTGGCAAGCCTGTCTTACACTCAGTGAGCCAAATTCAACCTTAGTGCAACTTTGGTGATTTCGGGGGGCCTATGTCCCTTCCATCAGGGCTGTATTTGAACAAATAATTTGCATTTTGGCATATGTGAAAATGACTGCAGATCGAGCCAATCAGGAATTTTCCATTAGGATTATTTTAACAGAAACTGCATTTTCTGCATTTTCCATGAGGAAAATGAAAATTAAATATTTTGTTTTGGGTCAGTTTGATTTGAATTAGAACATTTTGTTTTGTTGAACAGATTTGAAATGTCCCATATAGGATAAGATAGAGAAATGCCGGTTAATGTTTTACTTATCAGTGCATTGCCTTATGGGAGTTACATTCTGTCCTATGGGCTGAGCCCCCGATCCCTGAGGAGGCTGAGCTCCCTGCATTCCCATGATGTAATGCAGATTTCCTGCTGACCAAGTTCTGTGTGGTGCATCATTGAGTCATGACACTCCAGCGAAGGAGTATGGCCCACAGGGGAGAATGGAGGCCTCCAGTTCCTGAGCTACAGCTCCCACAAGGCAATGCACTGCCATGGAAAAATGCAGTTTAACATTGAACTCACTCGAACTAACCCCACATGCTTCATTTTAATAAATGAAAACATTTTGATTTTGGGAATGTCAAAATATTTTCATCAAAAATGGCAACATGAAAACTTTTTGATATTTCCAACTCAGAATTTCTCAGAATTTCCGTTCCATGAAAAATTTCATTTTTTAATCGCAATTTGGGATAAAAATCTGTTAATGTCAATTTCCTGGGGCATAAAAATTCCAAATTTTGCTCAGCTCTAACTGCAGATGTTTATTACTGATTGTTGTTCATGAGAAGAATTCTGGGCTAGATTTTTTCAAAGAATTTAGGTGTGTGGTTATATTCATAGTTATGTGCATGCAATTAGAGCAAATACAAGTGCAAACCAAATAATTGCATGCAGTGATTGCCAGTTCTGGTCAGCAGACCATGTGATTACTTGATTTGCGCAGGCTCGTATTTGTAGCTGCATGCTAAATGGGGTGTGCAATTGCACCCTTAAACTGTGTGGAAATCAGTTCCTTTCCATTAAAAACAACTTTAATTTAATTCATTTTATTTGCTGGGATAAACGTCTCCACCATTGGTTTTTAGGAATAAAACTTGGCACCTAATTATCAGCTCCAATGTCCATTGTCCATTCCTTTGATTCAGGGTTGCCTTTAGGTTTCTCCTAACTTGTAAAGCAGAATAATCCAATGCTACTTTCACAATTACAAGAGTATGCTATTTGTTATTACTAATGACAAAATATTTATGTCAGTGACAGTTCACAGCTGATCATTTAGTTCTTATAATAAACACAGTCAATATGATTTACTCTATGGAGGTACCTGGCAGTAGCAGAAGAGGCAAGTGTGGCCAATCAGTATGGTTAACATGTTAATATTAGTCCTGTCTAAAGAAGCTGGTATCTCTTGCTCCCACTAAATTTAATGGATAAAAATTGTATTCTGACGAAGGGAGACAGGAAACATACCTCTTTTAGCACAGGCAGACTACGTGATCTAATAGGTCATTTCTATTTCCAATGTCTAGGTTTCTGGTATCTCAACTTTTTTCTACCCTGCACACAGCTCTGAGGTAGTGTCCAAACTCCCTCCTTCCCTGGGATTTCTCTTTATTGATAACTCAGTACAACACCACAAACCTCAGCCTAATCTTCTTGCCCAAGCTTGGCTGTTCCAGTGGTTTCCTCCCAGGTTCTCCTGTGTCCTAGTTTTCTCTGTCCCCTTTGAAACCTGCTGGAGCTTACTTGGATATATCTACCAGCATGACTCAGCAGTACTCATCCTGAATCTTGAGGCAGGGATTTAGCTCTGGAGCCTAGAGAAACCCCACATAAGAGCCAGACATTCCTATGCAGGGCCTTTGAATTTTCTTCCCTAATACTTACACACACACAATTCACATAGCTGGAGTAGTGTAACTTAGGTTGATTTACCACGGTAGTGTAGACATAGCCATAGTAAATGCTAATATAGAAATAGTCAAAGCATAGTAGTTGCTTATCTCTCATGGTATCAGCCAAGGGTCCAAATGGTAAAACTCCCATTGAGTTTCACTGGAACAGTTCCTTATTACTATAATAATGTCTGCATTTATCAAGCAAAGCTCTGAAAGTGCTTTGAAAAGATACAATGCATACGCATTCAAACATAGCTGTGGCATGCAATTATCTCATTTTATACATTTGTAAAGTGAAGCAAAAGATTAGGTGGCTTCCCAAAGGTCATATGGCAAATCAGTGGCAGAGTCAGGACAAGAAGCCAGGAATTCTGCCACACAGTGCCTTGTTGTAACTACTAGACCACATTGCTCACAACATGATTTTGTTGTTAGTATGGACAAGTGTTCCAGGTAACAAATCTTATCTGATCTGTGTTCTGCAGTAGTAAGACATTAGCTGATGTACCAAAGATGAAATTATAGTTTGCTGCCCTCTGAATGTCCTTACTCTGGGGAGGCAGTTTAAGCCCATCTTTGTCTTCATGTAGCTATACCTAGTTTAAGGATTCCAGCCCTTATGGAGAAGTCTTGTAGAACTTAACAGGGAATGAAAGGTTGTATAGAAATTTAATAGGGTTGTACAGAAGTTACTCTAAAAGCCTATGACATTTAATATAGAACTAAATCCTTTCTATACTGATAGATTTTCAGAACCATCCTATGGAATTCTATGATAGGGATACAATTATTGATTAAATACTGTAGAATAGTTCAAAAATTTGGTGGAAATATTCTTATGCTCCATTAATTTCCACAGGATTTTTTTCCCTGTAGCTCTTATCAAACACTGAAATCATTAACTTGTTCAAGGAAGGTGTTACACAGTTAAGGTAATTACACTTAACTAAGAACATTTTTATAACGGTAGCAAGCTGCTTTCCTCCCCTCCCCCTCTCCCATCCCTTTCTCCCAGTACAGTAAAAAAAATTCAAAGCCACAGCTTTGTTTTATAATACAATCAATATATTTCCATATTATTTGACATTCAGATTCTACAGATAAAGCCTACCTATGATGCTGTTGTTATCAAAAGACCTTTCACTGAGTTGGTCTGTTCTAAGTGGAAATAACGTCCACCTGTATATGAGAGGATTTATTTTGATAAAACATCCTTCATATGAATTAGAAGGTTGCTCAACAGTTGCAATGTATGTGCTTGATAATCTGGTCATCCTGTATGCAGCCGATTTCATTCAGCTGTCTGAAGTTGCATCCAGTCACACAAAGGTTGACGTTGATTCCTCATCCAAGCCAGAACTGATACAGAGAGTGTAGGAAAATTAATATTACCATTGGAGATGTAAGAGCCGGTTGGTTGATTCATTGTGAATAATTGTTGTAAATTAACTCTTTTTTTCCATTCACAAACTGTCACTATTTTCTCTGTCATCCCTCATCTTCTAACAAATTGGATTTCTAAGTGTCATTTGTGTTATGTAAATAGAATAAATGCCAAAAATACCTTCTGACTGGCGGTGATTAGTGAAACCATTTCAAAGGCACAGCACTAAAATAAATATAGGTGTCTATAATTAAGAAACCTTGAGGGTACATTTTTTTTAAACTAATCATTCTGCTAAAAGAGTAAGTTGAATAATTTATCAAAGATTTACCTGTCTAAGCCTTTCTACAAAGGCTTTTGAAGTACAGGCATTAGATTATAGGACTAGCTTCAGAACTTCCATTGGAAATTTCATGACATGCGAAGTCTCGTATACATGCTTGACTTTATCAGCGACTGATTACAAAACTTCCAAACTTTTATCATGGCTCTGCCCTGAGCACGGTAGAGTCTAGGTTTCTGTGATGGCCACGCTGGATTCTGGACATGTTCTCTCATTTCTCTGACATTATGTTTTTTCAAGACTTCTCATCATCTTAAGATCAAGGGAGCAATAACAATAAGCAAAAATCAAAGCAAGAACTTACAAATCTTCCATGTTCCTGGGGATTGTTTGTTTCTTGTAAATACAATAGGCTAGATCCTTAGTTGGTATAAATCAGCATAGCTCCATTGAAGTAACTGATTCACTAACATTTTTTTTTAAAATCAGTAATGGAAACATAGAGACGTGGGTATATTTGGGTTTAAAACGGCCATTTAACTATGGCAGTATATGTCCTGATCCAATGACGTATGAAGTCAATGGCAATCTATTATTTGGCCCCCATCACCATATAATCGCCTAAATCCCCGGCTAGCACCCTAGTCACTGGAACATCCTTCCTCTCCAGTGATGCAGGATCCTACCCATGAGCACTCAAGAGGTAGGTTTGCCAGAAAAGAGAGCTCAGCATTTCTATAAAATTGCATGAGAATCCACCACAGACTGGTTTCAGAGTAGCAGCCGTGTTAGTCTGTATCTGTAAAAAAGAACAGGAGTACTTGTGGCACCTTAGAGACTAACAAATTTATTTCAGCATGAGCTTTCGTGAGCTACAGCTCACTTCTTGTGTATCTTCAGACCTCTCAAAATATCTAGATCCTACTGGGCATGCATGGGGTTTAAACACAGTGACTCATACTTTCTTTTTAATGTGCCTGTTTGTATCAAAGCATCCAGCCATTGCTTTGAGCACTTTTTCTCTGACTCTGTATGGTTTTTAACCTTACTGATTGTGCATTTAATAAGCTCTGTTTACATCTTTGCAGAGTAGTTATATTCACTCACCCCAATGACAGAGAGCAAAATAACTCCCCTTGTATCTTGTCATATTCCATTCTTTGTATTCCTTGAAAACCTGAGAGAAAAGTAGCATGATAATTTGCCTTACATGGTGATGGTTCTACATTCTATTATCAGAAGAGTCTGCAACCTACTGTGGAATAAAGAGCTCCACGTTTTTGTTTGCTTGCTTTTTAAATTTTGTCTTACTTTTGATATGAAAGACAGAATTAAGAACTTTTGGGGGACAAAAGTCTCTCTTCTCCTATCAGTGTGCCAGAGGTTTATTAATAATACATACTAATTATACTGTGCACTTCTCAGCTTCTTTCATCAGAGGATCTTAAAGTGCTTTAAATATATTAATTAAGTAAGCCTCACAACTGCCTGCTGATTTAGGTATCTGTTATCCGTCTACATTTAAAAATGGCAATTCAGAGGAAATAGTAACTAGAAAAATCCTGTTCAGGATTCAGACAAACAATAGCAAATCTGGCCTAAAAAATCTAGTTGGTCCAGAATATTTTCTCCTATAATTTTGCAGTTATATTCCATTTAAAATTTGTCTAATCAGCCTATCACTGTACTCTCTAGGGGCCAATATGCTGGGATATGACTAAATTCAGACCCAAGCCCAAGATGGACTCTGTGTTATATATTTTTCTAGACCTAGGGAATATTATCATTGCTGGCATGAGGAACATTGCAACTGGCAGCAGAACTGAATCTAGCAGCTCCTTGATTTAAAAGGAAGGAGGCTGGCAGCAGAGGGGTGGTGGTGGTGTTTTTTGTTAAGGATGCTCAACTCTGGAATTTACGATCCTTGCTCCAAAAGATTTGTTACCCTTTAGGGCGCACTGCAAAGCTCGTGTATGTGGGTTGGACGGATGGGTGTAGGGTTGTTGTTATCTTCACCAAGTATCATTTTGGGGTGGGCTAGTTCTTGAATAGACATTTTCTCCTGTATAGTTTAGATTTTCATGCTATTTTTTTTTAAATCAGAAAACAACAGAATTAAAGAAACAAAAAATACCAAATACCAAATTGTCAGCAAATGTCCTCAAATACCTCCCCCCCCTCTCACACGTTGCCAGCAAACAGAATTAAATTTAGGTCATTCATATGGCTATTTTTAACCTCTAATCTTTCTCACATAAACTTCTGATTGATCTCTGCAGGTGCTGCAGCACTCAACTGCCAAGAGCCCTGTCTGTAGTCTATGGTACCTGTTACCATTTTGAAGGAATGCTGACACAATTGCTGCTTTTGTAGACTATACCAAGTGCATGTCTGTCTGCTTTTGCAATAAGAACAGGAGTACTTGTGGCACCTTAGAGACTAACAAATTTATTTGAGCATAAGCTTTTGTGGGCTACAGCCCACTTCATTGGCTGCATGTAGTAGAAAATACAGTAGGAAGAGGTGGGTGTGTGTGTACACACACACACACACACACACCATGAAACAATGGGTGTTACCATACACACTATAAGGAGAGTGATCAGTTAAGGTGAGCTATTATCAGCAGGAGAGAAAAAGAGCTGTTTGTAGTGGTAATGAAAATGGCCTATTTCCAGCAATTGACAAGGAGATGTGAGGAACTGGGGGGAGGGGAGGAGAAAATAAGCATAGGGAAATAGTCTTACTTTGTGTAATGGCCCACTAACACGGCTGCTACTCTGAAACCTGCTTTTGCAATGTATTAAGGCAGATTATACTGATGCCGCAAGAGGACTGAAATTCTGAGATCAGGTCCTTGGGTGCTGAATGGCATGTCTGACAATTAACTTTTGACGATGACCTCTTAAGATCGATAACTGACTAAAATTAAATTGGATTTTATATTTTTTACTTTGTTTTTCAAAGCTAAATTTGAAATAGGTGGATTACTCCTATAGGGCCCGATCCTGAAGTCCATACTTAATTTATAGTCAGTCCTGTGGTAAAATTCACACAGTTTTGGGGTCTAACACTGGGGACCTTGTCAAAGCAGAGCTCCTGTTAATTTCCATGGGAGACTGGCAAAAGCAAGGGCTGCAGGACCTCGCCCTAGGGGTTGACAGCTCCAGTAATTGCTATACTACCTTTGAACCACCAGTGCTTCCAAGCCCTTCTGTATGATTCAGGGTGCCTGTATCCTCACCTTGCCATCAAGGTACAAAGAGATTTCCCCACTATGATAACTGTGCTGCATTTCAAATCAATTGAAGTAATGGAGCTCATTTTGTTGATTGACATGTACAGTGTATTCCTTATCTATGTTTACACATAGAAGGTTGTTTTATAAGAGTAATTTAAGACTCTCACCAATGAGAGTGAAGTAAGTGAAATGTGATCTCATTAAATGTTCCTAGCACTGGCCAATAGCCACTTTAGGATATTCAATTCAACAAGTGAAATATAAGACTTTTTTTATCATGCCAGTTAAACACCTCTGGTCTCTCACTTGAGTGACAACTGACTCCAATTCAGTCTTAGCTGATCACTGGGACATATATAATTCCATATTTCTGTGTGCCCATTAAACTGCAGAATGAGTACGGGATTTTTGATTTCTGGGTAGTGCACGAATGCATCCCCCTTGATTGATTGAATTATTGTCTTTAAAGATGCTGCTTGTAGAGTTCTACATTGGGTTCCAATGCCTATTAGTCAACACTGTTCTTTGGCATGGGAAGCTTGTTACACAATTATCGATAACTTGGGCTTGGACAGCACCTCTTGCAGAAGTCATGTAACAGTTTACTTGGATTGCAAGATCTTTGTGGCAGGAGTCGTCTTTTTTTGTTCTGTGTTTGCACAACACATAACACAATGGAGTCCTGATTTAGGGCTACTAGGAACTAGGGCAATATAAATAATAGATGTTTAAAAAAATCTTCTGTTGAAAAGATAATTTGATTCCTTTAAGCATAACTCATCTTACAGTTGGTCTCTTTCTCTGAAGTTTCAGTTATCTAGTAGATACCAACAAATCCTACGTGTTCTTTCATCCACCACAATATTTTGATGGTTGTGAATGGAGAACTTGTATCAGCAGGTTCTGTAACATAATTGTGAAAAGACTAGAGAGCTGGAAGGCCTGGTCTAAGGTAAAGGTGGGTGTTTTAAAACCATTTAGTTATAATGGTGCAAGCCCCCTGTGTGGATACTCATTTATTGCATATTGATTTAGCTTCATTCCGTAAGGAATCGGTTTAAACTAAATTGATGTAATCCAGGTTTAAATCAATTTAAAGGCACCCACACAGGGATTTTGCAGTTTTAACTAATTTGGTGTGTAACTGCTACTTTTTTGTGTAGACAATGCCTAGGTCTGTCATTTAGGATGAGTTACTTACACATTTTTGTGCAAAAAGAAATGAGTACCTAATTTGTGTACACAATTACTGGGATTTAGCATGCAAATCAGGTAATTGAAATACACAAATATACTTGACACTTTACATAAGTACTGTATTACAAAATCAGCTTGTGGAAAAACAGGATAACTGTGTGCAAATTAGATGTATAATTGTGCAGTTGTGTATCTGAATGGTTAGAAAAAGTGTCCCACTCATGTTATATCCTAAGAAAAATTAAATAAATCTCCTTTCTTTGTTTTATTCAGTCTTCTTTTCTTTCCCATCAAGGTGTTACCCAATTCCACCCTGCCTACATCTCTGCTCATTTCCTTTTGGTCTCTCTACTGTCTCCTACTGAGCCCTGCGCCTACCTACTTGTTTGTTTCTTTCCATTGGCTACACAGTTTCCCCCCACACACACACCCTAAACCTGGTACTGCCCCCTTCTTCCTATGCGTAAAGTAACCTCCCTTTCAATAAAAGCCTTTCAGTGCTGATCTCTGGGCTGCTTCCCTTCACCAGAAACACTTCAACTGTGTATCATTTACATCTGAATTAAACTGTCAATTCTCAGGGTCAGAGCCATTTGGCCAAATTCTGCTCTCATTTATGGTATGTCCCTATACAATCCCATTCAGGTCAAGGAAGTACTGAGAGGAAGGATGGCCTTATGGTTAAAGTATTCAACAGATAAGAGTTCAGGTCCCAGCTCTGCCACTGGCTGCCTGTGTGACCTTGGTCAAGTCATGTAATCTTTCTGCTTCTGTTCCCCAGCTGTAAAATGGGAATAATGCTTCCTTTCTCCCACCCTTTGTATGTCTTGTCTACTTAAAGTGTAAGCTCTTTCAGGCAGGGACGGCCTCTTGCCAGGCATATGTACAGCACCTAGCACACCAGAGCCCTGATCTCAGTTTGGGCCTCTTGGTGCTACTGTAAAAACAAATGATGTTGCCTGTTTACTTCTCTGTGCATACATACAATCTACATCTGCTCTGTTAAAATAATACATATAAACCTTAGCTGGGTCAAGTATCCTATAGGTAACTTAGAGACAAACAGTCCTTGATGACCCATCACTAAGGCTTAGTTTCAAGTTCCATCTCCTTTCCTGTCTGACTGGCTACTTAAAGTGTTCTGATGTTTCAATAGTTTCAGAGTAAAATAACGACAAGCTGTTCCAAAGTATACAGAACAAATGTGGCAAAGTTCCAGCTATGATATCTGTTCTGATTTTTTTTTTAAGTGCTGTACATTTGTTTTCTTCATTAGAGGCCTGCTAAATTCTGGTATGTAATGGATTCAAAACTCTAGAAGACATTTAAAATAATCCATATTCATCGGAGAAAACAGAGACGTTAGAGCTCTGAAATATTTTCACATGAGAACAGAAATTGTTGGATTATTATTTTTCCCAAAAAGTGCTAATATCAAAGCAGATTCGTGTAACTGATAGTATCCTTATGCCCGAAGTGTACATATTGCTCAAATCTTGTCTGACCCTTTGGATGGTTCTACCACTCTTGCTGAAATTAACAACCCTCTAATAGCCTAATTCAGCAAAGCACTTGAGCATGTGTTTAGCTATAAGCATATGAGTAGTCCAGTTGAAGTCAATAAGATTGTAAAATTAAGCAAGTGTTTTGCTGAATTAGGGCATTAATAGACTGTTCATTTAATCAAGAGTGCTAAGAGCATCCAGGCTCTAAACTGCTATGGAAGATAAGAAATTCTCTCTCCTTAAATTAAGATTCTTGAAAAATGCTTGAGGGTAATTTGTCATCTGTAGCATCCAAAGGGCCTGCAGAGCTTCTTGGCCGGAGCAGATGTTCAGGCATCTATATTACCTTTTTGATTTGGACACTTGTTGCCACTTGTAGAAATCTAATCCATCAGCATTGAAAAATACATAAGCATCCTGTACTTGTGGAGCACTGTGATAGAGACTCTTCATGACAATGGGAACACTTGTGGGGTAGATTTTCATCAGTAGATCTCAAAGCACTTTACACATTATCCTCGTTTTACAAATGGGGAAAGTGAGACATAAAGAGGAGCAGTGACTTACCCTGCTAGGTGACCTTGGGCAATGGCAGAGTGGGGAACAGAATCCATGCCTCCTAAGTCCCAGTCCACAGCTCTGAGTACTAGCCAACACTCCCTTCCATATCAAATAGCTGGCATACAGGAGACCTTGCAGTCAGATCCCCATCTGCCATGTTCTTTTAGGGTCACAATATGCTAGCCTTCGTCACACAAGTAACCCCAAGGAAAGCAATGGGACTATTCCTATGGGTAAAGTGGTTTCAACTTGGTTCTCAGTGCTATATGAGCACAGCGCATGGAAAAATAGCTCATATTAATACCTGCAATTAAATTAGAGGTGATGAAGTAAAAGAAAAGGAACAACAGTCTTACCCAATCACCTCCTATAAGGTACTTGTTTCTGTGCATCCGATGAAGTGGGCTGTAGCCCATGAAAGCTTATGCTCAAATACATGTTAGTCTTTAAGGTGCCACAAGTACTCCTGTTCTTTTTGCGGGTACAGACTAACATGGCTGCTACTCTGAAACTTGTCTTCCAAAGAGCTGGGTGAAGCATTTAGACACAGGAAGCCAGAGCCTCAGGTAGTGTAAATCATTGATTTCAGTGAAGCCATGCCAGTTTACATTAGCTGAGGCCCTCAGGGTATGGCCCACTGCTGCCATTGTATACATCACTAAAGGTATTTAAAAATCAATTTGTTATATAATTATCAAGAAGCCATTGCAGATCCTCTTAATTATTATTATTTATTATTATTGCTATTTGTATTACCATGGTGCCTAGGAGTGGATCTACAGAAGTGTTTTATACCTATTGGAGCCTTCTCAGTTTTCTTGGGAAAATCACAAACTAAAGCCTACAGTGTGCAGACTAGAACTGAGAGACACTCACCCTGCTTTAGCAGTGCTCATGTTCAACTGTTTTCTGAGATTACAAAATGAAGATCTCACCACAACTTTTACCTTTTGGTTCTTTTGGCTATATATATATCCATACCTTCCTAAACAGTTACAGGATAATAATTCTTAGCTCTTATACAGCACTCTTCATCTATAGATCTCAGAGTGCTTTACAAAGGAAATTAGTATTGTCCCATTTTAGGGTAGATGGTCTGGAAACTGTCAGAATTCTGTGTGCTAACAGCTGTCCAAAGACAGAATAATATCCCAAGGGCATACATACGCAGTGCAGATTTTTAACACAGACAAGAGGGACAATTAGAGCAATGATCCTGGACAATATATGCTTTTATAACAAATAGAGCTGGTCAAAATTTTTTAATTTTTGAAACTTTTCAATGAAAAAAGGATAAAAATTCTGTGGAAAAAATGTTTCCATTTTAAAACCAACCCTAGTAATGGGCCCTGCATGTCCGTAAGAGATGAGTCAACCATTCCTTTTATTTTCACCTTTTACTTTTGGGGAAGTTTTGTAACATCTGTGTCAGTCAGTCAGAATAACCTGAGCCACAGCTAGCCGCAGGGGCGGCTCTAGGCACCAGCAAAGCAAGCAGCTGCTTGGGGCAGCCCATTTGCAGGGGCGGCAGCTGGCAGGGGATCCAGCCTGGGAGCTGAGAACCAACAGGGGGCCCTGGGAGCTATAGTTCCTTGGTTAGCTCCCTGCCTATAGAGCCAGCCCTGGAGCAGGGAAAGAACTACATTTCCCAGCATTCCCTTGGCCGCTATCAACAGGAAAGGGAGGGGGAGGGAGTATGGTAGCTGAAACCTCATGCTGCAGCTTGCTGTGAATGGAGAGCTCACTGCTAGAGCGGGGTGGCACTGTGAATGGGAAACAAGTGTGCCCAAGGAGTAGAAGGCCTTGCCCCAGATATCCCCTTCAGAAGACATCCCCAGACTGGATTAGGGATACTGGTGTGACCTCACCTTGCAGCCTCCAAAGAAGGAATTGGGTCGACTAAATGGACAGTGCCCTCTCTATCTGAAGCCTAGCAAGGGAGGTACGTGGATCCCACTAGAATTTAAAATGAAAAGTAAGGGAGGGTAGGCTCTGGACCTGGGCAGCTTTAGATACAGTACCAGGCACGTAGGAGGATTTCCACTTCTGAGCCATGGAAGCAGAAATTGACTTTTCCTTTCCAGATTTAGCTAATATTCAGAAAGGGAATCTAGCACCTGCCTTCTAGATTTGAACACCTCAAAATTCAGGAGTGCTCAAGCTCAATTTGGGCAGCTGTTACTTCATTTCTTCCAAATCAAATATACTGATCCACTGTAATTTGTTGTAGAAAAAGTAGGATAAAATTGAGCAAGAAATGCTTCTCAGTGGTTTTTAGGACTGGAATTGCTATTTTCAACAGCCATTGCCTTTTAGTTTTATTTGTTTAAAAGGAAGACAGTGATATTGCATTGGCAAGTTCCCCATAGAAACAGAGTGGAACAAAAGAATAATAAAGGCACCTCAACTTTTCCTCATTTATGGAGGACAGTCTTATAATATGCATCCAGATATCCTCCAATCACACAAGTTGAAAATGGTTCCACTTTACTGAAGTTCTGTAACCATATGGGAACCAATCCTGTCTGTGTTCTGTGGACAACCAAAATTCTTGCTGAATGACCCGCCCTGGGAGCGCGTTACCAGTGACCCAGGGCTGGGGCGGAAGGAGGGTGCAGGTGGTGGTGGTGGGGAGAGCCCATGGCTGGGGTGGCAGGGGGTGCGGATGGAGGGGGCAGAGCCCAGGGCTGGGGCAGCATGGGGGGTGTGGGTCAGGGGAGGCCCAGAGCTGGGGCAGCAGGGGATGCATGTGGGGGGAGAGCCCAGGGCTGGGGTGGGGGCAGCCAAATTTTTTTTTTTGCTTGGGGCAGCAAAAAAACCTAGAGCCGGCCCTGGCTAGCCAACAGGGGGTAAGTACAGACCCTCTCTGGGTCATGGATGCAGGCAGCCTCTGAGGCCATTTTATATCAGGTGATCCATCTCAATCATTGACTGGCTACACAGTGACACTATTCCTTTGCAGGTGAAGAATCACATGGTTATAAAGTCCTGCAATATAAACAAGGGAGACCTGCTCAGAATCCTATTTGGACAGATTTATCACTTGATTATGGAGTAGCAACCGGGTCTGGGCTGTATGCCACAAGAGATTAATATGCAACTCATGCTCTGTTTTCTCTCTGGATGATGTACACTCGTGTGCTTTCCCATTATACTGTAAGGTGAAGGTCTGCTGGCTTTACAGAAATAGACTATTGTGTTCTAGACCCCCCAGATACAGTACTGAGGAAGGATTACACCGGCAAGCTATTGCCCAACAGATTGCAAAAAGTTGGGAGATACAAAATGGCCAAAATCTCCAATTAATCCATGCACAGTGATTATTTAAAAAAATTTGGTATTTGCCAGACATTACAGTACTCTGCTGTACTTTTCCCTTGGGCCTAGGTCTGTTGGCTTGGAGTGTGAAAAATCCATGTCCCTGACCAACAAACACCAATGAAAGCCCTAGTGTAGTAGCAGTTACACCAGCAAAAAAAAAAAGTCCTTTAGTCAGTGTAGCTTATTCCATTCAGGTATAAACTCCACTGGCAAAAGAACTCTCTGTCAGGTGTAGGTTGCATCTCCCAGCGGAGGGTTTGCCATCAAAACTCTAGCAGTAGAGCTATATCGGCAAACGCTTACTAGTGTGGACAAAGCCTTTGAGTAGGGGACGACCACTGTGACTGTGTGAAATCCGTTGGCATTTAATGGGGACCTCTGTCTGTCTGTCTGAGCTGTGGAATTTTTAAAAGAGTCACAGCTACAGTTTCTAGGTCTAAATATATCATTGTTATTTCTATTTAAAACCAAAGTGAAGCAATTCCTCCTCCACTAACCTCTTCCAAACCCCAGTTCAGGAGAGCACTTAAGCACGTGCTTCACTTTAAGTACCTGCTTAACCTTAATCGAAAGCAACAGTACTTAGGCATGTGCTTAAGTACTTTCCTGAATCAAACCCAAGTTATCAATACGCAGGGTTGGATTAAGGCAATCTGGGGCCATAGGAACATCATGACACACATCACCATAGCTCTGTTGCCATGGCCCCACCCCAATACCATTGTCTATTCTCCCCCTCGCTTGCAGCTGGAGTGGCAGTGTCAGGGGCTCTCTTCCTCTCCCAGAGATGGAGGAATGACATAGGATCTCCTTATCCCCATGTAACAGGCTCCCCTTGACTTGGTAGCATCCCAGAGAGGCAGCCATGACAACAATGGATGTCTCAGAACTTCTCAGCAAATGTGGTGTATGGGCTTGAGTGAGTGGGGCTAGCCCATTTTACCCCTCTTCCCCCGTTACACACCATGTCCTTTGTTGGAATGGTATTGGCAACCCCCCAGAGCAGTAGGTTTTGACATTCACACCCAATGAAGATGAATAGGGCAGGTCACACCTCTTACAGCTACTGTTTCAATCTGTCTGCAGACTCAGGCAGATCTTGGTGCATCAGTTACACTCAGGTCATATTTTCAAGCTTTTTTTTTTTTTGGTTCTTAAAGAAAGCTGAGATTATGCCCTCGTTATGTGACTCCATTAGCTGGGTCCTTAACCACTGATCTGTAGTGCCTATGCCTTTATCTGGCCCTGGCAATGCCCTCACTGAGAATCCACTTCTCACCCAACAACCCCTCTCCCAGAAACTGCTTCCAAAACCAAAGTTTTTCTCTTCTCCGTCACATGGGTAATATTATCATCTCTTTCCAAGACCATCCTCCTCATTCCTCCCGATATATTCAGCTACAACATTCATCTACGTTTCTACAGGTGAACTTGGCACTTTGCATTCCCCCTTAAGGAAAAAATATGCATCCTCCTGTAGTATTAAAATGTATCTGATTATATAATGATAGGGAACATTTGCAATGAATGATTGTCAAGTGGGAGGAAATGTACAGTGTACATAAAAATCCAGTATGTCAACTTCAATATTTTTTCAATGTGAAATGAATGCTGCTGTTTTGATGAATTATTTGCTATGTTGGTAACCTAATACCTCTATTCCTGTACAGTTTGGAAAACATATTTCAGTAGTCCAGTGATCATAGGACTTAACAACGAAATCAGTACTGTTTGATTAGATTAAATTGCTTTGGTTCAATTATGTCTTTTTCAAAACAGCAAGTGTTCATATTAGATCAGGGACGCAGCATGTTAGCAAAGGACTGGTTAGCTGTTAACTTGTCAGTGTAGCTATGTTGAAAATGACATACAGCTCCTCCCTCCTCACAGCTGCCAATCCAGTGCCATTCACAAGCACTTAATTTACTGGCAGGGTAACATAAAAGACAAAAATTACATAGGAACTGGGTAAAAGGAACGTAGAGTTTAAAAAAAAATTCAGCTCCTGTTGATACAACCACACATGCCTAATATCAGTGCAATTGCTGTCCTATAGTTATGTGTCTGTGCACCTTTTCCTGGGTATGGATATTTTTACTTAGAGTGGATATCCTGCAATAGAGATTTGAGGGGGATGGATATGAACCCAAAATTCAGATTTTGTGTTTAAAAAAAACCAAACACCTGTCAAAGTTTGGGTGTGTTTGGATCTAGAGATTCTGGTTCCACGCCTTATAAAAATAGGTGCCATTAGCACAATTTGTCTCTGAATTTAGACTTCAAACACCATCTCTCCTCAGAGTTTGAAGGTGTTCTGGTGTCAGTTGTTGGTTTCGGCCCAATGCCCATCTTTAGGTTTTGAAGGTTCTCAAATGTTTTGAAGGTTCTCAGATATTGAGGTACCTTTTCCGTTTATTTTTCTGTCTAGGGTCAGAACCAGACATGCAGAAATACTGTCAGAGAAGTGTTTTTCCTGGTACTTCTACTTTGACAGAAAGCAGGAAATGCCATAAATCTCAAGCAAAAGCCTGTTGCTGTACGATTTTTAACAAATTTTTGCAGATTCAAGATTTGGTTGGTTCAGTTAAGGTTTAGGAAAATATCCACATTTTATCCAAACCAAATCTCAACTCTAAGCCTCTTTTAGATTCCCCTATCACTAGTTACACATTTTGGACCCCATTACGCTAAACAGTGAAGTTCAGGTACAATAGCATGTCATTCCTTCTGGTTTTCAGAGTAAGGTACAGAAGGTGAATTGAACAAATGGGTGTCAGAATCTAAAAGATGGTTGCCACTGAATAGCTTAGGTCACCAGCCAAAGTATTCCTCGGATAGGGTCATAAGTAGAACCAGGCAAATAGCTAATTTTCCTGATCGCTGTCAGTTCTGAAAAAAAAGAAAATTAAAAACTTCAGTCTGATGTGAGTCCAAAAATTTCATATTTCAGTGAATTGAGAAGATCTGGATTCAAATTGCTGCTCCAGAGTTCTAATTCGAACCTGTGTCTCCTACATGCCAGTGGGATGCCCAAACCTCTCCCTTCAGCTGTTTTGTGTATGTGGGGGAGGGGGGAGTTCCTGTCCGAAACTATTTAGCAAACTTTTGGCAAATTCACAAATAGTTTTGAGTTAACCAAAACTGCATTTTTTGACAAATCGACTATTTCCATGAACAATTTTCCTCAGCTCTTGTTATAAATTGAGGTACCAAGAGTTAAGGATTAAAACCATATGTTTTGGTGTTTGTTTCCCCTGTAACTTTGCAGTGATCTGAGGTGATTTGCAAGATTTGATGTTAGATGATTAAAGGAGAGAATCCAACAGGAGGGGACACAGTGATTTGATGCTGACTGTCATTTTGTGTGATTGCAAAAGCAGTCGATGACAGAAGATGAAAACACTGCACTCATCACAGGTTTTTTGTGCAGTCACCCACAGGGCTGCTGTTACCCAGTGCCCAGGCTGCCTGTCTTGAATTTCAACAAGATTTGATTATATCCTTTAATACAGGGCTCCACGCTGAGAAAGAAGTGACAAAATCAATCTTTTTCTTTCACCTGTGGGATAGCTAATTAAATCTGGGCTGAGCTGCAGGCCAGGTATGCTACAAGCTACATGATGATTTAGCCGGCATCAGATCTGCACGCTACAATACTGAGCGGCACATCAAGAAATGAATGTGTGTGTTTCCAAGCCTTTGGGAAGGTGCACAAAGCGTAGGTGTTACTGGAGGGTATTTGTTATTTGAAGTGAATAACACACATTGCATTAAAATGACCTAATTGATCTAATTATAGAACTGACATCTGTGCTATCATTGAGGTTTCCAAGCTAATACTGAGCCACTGCGGGGGGGGGGAAATGGGGAGAAGCGGCAAATTGACCAGTTTTGCTCCTTTTCTATTTGTTTTATGAGACAAGAAGCTTTACATGAAGCAATTTATTCACACCAGCAATAATTGTCAAGGTCACACACAACATGGCGATGTCTGAGGCTGGGCTAATGTAGAACAGCCACCGTCTTGGGAGTCTGTCCCTGCTGGCACCAACGTGCCCTTTACATTATTCATATTTTTAGTTTTAAAGCGTCAAAGGTCTGAAAGTCAAATGCCAGGGAAGGGAGTTCCAGTGAATGACGTGCTTTTAAATTCTCTTGCACTTTTCCGGGTGCCAAATAATTCCCAAAGCTCTCACTCCTAAAGAAATATTTACAGCCATTGAGTTTATGGACAATAAAGAATATTAAGCATTTCAAGGAGAGTCTTTCATTTGCTATTGAATAATATAGGGGATTACCAACAAATGAATCAATCCCGGGAGTTCTATGATGATATCGCGGGGGTTTCTAATATCCTGCCATAGCTCGTCACCCTGGCTATTTGACATCATTTATATGCTGTATACTTGGTAATGTGACTTTTTAGAAATAGAGCTGATAAACGGATCTACTTACAGCAGGCCTGCATCTGTTGTTCACGTATAGAGGTGGTATCTCAGATACCCATTGCTCAAATCATAAAAGGCTTCATAGAATAAACCTATTACATTATAGAGGCATGATGATCATCTCAAACCACAGTTGTATGATCAGGAAGCTCCTTCATGCATTGTGGATAAAAATATGATGTGTTTGTTCATTTATGTATGTGTCATGTTGTTGTGACTAGTGAACAAGAGAATATCATTAATATTTCTGATAAATTTCCCCCTGATGTTATAGATCTGGAATCATGGAATCATATAGGTGAGAGAGACCTTTAGTGGTTCATCAGATATTACCCTCCAGTATTTATTGCATTATTCCTAACTCATGGATTGGTGTCCAGTCATTGAGTTTTAACAAATAAAGTCTAGGCTTGAGTATCTCCAGTCATTGCAGTGCCACAAACTTCCTTGGCAGCTTGTTTTACTGAGCAATTCTCTAGGTCCCAGTCTTGCAAAGAAAGACATACAGGCAGACCCCTGCTTCTGCCCACACCTGCACTCACTCCAGCGAGAGCCCAGCAGACTAATGTATGGGTCTGCCCATAGCATTCTTTTTGCAGGATGGGAGCCATAGCTAACAAGGGATAAAATCTTCCCTCAGATATGCCAGCAGCCCCTATTGAAGTCAATGAGACTATCTAACCTACATTTTCTCTGATCTGATAATACACAGAGGTACAGCAGGAGACAAGTGCTGATACAAAAGTGGAGGTTGAGCAGTTTAGACATCTTTGAGACTGTGTAGACATCTCTGACCCTTAAGTTCTGGCATTTGGAGAAGCCAGATAACGGCTTCCAGGGGAACTACCATGATTGGAGAGGTAGAAGTAGGTGAGTTCAGTTGTTGTGTTGGGGACAGACTGGAGAGGGATGTATGAAGAATAAATTCAGTGATTAAAGTTGAGAACTGCAGCACAGGGACTGGGGTGAAATCCTCATCCCAAGTCAAAGGCTAAACACTGATTAACTTTTTAATGGGACCAAGATTTCACCCTAGTTTTCCAGGAGAAAAGGGTCACGATCTGCAAACTCGAAGTATTAACTTGCCATTCTATGGCTTTAAAGAAAATGGATTAACGGTTATAAGACACAGCACAATTGGGATAAGTAAATACACGTTTTGTAAAATGACATCCCTATTACATTTGGGCTTCTTATAGGGCCCCAGCCAACACCGATTGAAATCAATGGATATTTCAGGGTGTGCTGAATCAGGCCCTTGTGTACAAGCTAGCAAGTAATTCATAAATGTATATTGAAAACAACCAATTTGCTCCATTTAGTATGTCAGCCACACACCTCTGACTGAATCAAACTGCTTATTCTTTAATTTAAACTCTGCACTTGTTCTGACAGGATTACTAGTACTGTAGTTTATTTCTGATTACTAAGCTTACTACGAGTCTGATAGTTAGTCACACAGAAGATAAGCAATTTTCCTGGTAATCTAGAATTCAGCGGGGAATTATTTACACCTTCTGTCATATATCTAAACCCGGCTTGTTTCTTTGCTGTCAAACTTTCAGTGACTCTTTGAAAGGTAGGTGCATAAATTATGGCAAAACGGTAGAGAGCGAAAAACTCTTGAGTCTGAAACCTACGGACAGATTATGGAGATTGGAAAGTGTGAGTCATGAGATGGCTACTTCATTTAGATTTAGCTAATACTGCTCCAGGCACATCTTGGAAAAGTCTTCTAAAGGGAAAGCGTGTTCTCTTATTTTATTTAAAATAGACTATTTTGACACTTGCAAAGCTAGTCGGAGTTTTCTAAAAGTCAGTGCGTATTATGGACGGTGGGTGGTTGTTTTTATTTTAAAAGTCTCTGCACAAAGTTATTTTTCTTTACTTTGTTCCAAACGAATTAATCTCGAGACAGATTTTTAAAAGTGTTTGAAGCAGGTTTTCAGCTGGTGTAAATCTGCACAGCTCCACTGAAGTCAATGGATGAAGATCTGATCCTTTAAGTGTGCAGCTGCACTTGCAAATTGGGGACCCAGTTGATCAGGCAGAGTTCTAAAAAATGTGGCCCTCATCACATTCTTTGTTTGTACCGATTACTGTTTTTATGGACCCATCCTACAAACCCCTTAGCCATACAAATAGTCTGTATGTGAATAACCTTATTGACTTCAAACATACAGGTGTAAGAACTGCTTGCATGGGTAAGGGATATGGGGTTACTACTGTTTTATGTGCTCAGTTCTTCCTGTTGTAAAACACTGTTCAAATACAGAGCCGTATAAATATTAACTAAGAAACAAGATGTGCCATCGGGGCTCAAAGTCAGTTTCCTGTAAAGCTCTCAACATGCTGAAACAAATATGACTGTGCTTACATTTCCCCCTCAATGGAAGGGAAGCCTGTCATTTAAACCACACGCATGCGTGTACCCACCTGTGTACTCATACATACCCACTGTCCAGAGTGGTTAGAGCTCTGTGAAATCGATGGGAAATTTCTCCATGAAATTTCGCTCTACATTTTTGCTCTCCTGATCTTGCACTGGAAATATGTGCAGTTCAGTCATAGAGTATTTGGAGTTTCAAAAGCTCCCATTTGCTCAGAAGGTGACAGTTTCCACTGGACATGGGCGTGTGTTCACCAGAGCTGGGCCTGGGTGTAAACCCAGCCCCAATCCCCACCTTGTGAACCGGGAGGATGTTCTTGTTCTGGATACACATCGGAAGTTCACAGCTTGGACCCACTGTTAATTTGCATTGGGAACCGGGGATGGGGAACTTCGTAAATAATATAAACAGATGGCTGAGGTCTATGTTTTGGTAAAACAGGCTCATTTTGAATTGTGAAAATGCCTTTTTTAGTAGCTTTCCCTTCCCTGAAGGTATTTCTTAGGCTCACATATAGTTGCATACAGGACAGTATCCTTGTTCAACAGTGTCCTTTCAAGCACTGTATTTTGCTCAAGGTGGTGCAGCACCCCCCTCCCTCGGCACCTGTGTTCTGCACTTTGGTATTCATCAGACTTTCTCTTTAACGACTAGACTGTGACCTGAGCAAGCATAAAAGGTGCCACCTCAAGGCATTGTGCTTCAGAGATACCCTCGTCTTCTCAATGCTCCCTTCTTGCACTGGAGAGATGGGAGAATAACACAGGCCATAGAACTACCCCAAATAATTCCTAGAGCAGCTCTTAAAAAAACCCAACCCATCCAATCTTGCTTTTAAAGTTCAGTGATGAAGAATCCACCACGACCCTTGGTAAGTTGATCCAATGGTTAATTACTCTCACTGTTAAAAAATTATCCTTTATTTCCAGTCTGAATTTGTCTAGCTTCAACATCCAGCCATTGATTTTACCTTTCTCTACTGGATTGAGAGCCCATTATTAAATATTTGTTCCCCATGTAGGTACTTATAGACTGTAACTAAGTCACCCTTAACCTTCTCTTTGTTAAGCTAAATAGATTGAGCTCCTTGAGTATGTCTCTATAAGGCATGTTTTCTAATTCTTTAATCACTGTGTGTGTTGTACTGCTTCCTTCTGTATGGTGCAGCATACTGCCCCCCTCAGACGTGCCATGGCTCCACCTACTTCTTGCTTCTCATGGGGGAGACGGTATTAGGCACAAAGTCCATGCTCTCCTCCCTCACATCGCCATGCCCACGGCAACAATCAGGGCAGCCATGACGTGGCCACCTGGGAAGGCCCAAGGGAACTCCTTACACCCTTGTTGGCTGCATTAGGCTTTGGAACAATCTAGTATCTCATGAAAGAAGGCCAGTTAGTAAATACAGCGACTTTACAAATGAAGTTGAAGAGGTTTGGTCACTTGATCCTTGAGTGAATCTCTGGAGAGCAAGCCCCTGCTTCAGCTACTGGTTTCCTGAGGCACTGTTGACATTTCCTCCATCCCATTGTGGATCTTTGTACAGAAAAAATAAATTTAAAAAATTCCACAAGGAAATTGCACTTGCAAAAACTTCCAAAGGAGACATGGCTATGGCTGGCTAGATCTTACTCTGAACGTTCACAGAAGGGATTAACAGAGGAGTGACAAGGACAGATTTTTCCAGAGGAATATTGGAGCTGGATGAAATTGGGGAATACATCATTCCTAAATTAATCCCCAAAATATAACACATACCCAGAAGCATGTAATTTTTCTGTTAATTTTACACCACTTTATTTGTTTAATTCTCCTTGGTTCACTTGTCACTTTAAGAACCTTATTAGAGAGAAAAACACAACAGCTTGTCTTCCTGTGTTTGATTTTGTCTCTCGGAGAACAAATGTATTTAGGTTTTCCCAGCGAAAAGTTCTGACGCGACAGCTGAAATATCCAGCATAATGAGAGCAAGTGGTGTCTGCGTGTGTGCAGTCAGCAATCGGCTTGGAACTACTCTAAATGAAGGATGATGCATTTTGAATTGTTCCAATGCCATCCAAAGCCTACAACAATTCAATGAAATCAATTCCAGCCCAATGCTTTATATATTTTTTTCTGTCTCATTAACTTTGTAGCTGTTGATGATACTGCAGAGAGATAATAGGCCCTTATAGAGAGAAATACTCTCTGCTTTCTGCATTGAATCATTTGGCCTGATCTGATTAGAAGTATTTGGGTGCTGGTTACCTGGAATCCACGTGGCTTTGATGTATTAAATTACCTTATAGTGTGTGCAGGGAGATTAGCTCACAATCTCCATTGACAACTCTACTATCTTTCTTGTCTCACAGGCATGTAATCACAATGTTATCTTTGACTCCTGTTTCTGTACTCCCCATCTACCAGCCCCACATCCTGCCTGAGCTAGCTAAGTCCAGTTGCTTTGTTCTCTTTATTAGCACCAAGATTTGCTCTTTCCTACTGTCACCACTGCAAAAATTCTTGTCCATCTGCTAGTTATTTCTCACCTTGATTTCACTTGCCTTCTCCTGTCTGGCCGCACTGCCTCCCAATGCCCCCCCTTCAGTCTTTTCAAAACGCTGCTGTTAAAGTCGTGTTCCTCTCCCAGTGTTCCTACCATGTCATTTTCCTCTTTGAGTCCCTTCAGTGGGTTCCCATCTCTTACAAACAACATAGATTTGTTTGCATGTGGTTTGTTTTTCTCACTCAGTTATGTCTCTGCTCCCTTGAAACAAGGGAAGTTTTGCCCACTGCCTTGTAGCCTGTTACAGACTTGTTCACGCAACACATCTCTCTAGCGCCCCCTTAGGGAGAGGGCTGCAGAATCAGGGCAACCGCCCTTTGGATAACTGCTTAGGGTGTCTTCCCCCTTGCAGCGGGAATTAAAGTAGACCAGACAGAGTCAGTAGGCTTCGACAGCCCACAAAAAGCAGAGTCCTAGGCCTTCAAGAAGCCGAAAAGGGAAAAATACGCCTCCTTCTCCTTTCTGAGAGGGCCTGGGCAGCCAAGACTGTCCAGCCATTTCCCTGGTCACCAACCCTGCTTGCAGGGGCTGGGGAGCCCTGAGCTGCAGTCCTGCTCCTACAGAGTGCCACCCTGCACTGAGCAAGGAGGCTCCTTTATAAGGACCCACTCATCTGATTGTGCCCAGAGGAGCAATTTAACTTCTTCCTGACTGGGCGGGGGGGGGGGGGGTCACATAGCCGGGAGGATGCTTCAGTATAGTTCTAAGCATCCTTTAAAGACAGGTGCACCTAGGGTGACCAGACAGCAAGTGTGAAAAATCAGGATGGGGGTGGGGGGCAATAGGCACCTATATAAGACAAAGCCCCAAATATGAGGACCGTCCCTATAAAATTGGGACATCGGGTCACCCTAGGTGCACAGTTCTATGGGGTTTAAAGCTGAATTGGGCTAATGCAGGGAGAGAGGTGTTTGAAGTTCCATTAAAATAAATATAATGTGTAATTCAAGTAACAAGATCAGCAGGGGTGTGTGTATGTGTTTGAGGGTCTCAAGCCCCTAAAATCTCAATTTCCCTCCATTTTTATCACCCCCTGCCTCCCCCCCCCACCCCACCCCCCGAAGTCCCTGTATTTCAAAGACCTTCCCTCCTGCAGGGGGATATTTGAGCCTTTCACACCAGATATCCAGGTGCTCCCTCTTTACTACAAATTTATGTTCCCTTCCTTTTGCCCTCGTCCCAGGCCCTGCCCCCTTATTGGCATGAGGCTGGTAATGAGACATGAATTTGGATCTCTGATATGGGGGGAACACAATGCTGTCTCTAAAGTAATGGGCTGGCCATGCATAGTTTCTCATGTTAAAAATGACTATCATGAACAATGCCATCTCTCTAATTTTAGGGAAGCAAACACTCTAGTAAAAAAAAATGAGTTTGGTAGTTTTTGCTTTTAAAAACAAGGAATTATTGCTTAAATAACAGGAATTGTCAAACTGGATTAGACCAGTGCTTCATCTAATCCAATATCCTACAATTGCCCGAGGCAGATGCTTCAGAGGAAGGCCCAGTTGATGAAAGTGGCAATTATGGAATAGCTTGCCAGAGGGAGAGTCTTTCCCCCAATTCAAATATTTTCTGTTTAAAATAAAATTATAATACAATCAAAAGTTAGTGAAGTGGGCAGGATAGTTAAGTCTCAAAAATGTGTACTATGAACAAATGCCCAGTGGATGCTTTTTCTCAGGGTATTTTTGTGAGTGATTTTATTTTCCCTTTCTAATGGACCTCACCATAATTCTTGAGGCCATAACAGCGGAGATGACCTCTTCCTCCAAAGAATGTTGAAAAACGGAACGAAGTGAAATGCAATACTCGTTGGCAGCTTCTGGAGACGATGTCAAAACAATGTCCGAGGAGATGATGTTACGAGGTGAAGAAAGACAAAACAATATCAGTGGAAGTCTCTGGGGATGATGTTACAGATGGAGATATGATCTGAGCGGAATGCAAAGTGATACTGCCACTAACACCCCCCCCCCCCAAAGGTGACATTCTCCAATTAAAATTAGCGTCGGGCCCAAATCAAAGAGCGGCATGCATATAAACACCCAAATTGAGGGGAAGCTTGGATACTCCTGCCTGTAGTTAAAATGATAGGGAGCTTTGCAACATGGGTCTGTCTGTAGTTAAAATGACAGGGAGCGTCCCACTTATCGGAGCTTAAAGGTGGAATAGCCTCTACATTTTATTCTCCTTCGCCCCTCAAAAAAGCTGGGGGATGCATGGTATTTTGGGGATATTAACAGGCTGGGAGCATATCTGTAAAGTGGAACAGGAGTTGTTAGCCATTTCCACCAGCTCATGATGTGATGCAAACTCAGTAGTAGTGCTTCTGATTGCCATGGAAGAAAAACAGCAATGGACTACAATTCCCAGCAGTCACTGGTGACCGTTCATTAATCCTACAACACTGTTGGCTGCTAGGAAGTGTGGTGTCTGGCCAACTTCCAGCTCACCCATGGTTGAAACATGCAATGGAGCATCCCACAAGCTCAAAGTGGAGTTGAAGGCCTATGAAACAGGGAGGCGGGAGACAGGTGAGTTTTTAGAGAAGCGGGAAGAAATATGGCAGATATTGATTGGACTCTACCAAGTTTATGTGAGGGTACCCAGGCAGGAGTGGCTGTCAGATTTTAGTTTGGTCCCCTCTGCAATAAGGAGAAAAGCTTGGATGGAGCAGAATGAGATCTGGGAAATGAGATCTGAGATGTAGGAGAAAGAAGGTTCTGTGGCACAGTGCTGGGTGCTCTGTACTGCCACATGGCAAACACAATTCAGTTACCACTCCTGAACTTCATGTCTGTGCCATCCCACAACAAGCACGTGCTTGTTCCTTACATGAGATGGGCTGGACAGTTTTATGTAAAATCAGGATTGATCTCTCTTTTTTTAAAAAAAATTTTTAATAGTCCCATTAATAGACATCGCTTACGAATCCACAACCATTGGTGTGATACTGTTACAATTAATGTTTCTATTGCCTAAGGGACCCCCTTAGAAAAATTGTAGACAGTGCTGCAATGGATCATTAAGGAAGCAGCTGTATAATCAAAAAGGCTGTGCTGAGCTACCATATACTCTGTGTGTAGTGTAACCACATTACTACAGCACAGATAAGGGGCAAGGAAAACAGGAGCAGAGTCCCCTTTGATACACGTATCAACTCGGATTCCACTGATGGCCAAGCTCACGCCTTCAGACCATAATTATCTTAGTGTTGGCCCAAAGTTCCCTTCTGATTTTTTTTTAAGCCTTTGTGGGGAAGGGCTTTAGTGATGAGTTGTTCACTTTTCTCACAACTTCCTACATGCTTTCTTCCCCTTTGCATGGGATGCTCTTCCTGAGCTGGTCAGAAGGCTACTACCTCTCCTCATTCAAATCTCCCCGAAGAACTCCTGGGGCGCCTACAAGAAACTAGGTCACTGAGTCATCTCCTTTATGGCTCAGAGCCTCAGCTGGTATAAACTGGTCTAATTGCATTGGAGTCAATGGAGCTATGCTGATTTACACCAGATAAGAATCTGGTCCACTGTCTTTTTTTTGTTTTGTTTTGTATAGACTATACTACAGTATCAGTCATTTTGATAGTAAAAAATTAAGCTATTTTAATGGGAAAAAAGCAAATGTGGCAAAAGTGACTTTAATATTAATAATAGTACTGGCCTCGGAAATGTTGTGGACTCACAGATTATTTTAGTTATGTAGCGTCCAGAGATTCAGCTAGTCTAAATGGGCCTGGCTCTGTTGTGTTCAATGGCACTATGCTGATTTATACCAGCTGAGGATCTGGAAATAACTTATTTGGAATTATTTTCCATGACAAAGGCAAATGGTTCAAGGTTATGGATAAAAGAAAGAATTTTCTGCCAGCACTTAGACTCAATCAACAGTTACTAATTTTACTCTTTGTAGCAATTGAAATTATTCTTCCCACGGCAACTAATTTAATTATGTATAATCCAGTTCCTTACGCTCATGCGGTGCTGTACTCACTGAATAGTCTCAGGGGATGACTCAGATGGCTAAATCACACACACAAATGTTTGCGGCATCAATTGCCAAACTCAAAATTATTATTTATGAGTAGGAGCCCCAGTGATTGGCCAGGATCCCGTAGCAGTAGGTACTGTAAAACACAAAACAAAAAGATGGTCCCTAGCCCAAAGAGCTTACACTGTACATGTAAGGAAAGAGATAACATGTGGATGCAGACAGGGAAAACACAACAAAACAATGAGACAATACTAGTCAGCATGATAGGCAGCTGGTGTCCTGAGATCACTGCCTATTGCCAAGGTTTTTGTAGGCATCACAGCAAAGAAGAGTTATAAATTATAACATACCTTCCAAGATGACTGGAAATCTCCAGGGACCATCAAGGACCTATGTGCCTGAAAGTCATTGTCATCTGTGGTGGTTTGGTAACAGACATAACCGGGAGCGCCACCAGCTTTTTTGGCGCCCTAGGCGGCAGAAGGTCCCGCCCCTGAAATACTGCCGACGACCGGGATGGCCGAAGATCCAGCTGCCGCGGTTGCCGCCCCACAAAAGTTAGCGCTCTAGGCGACCGCCTAGGTTGCCTAATGGGTTGCGCCGGCCCTAGACATAACAAGAGTTGGTGGGTTTGGGCTAGTTTCTAGCGTACAGATGTTCAACACAAAACTTGTCACTTCAGCTGGCACTAATTAGCTCCTGGAACCTGCATTCTCAGCAGAGAGGCTAATGGATGAATGGACAATTGTGACATACCAGGGTAGAGTCCAGACCAGTAGGAGGCTGTGTCACCCCTTCCCTGCGACCTTGGGTGCCTTACAAATAGCCTTGCTGTAGTAACTCCCACCTGGGCCGCTCACAAACAGCCATCTGGCATGCAAACCACACCCTGAGTGTCTGTGTGTAACTGCAGCCTACCAGTCACACGTGGGTTACACTCTGGTTCTCACCAGCCTTGGTTATGCATGGCAGGGGTGAAAGTAACTTAAAGGAGTTACTGGTATGCTGGAGTCCTGAGCAGGGGGCACGGCCTCAACCGGAAGAGGTGGGGGCTTTAAATACCTGGGCCCTTGAAATCAAGATTTAAAGGCCCAGGAGCTCCGGCTGCGGCTGGGAGCCCCGGGGCCTTTAAATCACCCCCAGAGCTACCAGCTTCAGAGGCGGCAGGGAGCCCTGGGGCTCAGAGGCAATTTAAAGGGCCTGGGCTCCGGCCGCCGCTACCACAGCGGAGCCCCAGGCCCTTAAAATCACCACCCAAGCCCTGCCGCGACTACCCCGGGGCTCCGGCAGTGGGGCTCAGGCAGCGCTTTAAAGGGCCCAGGGCTTCGGCTGCTGCAGGGAGCCCCAGGCCCTTTAAATCACCAGCCTGGGGAAGCCGGTCTGGTCCGGCAGGGCGTACTGGCTTTTGCTGGTACGCCGTACCGGACCATATTGGCTTACTTTCACCTCTGATGCATGGTGACCCCAACACACCCCCAGTCTCAGATTTCCCCGCAGAAATGTATGTCCTGTGCTGCCCAGCCTTCTCCTAGACAATGCAAATATTTTAAGTCTATTATTCCTTAAAGGGAATAATATGCCATTTTAGTATCAATTCAGTTTCAACACTGGATTAGATAAAATAGTAAAACAATTTTATTAATTACAAAGATATTTTAAGTGAGTACAAGGAATGAGACATAAAAGTCAGAAATGGTTATAAGAAAAATAAAGATAAGACATTTACTAATGCCTAACTTAACAAAATATATTGGATTGAAGCAAAGTTTCTCACCACATGCTGCAATTTTACTGACCAAACTCTGTGGATCAGGACCCCTCGCCCAGAGTCCAATATCTACTTCCTTTTCTCTTCAGGTGCAGTGAATGCAATAGACAGGGAGAGAAAGAGGGGTGCCTTGGGGTGTTTGTCCCTCCTTTTTATAGTTTCAGTCCCCCTCTTGAAAATCATTTCCAGCTGGGCACTAGGAAACAAAGAGCCTATGTGGAAGGATGTTCCCTGCTGGCTTTTTCTTACCTGTTTGTTTCCCTCCCTTCTTGATGACTCTGTTTATTGCTTACATGCAAATTAAGGCAAGTACACATTCCTTTGTCTAGGACAGACCTGTTTGCTGACTTCTGTTTGGGCAGGGCAGTGAGGTGTGGTGCATGTGTTAACATCATACAGGGAAATCTTACCATGTGGTGTTTCCACACCTATTTTATCAGGATGACACTGACCAGCAAAGTATGAGTTTTCAAATGATACCTTACAAGACATGCCTTGTACACAAATTATTACAACAATGTGTAGGGTGTGAACACAGCTGTATATTCTGTCACAACAATGGAGGCCAAGCTACCTGCTTTACCCTAAAGTTGGTCCTTCCAGGTCAGAGGTGAAGCGTACACTGACAGGGCAATGTTGGGGAAACTTGCACCACCTCTGTTCCTGCCAGGTTTCTTCTGGGACAAAGAGAGGATTTAGTGTGGCTGTCAATCCAGAATCATTAGCTCTAAACAACATTCACTTTGGGGGGGGGGGGGGATTCTCATTTGGGGAGGAAAAAAATCATCAAAAAATAAGGCTAAATAATTCAGTTCATAGCTATTTAAATCAATTTACCTCCCAATAAAATGAGCACCCACTTTATGCCTTTTTATAGAGACAGAGCAGCTTAGCATGATATGAGTACATCTCATTCTCCTTTTCTCCTGATGTAGAATAAAACTTTTCTCTAATAACTTATTGGAGGATTTATGCAGTATCCCTAAGATTAATTACTACAAAGTGGGATCTGGTACTTATTATTTATGCAAAAAATCACTAGGAATCCCTGGCCTAATGAAGACAGTGGCTTGACTTGATACAAATAAAATGATGAATCAGTCAAAAAAGCACACAGTTAACCACAGTTGACTTGACATTAGGAAAAAAATCCACAGAAAAGGGAACTGAAAAGATTGCCCTTCAAAAGAGAGGGTCAAATACAAGACAAATCCATAGCTCCCAGCCCTATTTATGTTGTGCTATCCTCATTCACATACCTTTCCTGTTTAATGTCCTGTAATACTGTCTACTTTGATGAGTGATGTTTGTTTGTTTATGTATTTTGCATGTCACCTAAGCTGTCTACATACATTCTCTGGATCTGCTGACAACTCTTTGTTCCTTGCAGTGGAATCTATTTATTTTCGAAATGATTAACTGGACAGATATGTTCTCAGCCAGGCAGTGTTAAGCTAATACATGAGAATGCTGGCCAATGGCAGGATACTGGATTACTAAACCTTTTTACATAAATAGGTAAGGAAAGCAGAATGCAGAAAAGAAAACAGGCAAGACTTCAATAATGTTACACCAGGAATGAGCTTGGCCTAACGTGCTAATTTCAAAGGGGCTCTCACCAACCCCTTTGAAATAATAAAGTGTAATTGACAGTTTATGCCTGTCTCCTCCTTTGCTTTTCCCCTGCATGCCGGATTGTAGCTTTGAAATGTTAATTACAAACTTTATGCTGCCCGTCAGTCTGAGCGAGCTATTTTGATGCATTTTTGATGCACTTTTGAGCTTCGCTATAAGAATATGAGGTTCTGCTTATGGAAGCAAGAAATGTCTCTAACTGCCATATTCGAGTGGAGATAAGGGAGGAAATGGATTGAAATAATGCATGTTAAAAAGTTGAAAGCGAATGTAATATTATAATGTGCACGTGGAGTCATTGAGTCCGATCACAGGAGGATGCCCAGTTATTCATGTACTGATGGTGTGTGTGTTAGGCAGGGATTTGATTATACAGCAATTGCCTTGCTTGCTGTCACTTGCAAGAGGGCTGGTGACTTGGCTTGGATCCTGGCTGTGCCACTGACTTGCTGGGTGACCTTGGGCAAATAGCCTCCCCTCACTCTGTGCCTCTGTCTTCCCTCTTTTTTATTTTTCTTTTCTCTTTGTCTAGTTAGACTGTAAGCTCTCCAGGAGAGATTGTCTTTTATCGTGTGTGTGTGTGTACAGCACCTAAGCTGGGCCTTTTAGATACTACTCTAAGACAAGCAAATAGTACCAGTGATTTAGTGAGCGAATCTGGGTTTTGAAAGGGAATGTTATATCAGGAGTATAAAGTTACCAGGAGGAAAAAAAAATACCTGCTAACTAATCTGGTCTCTCACTTGACTTTAGCAGACTGCCACCACAAAGGAAGGGCTCTTTCTTAATACTTTCCTGAGGTATCAGAGAAAATAGCAATTAAAACAACCTATCAGGTTCGTTTGTCCAAGCCCAGCCAATTCAGGATTGTTCACTATTGAATGTTCTTAAGTATGCTGGCTAGGATCCCATTACTTCTAGTTACAGCGGTCTGTCTAGCTGTATAGTGACTTGATGATTACAGGACAAATCACACACCATTCTCCATGTCTGAGGAAGGTCCTGCCTGGGAGATAGGGTGCGATGTTGCAGAATATATTCAGGGCATCCACACTTCTTGTGCTTAGTGGAACCCACCTCCTCCAGTGTAGCATGAACTTGGCAGCAGGGCAGGCATGGAGCTCAGGCCAGTGGATCCAGGACTACACCGATTAATCGGCAAATAAACGCACATACCTTGAGGCTGCAATATCATCTATGGAGTGGTTCTATGGCTGCTCCAAGGCCTCCAGGGAAGGATTCCTTCCTCTCAATCTCCAAGGAACTCCCCTGTGCATAGCTCAGCTTCTCAGACTGGGGTTCTTCATGATTTGGGCCTAAAAAAGCAGATTTTCCATGAATTTTCTATGTAACTTTTTTCTTTTGACAATTCAGTTCTTCTGAGTCTGTTTTACTGAAGAGAACAGTTTGTCGTCTCCCCATCAAAACAGGTCTCTGGCCTGCTGTCCACTCGCCTGTGCCCGATGCAATCTGTTTGCTTTGTTGGCATAATTTATCACCAGGAGCTCTATCCTAATGGCCTTACTTGGCCTGATAATATCTGTTGTGTCTTTTGCTCTTTACACAACAAAAATAATATGAAGAACGCACACATGCACAGCTGTGTCCCAAATAACCTAACAAACAAACATTTGAAGCCCTAGTTATAAACATACTGCTGCATCTAAAACAGAACACAGTGAGCACCCCTAAAGGACTAAGAAATTATTTAAAGGGCTACTACTCCATCCCTATAAACTATAAAACCAGTGAGTGACTCCTCCTGTCATTAAGGCATGCAGGATGTGAGGCAAATTATATTGTCGCACTGAGCAGTGAGTGCAGATTCTGGCAGGCCTTTTGGATCAGAGACATGATTAGAGCAGTAAAAAGACAGTAAAGTAATTACTCCCTCATGGGAAGTTTGTATATCCTCTGACTCTGCTGCCATTTATATTTTATCTGAGAATCGTACATGATTTCCAGTCTCTCTGGCACTACCAAGAAAGCAGCCGCTTACCATGGTACTTTCATCCCTGACAGAAAATATCCCTTGAATTGACACCTACTCAGTAGCATAACAGGAAATAGGGATTCTACACAGGTAGGAGTCCTGGCTCCTCGCTACCCCATACAGCAGACAAGCTGCCTCTCACATGTGCCCTGAGAACTGCTGCAATCTAATGAGAGGGAAAGGGAGATAAAATATTCATTACTTGACTCTCTAAAACTGAAAGTATATAATTGTTACTCGTTAATGGAGAGTTAGGCAGAGGCTAGTTGTGGTCATGAGTTCTGCTAAGAGAGAATCTTGTGGATAAAATGAAGTGCTGTATAAATTGGTAATATTTATAGCATCTCTTCCTAGAATTCCTTTTGTGTCTGGGAAGCATTATGGCAGATGAAATTCAAAGTTGATAAATGCAAAGTAATGCACATTGGAAAACATAGTCCCAACTATACATGCAAAATGATGGGATCTAACTTAGCAGTTGCCACTGGAGAAAGAGATCTTGGAGTCATTGTGGATAGTTTTCTGAAAATATCTGCTCAATGTGCAGTGGCAATCAAAAAAGCTAACAATTTTAGGAGCCATTAGGAATGGGATACATCAGAGAAAAAAATCAAAATTCTACTATATAAACCCATGATACACCTGCACCTTGAATACTGCATGCAGTTCTGGTTGCCCAATCTCAAAAAAAGAGATATTTGAGTTGGGAAAGGTCTAGAGAAGGACAACAAAAGCGATGAGGGGTATGGAACAGCTTCTGTATGAGGAGAGATTAAAAAGACTGGGACTTTCAACTTGGAAAAGAGACGACTCGGGGGGATATGATAGAGGTCTATAAAATCATAAATAAGTTTTCACCTAAAAGTCAAACTTTTCTTGAGGACAGGGAAGAAAAAGCCATTTTTGACCATCTCTTGTTACAGCCTAGCAATACTACATTTGTTAGCAAATATCAGAGCAGCGCGTATGAACTCAAAACTTCTTAATGTTTCCATTTTCATTCCATATTTGCAGCATTTTAGGATTGGCCAACAATCATTAGCTAATAGCTACAGGATAATCAAATCCTTGCCTTCAAATCCTTCCTCCGTATTCCCTTATTTCGGCTAGTTTTACACCATTATTCTCCACTTTTGGGGGTGGGGGGGCTGTGGTCTGCTGCTCCTGTGGTGTGTTATGAAAGAAAAAAATTAAAAGAGAAATTAGTATAACATGAAAACTCCAATGACTGTGAGCTTAAATGAGCCAATTTTCTTTTATAAAGGGGTCTATCAAGAGCCATCCAATTGTTCCCACTTTTCTTCCTCATCCAAACCCTTATGATTTGGTGTTTAGAATAATTATGGGCCAGATTCTGATGTTGAATAGCACCTTACTCCATGAGTGATCTTACTGATGTCAGTGAAGTAAGGTGGTACTGGACATTAGTAAGGCGATCAGAATCTGCCCTTGTGTGATTTGTGTATAAATTAGGTTTAAGCACCATGACACCGCCACCAGCAGAGAAGTGTCAGTCGTGGGGCAAAGGCAGGACCTTTTTGGCGTATGGTTCCAGATTATGAAACTCCCAACCAGTATCTTTTGCAGATCGAGCACAGAGGAAGACCTGTAATGCTCACTCACCAGTGGGTAACAAGAAAGGTAGACATCTGTTGTCCTCATATAGGCCAGATGTAATGTAAAGCTTCACAGTGTTAGCCTGTAGGCTATTCCATGTTCATTCCATTACTATTGATTCCTAAACATCATTCCATATAACATGTTGCCATTCAGCTGTGAATTCTGAATGACATGAAATGAGATACATAAAGGTAATGGCCCAGACATTCTCCTGAATTTAAGTTGCTTGATACCATTCCACTACTGCAAAGTTACACTAAAGCTGGTGGGGCCAGCCATGAGACGATTGCCTTGGTGTAGGGGGATGTTCTAGTAGCATAGAGGATGTCGTGACCCTATTCCTCCCCAATATGCAGTACCCAGGTAACTACAGCCTGTCACATGCACATTTATATGCGTGTGCAAATGTGATCATGTATAAGTGAAAGGTAGGGTTTACAAATGTACTTCAGATTTTCATGTAACATTGGCAAGAGGCCACCACTATTTCCAAGTTGAAATTAACTCACTTACTCCTGAAACCACATGCAACAATTTTCAGAGCATTTAATTGCTCCATACCTTTTGACTATCCTTCTCATTCATCCCATAATAGCTGGGAGGGGAAAAGATCTGCTTCTGGATAGGACTTCTCTGCCCTTGGCTAGAGAGTAAAACTTTTGAAGTAACAGGTCCACATGGAGATGGTGGCTTGTTTCCTTTCCACCCAAAATGACCAAAAAATTGGACAGGGGAAGGCACCATAAACTGAAGACACTCGAGAAATATCCCAAAGAGATTAAGGGACAAAATTGCTCCATGCTCAGCGGCTTCTGTTGACAGCAATGGGAACTGCTTCACGCTGAGCACCTTTGAAAATCATTTAGGTGACTAAATGGGAGCCGAGATCTCATCTGGCCCTAAAACGCTAATGTTTGAAATCCATACATTTAAAAAAAAAAAAAAGCCTTTTTCTTTCCAAATTTTAGATCCTGACTGTGGATTTGTCTAGGCAGCAAACAAAGGTGTGATTGAAGGCAGAGCAGGTATGCCTGCCCACACTGCAATCTAGCTAGCATGAATAATAGCCCCTATGCTGCTATTGTTACCAGGGGCAGCTCCAGGCCCCAGCACACCAAGCGCGTGCCTGGGGCGGCAAGCCATGGGGGGCGCTCTGCCGGTTGCTGCGAGGGCGGCAGGCAGGTTGCCTTCGGCGGCATGCCTGCGGAGGGCCCACTGGTCCCGCGGCTTCGGCAGACCTCCCGCAGGCGTGCCACCGAATCCGCGGGACCGGGGACCTCCCACAGGCAAGCCGCCGAAGGCAACCTGCCTGCCGTGCTTGAGGCGGCAAAATACCTAGAGCCGCCCCTGATTGTTACTTGTGCTAACTAGATCACAGCTATCATATGGTAGGTCTAGCTGTGCTAGTCATACCTTCATTTGCTGTATAAACATACCCTGTGTGCGTTTCCAAAACACATTTTACCTACAGAGACTCTAAGCAGGAAATACTTGCAGGGAGATTGAATAACTGGACAGTCTGTTATCAAAGAAGTATGTAAATCTGTGGGCAAAGAATTTTGAAGACCGTGTGTGTTAACATCTAAAAAACCTTTTTTTTCACCTGGTGCACTGCTGCTCTGAATAAATTCCAGCTGAACTGGACCAAAGGGGAATATGTCACACTCCATAAAAGACAATGGGAAAGTTAAACTACAAATACATCACTTCTCCTCTGCAGGAAAATCTGTACGCAGGGATTTTGTTTGGCTTTATTAAAGCAGCAATTTAGAAGATATTTGGAGTTGGTTTCAAATAACCATAAATCTGAGAAAAGCATTAGCAGTTTTGTTTTTCAATTAGATTAGAAGCTTTAACTTTGGTTCCACTTACAACAAAGATTTGAATTTCAAAGCCCTCTAATGACTCCATCTCTTTCGCCCACTTACAGCAGAATCTCTTCAAATAAGCAACTTTTCACCACTGCACAATTTCTTAGACATGCCTCTCCCCTGCTGAGAGAAGTGCCAGCTTTGTAGCTATAGCACCTTTCAGACCTTCAAAAGCCTCCTGCTGCCACCCACATCAAACTGTATCTGAAACCCAATTAGGACTTGTCAGCATAAATTATTAGATGGAGCTGAGCTGCAGGCCATCAAGGTAACAGGGATGGGCAGAAGTGTGGTTGCTTGAAGAGGCTTGGTATAATCTGGTGCTACCAACTCTGCATATTCCACAACGTAGTCAAATTCTGACAGTAGTGGCTGGTTTATTTTGAATCCATCAGAGCCAGATTTGTAAAGAGTCTAAGTGAACAATTGTGCATGCAAAATGAGCATGCAGTTGTACATTACATTTGTACACACACTTACCCCAATGTTATTAATTCATAAGCGTTCCTATGCTGCCCATCACCATGGAATCTGAGTACCAGTTGTGCATGCAAATTGGATAACGGAGTGTACAAACGACAATAATCCGCTACTTGCATGTACTGTTACACCAAGATTGCAGTTGTAAGTCCACGTCCAGATTTGGCACACAATTGCACACCTCAAACATATTTTAAAACCAAGGTGTTAAATGTAATGTAGCCATCATTGTACATTGACATGTTTGGAAATACCACTGATGCATATTGATTGGTGCACACCCTATGGTACATACATTTTCAGTTATGGGAATGATCAGCTTAGAACTGATACCTGCAAAAGATACTTTAGTCCTTAAAAAAAGAAAAAAATGACATCACCACTTAAGAGGTGGAAGTTGATTTTTTTTTTAATTTATTGAATAGCGAAGAGGCCAGTGGAATCCTCTCAAATATCTCCAGAGGGTTGGTTTCCACTGGGAGGGAGGTCTGACCTCCCTGATCTGCCTGACTCTGTTCTCTTTCACAAACAGGTTCTGCTTTTCTTCAGATTCTAGCATTTTATATACTCCTCCTCTGCTCTCCTGTGTCAGCAGGAGACTCCCTCACACAGTCCTGACTCCTCTTTTAAGCAACATCAGATGGGGGGACTTAGGGGGTAATATCTTTGCTTCTCTTTGAGCTGGAAACCTCAAATTAGTTAAAATAAACAATAATCTTTTAAGGGCTTCCCAGCAGTGAAATCTTGTCTATCCTGCCGCCCGTGAGACTTTATTGCCAGTACTTTCATTTTTGGAAGTTGGCAAGTAGAGAAATGTAGCCTTTAAGTTTAAGCAGTTTGCAGCATTACTGAGTTCAACATGAGTCTGATTATGTATAGGTCAACAAAGACAAGAGGGGGAAAATGCAAAGTCAGAAAGCTTTTAAATAACTAGTTTGTCACTCCCTGTTTACAGACAATAATCTCCAAGACACACTCAGAGCCAGATTTTTGGAAAAATTAGGTACCCAATTGTGTTCCTAATTTGCACACACTACGTACCTTGATTGTACATGCAAATTGGGTAACTGCATGCAGAAATGGCTAATTGATTAGGTAATTTTTGCTTGCAATCACTGTAATTATGCACCCAAACTTGGGCAAAGTTTTGTTGTAGGCTTTTTTATTATGTCTGTTTAAGAGATGGGGAAATCTAGGTGCAGAGAGTGCGTGTGACTTGCCAAAGACTTTTGACTTACACAATAGACCTAGTGATAGAATCAGGAACAAAAACCAGGTCTCCTGACTCCTGGTGTTTTGCTCGAACGCCTAGAACGTGCTGTCCCTCCCTTACATATATCTGTTATATGCATCTATCACCCTGGTACTTGAGTAAATTGGTGAGAATGCACAGATTTTCCACTCGTCTGCATCCACTGAACCACAGGATGAGTTATGTAAACCTGGTCGGATTGAGCTGCGCGTTTGGGAAGTGTATGACTAAGCCATGCTTTCAGCTTTGGTTATTTTATATGCTGAACACATTGTACAGTATTTTGATGAAGATATTACCCATTTCTTGTATTTCCCCAGTAATTAGATGCTAATTGCATTCAAGGTCTCTTCTTCTGTATAGACAAATTAAGTGTTGTTATCTTACAACAAGGGACCATCTCTGATTGACAGAAAAAGGGCTTTGCAACAACAAAAAATGGTAGGAGCTATGCAATTTAAGTCTATAAATGGCATATTGGTTGAATGATAGATAATTTGAAATGATTAAAGACAGATCAGCCAAGCACAACAAGTGAACAAAACAGCAGATGACAAGGAGGATCTAGAACTGATGAATTGTTGCCCTACAACAGTTCCTTGCAATGGTCAGGGATGACCTGTTTAAATACTTGCACCACACACCTGGGATAAGAAGAAAAATTAAATGAATCACGAGCTCTTTAGAAAATCTGTCTCCAAATCTCTCCCAGACTCTTTTCTCTGCCCATGTTGCACATCTCACAGACTCATAGACTTTAAGGTCAGAAGGAACCATTATGATCTTCTAGTCTGACCTCCTGCACAACGCAGGCCACAGAATCTCACCCACCCACTCCTGTAACAAACGTCTGACCTATATCTGAGCTATTGAAGTCCTCAACTTGTGGTTTAAAGACTTCAAGGTGCAGAGAATCCTCCAGCAAGTGCCCCACGCTGCAGAGGAAAGCAAAAACCCCCCAAGGCCTCTGCCAATCTGCCCTGGAGGGAAAATTCCTTCCTGACCCCAAACATGGCGATCAGCTAAACCCTGAGCATGTGGGCAAGACTCACTAGCCAGACACCCGGGAAAGAATTCTCTGTAGTAACTCAGATCCCACCCCATCTAGTGTTCCATCCAGGGGCAGCTCTAGACATTTCACCACCCCAAGCAGGGCGGCATGCCACGGGGGGCACTCTGCTGGTCGCTGGTCCTGCGGCTCCAGTGGACCTCCTGCAGGCATGCTTGCGGAGGGTCCGTTGGTCCCGTGGCTCCACCGGACCCTCCGCAGGGATGCCTGCAGGAGGTCCATCGGAGCCGCCTGCTGCCCTCCCGGCAACCGGCAGAGCGCCCACTGCAGCATGCCGCCCCAAGCACGCGCTTGGCGTGTTGGCGTCTGGAGCCGCCCCTGGTTCCATCACAGGCCATTGGGCATATTTACCGCTAACAATGTCCTCTTTCCATTCCTGCGCCTTCATTCATGTGTCCTCACTAACTAGTTTCCCCCTCCTCCACCTCTCACTGCCCTCATTTCCATCCATGCATTAGAACAAACTTTTCTTGGGTGGTTTGTAAAACTCGACTCCTATTTTCAAACCAGCGCGAACTAAACAGATGGCAAAAAAGTCTTGGAGCCTCCCAAGCAAAACTAAATTAAAGAAACCTGGAGCTAACACTATGCCGTGTGGTAAACATCATCGCTCTGTGACCTGCAGTATTGCCAACCCCAAGTATTCAAAAATCACGAGTCAGGCTTGCCAAAAATCATGAGATTATGTAAAAATAATAGATTTTTAGTTGCCTCCTGCTTTTTGAGCCTTGAGGGGTCACATTTTGAAGTTCTCTCCACAACAACGAGAACTAGAAACTTACTTTTTCTTTAAGAATGAAGGCTGGAATCGTCACATATCCACTTTGACTCCAGGAGATGGAACTTTACGGAAAACAATAATGATCTCGAGAAAATCATGAGAGTTGGCAACACTGAGAGTCTTGCTTTAATTTTGTGTCCCATCACCCACCTCTGAGCAATGTAGCTAGACAATGCCTCGGATATGGACCTCAGCTTCATTCTTGACTGTGAAGTACCTAAAATGAGAGCTGAGTGAAATTTTTCAGGTGAAACTTTTTTTTTTTTTTTACCAAAAAATGCAGATTCGGGTTGACCAAAACATTCCGTGAATTTGTGTCCATTTTTGGCAAATGGTTTTAGCAAAAATAAAAAAAAAAGAGAAAACTCAGAAGTGTCCAAATGAGCTGTTGCGACATTATATAAGTGAAATATTTTGCATCGCACCAAAAGGTGTAAGGCAGCCATCCTAATAGCCCATGGTTAGAGCACTCACCTGGGATGTGAGAGAATCTGTGCTCGGGAGCAAGGATAGGAACCCTCTTCTCTCCCTCCCAGGTGGTAAATCCCATTGATTTTAAGAGGATTTAGGCACCTAACCTGCTTAGGCACTTTTGAAAATCCCACTGGATGCCTGCCTGCATCTTTAATCACCTGAACACATTGGAAACCCTGTCCCTTAGGGCTAAATTATGCCTTAGAATGGGGAGGGAGGGAGGCTGCCTGCAGCATCGACCACTTCAGGATGGGGAATGGGCGGTGTGCTTGCTACATGTTCTGACCGATCCATGCTACCACCAGCACCCAGGAGGCCTCAGGCTTTTAAAGGGTTAATACCCCCCCTCCCTGCTCCCCATTGGGACTCAGCTTCTTAGGAGGCATGATTTAGCCTATAATCTCTCAGTGCCTTGGTTTACCCATAGGTATAATATTTGCCTTCCTCACCTGCATGTCCTGAGGCTTAATGAAGGTTGTAATGTGCTCTGTGATGCTTTAATGAAAGAGGCTACCCAGGTGTGATATTACTGTTAGTTTAAAAATCCATATACCTGCTCTATATTATTATTTTTCTTATGAGCTTTATAATAGTAATAGCGCCGTTCCAGGAAATACCTTGCACTTTGGTTGCTTTTGCTTAATGGAATCCTGTTAACCCAGTACAGGATTAAAATATAATGGTATAAATCTGCATTTTGAGATGCTTATCCTTTTGTATCCATCACCATTTGTGGTTGATTCGCTTCACAATAGGTTTCTAAACCATTTGTCTTAATACTGCAGCCAGAAAAAGAATTCCATAGTGACCAGGAGGGGTAATTGCAGAGTCATATTTCTTGCTGAGCTGCTAGGAGATGATCTTCAACTGTGTTTTAGGAAGTAACTATGAGAAAAGGGCACTTGCAAGGTTTCCATGGCAGCTGATTCCCAGGCTGGGAGTTGAGAGCTGTGACTAGGGATAATTAAAATAACGAAAAGAAAAATACAAATATCCTTCATGTTTGTATCCTGCAAATCCCACAAGGTAGCAGACCCCAGTTTGTTCTCAGCTCCCTGCCTGCGTCTGATTATAAAGCTGCCAGTGACCAGCCAGTCTCTACCTGAAATTGGATCCAGTTCAAAAGGAGAAAGGTCCATAGTGCAGACTGAGAATTTCTCACTGCCATCACTCTGTGCTTAGGCAGGGGGCATTGTTCCGCTAGAGCAGTGGTTCTCAAACTCACAACCCTGTTTGAATGGGGTCACTAGGGCTGGTTTAGACTTGCTGGGGCCTGAAGCCTGAGCCCCACAGCCTGGAGCCGAAGCTGAAGCCTGGGGGCTTCAGGCCTGGGTAGCAGGGCTCAGGTGACAGGCCCCTTGCCTGGGGCTGAGGCCCTTTGGCTTTGGCTTTGACACACACCCCCACCTCACCCAGGGCGGTGGGGCTCAGGCTTTGGACCCCCATCGGGGAGGGACAGACGGACTTGGGTGGTCTCAGGCTTCAATCCTCCCTCCTGGAGTAGTGCAGTAATTTTTTTGTCAGAAAGAGGTCGCGGTGCAATGAGAACCCCTGCTTTAAAGGAGCATGTCACATGCCTGGAATCTACAGCCAGAGGAAACTCTTAAGTCTGTTAGGTGAAAAGGAGCTTTGAGAGGATCTCATTGAGCATCCCTGTAGAGTCATATCTAGAGAGAGCTCTGCCATTCTAAGCGGTGCTCAATTATTAACTAATTGTTTATGAAATGGGTGGTGTACGTTCCGTGTGTAATTTGCATTGGAGGATTTAAGGCAAGTTGTCAATTCAGTTGACATCTAGTGATTAACGGAGCTTACTGTGGAAAAAGGAAGCACTGAATGTGAAGGGACAATGAATTACTGGGGTCATTAGTCACTCATTATCTAGTAAAACAGCCCCTATAGCAAATACATTCTTTACAGTGAGTTACCTTCAGATTTCTTCTTCTTCGTGGTGTTTCTGCAACATAAAGAAACCTTGATTTCTGGTTCGCCTAAAGCAAACAACTAGCTCAGAGCCCCACCGGGCACAGGGAATCTGCAATTCGCCACACACAGCTGCCTGGCAGGCGGGAAGTAAAAGAGCCCACTTGAGGCCTTTACAGGGAATGGGCCAAATAAGTTGCTGGTGCAACTCCTTTGATTTCAGTGGCTTGCACATGTTAGCACAAGCAGTGAGTCTGACCTATTGAGAGTAACCCTGTTACTTCCATGCCATCTGTCTCACCCTGGGGTGGTTTCATCAGACACACAGAGATGTTACTGCTTTTATGTGTTAGTGGCGTGTATGGTATTGGACAGGATGTGTCCTTGAGACCTTAAGAAAAGGCAGCTGTACTGGGTTGTATTGAGATGCCATTTGCTAGTAGCAGGGAGAGAATTTATTTAACGCTATTGCAAAATCATGGTATTTGCACACATGGGCCAGTTCCTTAGTTGGTGTCAATCATCAGCGCTGCGTTGAAGTCAGTGCTTATTTACATTAGCTGAGGATCTGTCCCCTGGCACTGAAAACCTGAGTCTATGTTTTTTCAGGGCACCAGTAGGACATTTAAGCTTTTTCTGAGAGGTGATCTCAAGAATTGAAATAAATACTTGCATAAAGGAAGCAGTCGCAGTGCTGAGGACTGCACTGGGCATTCATTTCTCAGGGTATGTCCACACTGCAATTGGAGGTGTGAATGCAGCACGAGTAGGCACACCTGAGCGAGTGTTTGGGTACCAATAATAGTAAAGCTGCGGCAGCACAGACTTGAGCGTGGGTGGCCACCCAAGGGACGACTTAGGATCCCAGCCAGGTTTGTACAGCCAGCACAATGAAACCTGTGCTGCTGCAGCTTCACTGCCCTTGAAGCCACCACGCGCTAGCTAGATTAAAGCTAGCATAGGTATGTCCACATGTGCTGCAACCACATCCTGTGGTTGCGGTGCAGCCATACCCTTTGTGGTAGAGTCACCTGTGGCATATCGTAAGCCTGATTCTTTCACAGCCTGACATTACACCAAGCCAGTTTGGAATAACCTGAATTGTTGCATCCGATGAAGTGGGGCTGTAGCCCACAAAAGCTTATGCTCAGATAAATTTGTTAGTCTCTAAGGTGCCACAAGTACTCCTGTTCTTTTTATGAATTTGTCAGGCTCTGTAACCAGAAGCATGGGTTAGGTTTCGGGGTGTTTTTCAGGACACGTGCCAGTGAAGAGGAGTATTCCTGGAGTATCTGAAACAGTAGAGGGGAGGTGGAGGGGGAGGTGTGTGTGACAGAAATCTTCCCTATTGCTGTGACTGTCAAACCCTCTTGCTTGTTTGTTGGTGAGGGCAGGAAATCTTGTGTGTCACAAATGCCTCCCTGAACCCTGCTCATGAATCATTTATCGTCGCCAACCTACTGCCTCCCTGGCTCCGTACGTGTGTCTGTGTGCTTTTATTCTTTATAACCTACGGAAGGAAGAAAGGCAGAATTGGTAAATTAAGCAGCTGTGACACAATAACACAGGGAGCTGGGATTCTTTTTTTTGTTTTCTTCCTTTTGTTGGAAACTGCCTGGGAGTGTGTTCTTTTACACAAGAGGAGGTTGTTTGTTTTTGTTTGTTTTTGAGGGGGGGGAGGTGAGAAATGAGTTTGTCACACCAGCATTGTCGTATATGAAGGATCTGAAAGTGGGTGGTAGGAGAGGGACTGGGTGGTTTGGTGCTTGGCAAGACAGACCTAGCAGCACAGTTGTCTAGTGGGCAAGGAGGCAGTGGCCTGATTGAATCTGAAGCAGTGTCCCTAATCCAACAGGGAGCCCACCCCTAGGCAATTTTCCTCATCTGTCTCTGACTGCCCCAAACATGATCTTTAGTCCTGGTGTCCTTAAGCCCTGAATAGGGCTGCCAGTTCTAGGAACAGGGCTGGCTCTAGGATTTTTGCCGCCCCAAGCAAAAAAAAAACCCACCCGAAATGCCGCCCCTGAATTGTGCCGCCCTAAGCATGTGCTTGGTTTGCTGGTGCCTAGAGCTGGTCCTGTCTGGGAATGGGGGTTGTGTGCATTTCAGGTTGGAAATAGATATCCTGGATTCATTTTTCTCCATCTTGTGCTGTTCTTAGCTCTTGGATTTGGCCCCGACCAGCTGGGAATCAGCACCCTGTCAGACTCTGCTGTGTTGTTGCTCAGGGCCCATTGCGCTCTACCTTCTAAGTGGGCTGCAACAGCATCCCAGCTGGCAAATCCACACGTTCACCAGGGCATCTATGACGCTTTCTCTGGGCAAACAGAACTTTGGGTGACCTTGATACCCCTCTTCCTTAGCAAAAGGGAGATTTGCCTGTGCTAAAGTGAGTGACAACTCCCCGTCACCTCCATCTGTTAGCCACCCCAGACAAACTTCAGAAGCTCAGGACTATGCCAGCCCTTACTGTGCCTAGCAGATAAATCCTGGTGCATTTGAGGAGCGTTCCCCTGCAGTACCAGCCCCTCTCTCTGGACACTCACAGAAATGACTAAGTCCACCCTCTCCAAAGAGACAAGTATACACAGCAGCCTGTTAGCTCTGGGTGCCCACTTTACTTAATACTACAGCACTGAGATCTACTTATGATAACACAAAGAGAATGTTATTAACAAAGATAGAAATTCAAGTGATACTGAGCCAGGGTAGTAGAAACAAATATGGTTAAAAATTAAAGAAAACTAAAACTCGCTTCTTAGAGGCGAAACATAACTTTAGCAAGTGACAATCCTTTGACTACAGCAGTTTTCTCACCCTCAGAGTCCTTTTGAAAAGTTAGCTGATTTTTTTCAGTCAGATCAGGATCCAGATTTTCCATGAATCATTCCCCTCCACCAGGCGTGTTCCTCGGTGAAATGGATCCCCAGAGGGTTCCTTCCCCTTCTTCTTATAGTCAAGCAAAGCTTTGAAATGTATTCTTGTGACATATACCCCCAAACAAAGTTCTTCTCCCCTGCTGGTGTGCAGACACCCTGCTGCTGCCCAGGCTGGTTTTTCTCAGCCTTCCGTTAATTCTGTTGACGCAATGAAGTTTTCTTTGTGTTGACTTTTTCCATGGTCGATTTACATTGGAGACTTAGACAGGCAGGTGAATCAACATTCCTTCGCCCAGGAAAAGCTTGTTTATCAACCCTACTTAGTTTTCTTGGTTTAAACATATTTTCAGTGTACACATACAACTTCTTAATTGTTACCCGTTCGTACGTCACGCGCTGATTATGTCAACCCCATTACGATATGTTTTCATTTGATACCTTATACAACATTCTTCATAGATAAATATTGTGACAGCAATGTGTTAGGTCAGTGTTTCTCAAAGTGGGGTCACCGCTTGTGTAGGGAAAGCGCCAGGCAGGCCGGACCGGTTTGTTTACCTGCCCCATCCGCAGGTCCATGGCTCCTACTGGCCGCGGTTCGCTGCTTCAGGCCAATGGGATCTGCTGAAAGCAGTGCTTGCCGAGGGATTTACTGGCCACCGCTTCCAGCAGCCCCCATTGGCCTGCAGTGGCGAACCGCGGCCACTGGGAGCCGCGATAGGCCGGACCTGTGGATGAGGCAGGTAAGCAAACCAGCCCAGCCCACCAGGGGCTTTCCCTACACAAGAGGCGACCCCAGTCTGAGAAACACTGTGTTAGGTGTAGTGAGTTTGTCAAGCCTGACAGGAGTTGCCAGGGCTTAAATTCTCAGAGTATTTCCTGGAGACCTCCCCACCCTCAACATGCTATAAAAGCTCCAGGGGGGTTGAAATATTTATCGGAGCTCTACAGCTCCGGCTGAGTTCAAGCCCTGAGAGTTGCTATTAGATGATAGTGAATCCTTTGCAAGTGAGCAATGAGGCACTCGTAGACTCACAGCATCCATTCTGATGCCATCTAGTATAACTTAAAAGGTGGGATTTTCCAAAGCACTCAACATTGGCCTACTTCTGCTCCCATGGGAGTTGATGGTGAAACTCCAATTGACTTCAGTGAGAGCAGAGTTATCCCACCCCAGATGCTTCCCTGCCCCTTGAAGGAAGCAGTAGAGGTACATATGTATTTAATCAAGCTGCCACAGCCCTAAAACTCTGTTGCAAATGCATGAAATTCAATCATTTGGCATTGGAAGAGCGAGCTCTTCATATAGATTGAATTCTTTGCTACTTATTTGTGTTGCAATGTTGTGCATTCAAATCATGACATTGCATCAATGCACAATGTTCTGTGGGGGTGTGTTATCATGTATTGACAAGCCCTTATGACCTGTGCAAGCAAGTTCATAGTGTCTGCAGAACTGAATTCAAAACTCTTTGGTTGTTCTGTATGCTAGACCTAGAGTATAGCCATGGAAATTGGGACTGTTTTGCATATTCAGAGATGGGCAGCAACCTTAAATCCCAGCATGAGAGTCCTTAGCAAGATCATCATTTGGATCAAAAATGAGCTGTCTTCAGTTCATTTTCCTAGTAGACATGTGTTCACATCAAAATATACCCATCAGAGCTAACACTGAGTTGTCCCCTTGTTGGCAGTAGCAATAGAGAGAGCAAGGATTGAATGGACCATGGAAACTAAATTTGCCTTGCATGCCCAATAGTGGTCCCTCAATATGTTGCCAGGACAATATGTACACATCTCGTGCATATAAAGAGAACTTTTAGCTCTGATGCCATAAAGGCACCTTTCACCATCACAAATTTTACTTTAAAAGAACAGGTGAACCTAGCACTGATCAGGGCAGCATCCCACCTGTTGAGGGTGGCGCTGCTGCAGTCTGGCTGTCCTTTCGCTTGCTTGGCCCATGCTGTGGAGATGCTACATACTGTACACAGATTTCTAATTGCACCCATTTATTTTTAACGGCTTTATAATACATCAGATCTTGCATCTAACACAGACTGGCCTCTGAGAAAGTGGTGAGTAACAGGTGGGGTCATGTCTGTAATGCCACACCCCTGGGTAGGCTGTCAACAGGAGGGATTGAACCTTGGATCTCTGGAGCTAAATGCATTTTTCCTGGACCAAAGTACTCATCTCTGTTAGCCAAGGCTACAGCAGGCTCATCAACCTCTGTCTGTGGCCAAGCCACCACCAGAGGGGAATCAGAGCAGCATGGTGTGGTGCTGTTAGGAAGGAAGCCATAACACTTCTCTGAATCTTTGTACCTCCTGACCCAGCTTGATTCCACGAGCATCCGTCTCCTGCATGAAGCAGCTACATGAATTGAACCAGTATGTCAGCTTATTGGTCTGTTTACTTGGAGCTTGGGCAGGGAGGGCCCACGCACAGCCCTTTCCCACTGCTCTGGCAGACAGAGTGGAATTGGTACTCTCTTCCACAGTCACCTTGTTTGGACCAGGGCTTAGGGGACAGCTTGTCTGGTGAAACTGGGCAGCCGTGGCTTACGATTACTTAGAGAGCCCAAGAAAACTACACGCTATTTCTGGGTCCAGCAGCCTCAATAAAGGATCTTCTAGATATTCATTACAGCCGACTCCTATCTCTTCTCTACTCTGAGAGACACTCCAGTGAGGTGGCGGGGAAGGACAGAGAATCCTAAAAATCTGACGTCAATGACTGTAAGTGTTTTGGGTAGGGACCATATTTTTCTTCTAGGTCTGTACAGCTCTTAGCACAATAGGGTCTGGCCCATAACAGGGGTTTGCAGGTGCTTCCACAATAACACTTAATAATAATAATTTGTAAAGTGTTTTGTTTCTCAAAATCAGGGAGTTCATCAGATCAGTTTTTCTTTCCTCTCCATTCACACCTGAAAGGGAGCAGAATCGGTGATTCAGTAAGCCATGTCTGTCCTAACTTTAATGCTGAATTATACAAGATTCCTTGCATAATTCCTTACGGTATCATTGTGCTTCCCTTTACATTGTGTGTTTGTTTGTCTCTTACCCACACCCACGCACAGAGACATCAGCACATACCCATTTTCTTCTAAAGCAGCTATCTTTTGTGTTTCCCAAAGCCTAAAGTTGATCGGTTAACTTCACTCATTGTTTTCCCCCTCCCTTCCCAGAGCTGACAGTTTTCGGCCTGAGTTATAGTGTTCCTCTGGCAAGAGGCAGTGCTGTGTCCTTTTGACCAAATTCTAAAAAGGAATTATTTATGTTTCATGCATATTTCTGGGCTTGACTGCCAAAAATGGCAAGCAGTACAGGGACACGCTGATAGCACCAACCATGGAGGAAGGGATTCATGGCTTGTGACAGGCAAACAAACAACTAACACAAGATAGCTACAGTGTGAAGCCTTTTATCAGGTGAGGGAGCGGGTGTACAAGTGATGGGGGGTATCCAAGGTTGTGGCGAGAGGGGCTCAGCTGCTGGAAATTGCACAAAAATTACAAAAACATTCATCCAGTTTATCCTTTCCCTCAAGTCCCTTAAAAATCATCTTTTTTTCCAATCTCCAGCATAACGGATAAAAATAGCATGATGTAAGAGAGACAGAACTGTGCATTGCCCAAATATTCCATGTCTGTGCTTGCATCCTGGAATATACTTAGGCTTGGCAGAATTTGATCTTTTTAAAATAATTTCAACAGATATTATCAATATTTATTTTTAATCATTTTTTTTCCACTTTTTATCAATTTACATTTTCACAGTTTGGGGAATTTTTTAGGGGATAATACAGTTAATGATGGTAGATGTTGAGATTCAAAAACTTACAGGTTTTATAACCATTAAAACACAATTTGTCAAAATACTATATGAAGTAAATATGCTTAAATCAGACTCTAAGAAGTTCTGAAGCAGCAGTTTTCTTTCTTTGCCTAACTGTAAATTTTGATTATTATTGACGGACATACTTTTTAATCAATTTGTTTGCATACAGTGAAATCAACATTACCAACAAAAATCTAGTCATTCTACGTCTGTGTATACTACTGCAACGTCCCACTGGCATTTTAAACCTTTTGGGGGAGGTTTTCAAAAGCACCTAAGGGAGTTAGTAGCACAAGTCCTGCTGAAAGGTGAAGAGAAAAGATTTTGGAGGAGAAAAGAAAATAATGCTTATCTGAAAAAACTTGATGAGTTTGGGTTTTGTTTTCATGCACTTCTGCACATACAAAGATGCATTTATTTTGTAAGTGCACAATTGGATGTATGGCTGCACGTGGTTCAATGTGCAGTCATAAACCACATACATGTGCAAATCAGGGCATGATGTGCATAAAGCAGACATGTATTGACACGTACATGCAGACAAATTATTTGCACCCTTGTATTCAGATGTATATGTGCAAACTAGGCAGACCATCTGCACACCCTGAGTTTTATCTGAGTTAATAAAATCAGACTACCAACTGTTTACTTTGCGTGTGCAGATGCAGATTATGCATGCACAAAATCAAATTTACATGAGCTCAGAAACAAATGCTTGCGGGGACATGCCATCACAAATGCAGAAGCTGCTTTTGCAAGTATGGGTCTTAGTCTTTCCCTCCAATGTAAATTAATGTTGGAAATAGTTCCTCTCAAAATACTGCAGAGTGTCAGAGTGCAGCTGGCAGTAGATGGAGATGGAGATGCTAACAAAATTCTAACTGAGGGAAAGTGACATTACACCTTCTTTGGCTGGTGCTCTCCTTTGTATAATACAACCCTGCCATGCAGCCTGCCAGTGTGCAGTCTAATTTAAAGTGAGATTCATCTGATACATTTCATTATGAGATAAATACTGGTGTGTCAGCATCTATAATTTCTGATGTATTACACTGCAGGGCTTCAGTGCTGAAATGTAACATGAAAGGTACAACTCCAGTGCCTGTCCCAAACAATGGTGTTATGGAACATTTAAAATACTGTATAGGCTGGAGTCCACAGCCTGGCACAGTTTATGCACCTGGCTGGGTGGTTCTGCACAAGCTGTTGTGGGATTTTCAGAACTACTCAGTGTTGGCCGACCTGGGCTTCCATTGAAGTCGATGGTAAAAATCCCCATTAACATCAATGGGAACAGAGCTTGTCCAAGGCTAAGTGCTTTGGACAGTTCCTCCCTAGAGCTTTGCCATAGGGACCACAAATAATTTGCCAAATTCCATGAAAAAAAATCTCCATTTCAGGCCATGTTCTCAGAAGTGCTTAGCACCTGCAACTCCCATTGAAAACAATGCGTGAGGAATGTACTGAAGACTGCTCAGCAGTTGCTCACGACCTCACTTGTTCCAGGCCATTTTGCCACCAGAATCTTCATAATTCATGAAATTTCCATGAAAAAATGAGAACCTCGACATTTCTTGTGTGCTTGATGCATACTGACCTTCATCGAGAGAGAAATCTGGATTGATGGAGATCCTGCTGCGCAATCCCTGATGGAGTCCTCTGGGATGTTGGTTTGTAAATACCTGTTGTCATTGTGGAAGCCTTGTTCCTTAGATAGATATGGAAGGTGAGACTTTAGGTTCCTCATCTGAACATAACCAACATATTAGCGGAGGATCTTACAGTCATTAATTGCTTTTATCCTCATAAGTACTATCATCTCCATTTTATGGCTGGGAATTGAGGCACAGTGAGACTAAGTGACTTGGCCAAGATCACATGAGAAGTCTGTGGCAGAGTAGGCAATGGTTTTCAGATCTCCCAACCAAATCCTAGAGCTCTAGTCATTGGGCCAGACTTCGCTTCATCTCTTCCACCTATGACCTGAGACAGTAAGGAAACAAGTTATTAGAGCTGGTCGAAAATTTGTTGATGGAACAGTTTTCTGTTGGAAAACACAATTTCATCAAAATTGACACATTTCATGGGAACAGGTCTATTTCATTGAAATTTTTGGCAGGAAACTACCCAAAACAAATTGTTTAAGCTTTTTCATCTTGTTTCAATAATGTTGAAATGTTTCAATAAGGTTAAAATGTTTTTTAGTTTGACTTATGATTTTGATTCATTTTGATTCATATATTTATATGGTATAATTGATATGATATGTTATAATATTTTGTATTACCAGTATCAAAAAGAAATATTTTTACCTTATCAAAACAAAACATTTTGATGTTTCCAAATCAAAACTTTTTGGAATTTCTGGTAAATTTCAAAATTTTCAAAATTTCATGTTTTTTTTCCTACCTGGAACCAAAACAAATTCTGAAATATCAGAATTTCCCATGGAATGGAGATTCCATTTCCTGACCAGCTTCACTGTTAATACAGTTTTGTATATCTGGAAAAAGGAAAAGACTGACCTTAACCTTTTGTTCCCCTCCTGGCTGCCTGTCTGTCTAATTTTTCATGACCTCATCCCATGGCTTCTGGGAATGAAGAACTCAGAGGAGTCACCCCCAATTTTGCACATTGAGTTTTCCAAAGTGATCCAACCCTCTTAAGGCTGGGGTTGAGGGTGGGAAGAATTTTTAAAAGGAACTAGTGGCCAGGATGAAATCAGCTGGCGAAGTTGTGTGTGTTTCTTAGGCAGTGGCTCACAGTTAATTAGCATGCTTTGTTAAGATGAATGAATGAAAATAGTCACAGTGGTTCAAAACCATTACAAGATCATGGTCTGAATATCAGTAAAGCCATCTTTCTCTGAAGCAGGCCAGGGAAGATCAGAGCAGAATAGCTGCTTTGTAAGACCTACACTTTCCATGTGTAAGATTTTGATCTGAAAGGGGATTTTTGGTCTGAAATGAGCTATGCTTATTCTTTGTACTTTTTTATTTGAGAAACAGCCTGATTGTTGTCTTGACAGACAAAAGAAGCATCACATTGGGCAGTCCCAATGCCATGACAAAAGCCTAGTGCTCGAACAGAGTAAGAAAATCAATTCTCATTGATTCCCCTTCTATTCCAGGAAGACCAAGGGTCTAGCTTATTAAGAATTATTTTGTACCAAGTCCCTCAGCTCATTTGCAAACTGTATGGGAAAAACTCTTTGTTGCCTATACAGGATGATAGAACAAACCTCCAATTATTCAGGCTAGGATGCAGAGTGTCATGCAACTAGCAAGCAGTTTCCTCCTTTCCAAGGGTGACAGAGGAGTAACAAGTCACCATGACAGTTCATCTTCAGAGCTTGGGCCTGAGTCTCACTTAAAGCCCCTTTGCACCTCTCTGGCAGTCTAAAGGGGCCTTAGTGTAAACAAGAATCAAGCCCTTTTTTGCTTCTTGCCTCCTATATTACTCCTGAGGGAATTCTGCACCAAAAAGTTACAAATTCTGTGCACAATAATTTAAAATTCTGCCTATTTTTATTTATCAAAATAACACAATATAATCATGCCAGTTTCAATTATTTTGGTAATTTATTTCAAAATACCTGTCAGCAAGTATGTCTAACAATACAGACAACAAAAAAGATCCAGAAAATGTTTTTTTGACTAATAGATTCCTTATTAGGCATATTAATACAGAACTTTGAGAAATAATTCATTTAATCTACAATACAGAAATATATTTCCTGCACCCCTCAGCAGCGCAAAGGCTTGAGGGAGTCAGGGGTAATGGAGGAACTGAGGGAGAGGGAAGTCATTGCTGGGGAGGAGCTGGGAGTGAACCTGGAGGGTTGCTGGTTTTGGGTGGGAGAAGTATGGAACAGTTTTTTATTGTTATGTTAGGAAGTTGCGGAGCCTCTCCCATGCAGACCCGAGCTGACCCCTAGTCTCTCCCATTCAGTCAGGCACATCTGCCCCTGTCTCCATGTGTCCCTGCACTGCCATTCACCATACAGCCACTGGCTCAATGTTGTCACCCCACTAGCTCTGTGGCCCCACCCCATCTGCCCCCCACTAGCCCTTTTGAGCCCCAGTCTGTGACAGCACCCAGCAGTCCCGTGTGTCCCACTCTCTCCGTCCACACCGTATCCTGTGCCTCCTCACCTGGCACTGTGAGGAAGGTACCTTTGCCCCCTCCCTCTCTGGGGCTGGCTGCTCTGGCCTGTGAGAGCCCCTGGTGGGTGAAAGGTATCATCGCAGCTTCCCTTCACTTCCCCGTCAGAATCAATTATTCTGTTGCGGGGAGGGGGGAGTCTGTGGAGGACATTAATTCTGCCCTTGCACACTGGTGCAGAATCCCCCCAGGAGTACTATATATAAATGGCAAAGTAGCTACCATAGTAGCATCTTGCCACCAGAACCAAACTTTGTAACTGTGGGGAAAGCAAAAACCACACACACACACACACACACACACACACTTTTGATCATTTTTTTGAAGTCTTACATGGATGATGATGGTGATTTATTTGATGTTCAGTTTTAGCTTGCAATCTGAATCGTGGATTTCTAACATTATGTCTCCAGTTAAATGCTTATTGCTGAGTATCTTTCACTGTCATAGCTCAAACTTCTGACTGTTACTGTTTAGAACAAAACCCAGCAGATGTATGGTTCCCTGCTGGAGGGATCTAAAAACAGCCCTATACCTTTAATTGACAGGACAATGGGAGAGCATGTTTGGATGAGGGTTGGTTTGTTTGTTTTTTATTCTGGAGACCCAAATTTTAACCTCTGCAAACATAAAGGATTAATTACTTATATAACCCATTTAGAACCTCTTTATCTGTAATGCCTGTAGCTGTAGTATCTGGGCACTACACAGTTACATAAAAACCATACAGTTGCAGGGGCTTGTGCTCTTTCTCTCTCCCTTTACTTGTTGTGAATTGCCTTGCACATCAAATGTCACCCCTTGCTGGTACCTAACCAGAAGGAACAAGCAGAACCACTACAAAGTGACCCAATTCAAGCAGATGAGGCAGCATTTCTTCATGAGCAACGGGGGTTGGCTGCAAAGTTCAATGTCCTCTCCCTTCCATAGGGGAGGGAGGGTTCTGTAGGTCAGAATCAAGTCTGCAGGTTCCACTGAGAAGCAGTTGCATTCCATACCGCAGTGTGGGGAGAGTACAGTCAGAACTGGTGTCGTACCCTCTCTCCCCAACCCTGAAATAGGCACAACTGGCTTGAGACGATTGCTCCTTTGTTCCAGCAAATCAACCTTTTTCTCTGATGTTTGGTAGCACTTCTAAAGGAGCAGCTGAGGCAGGGGCTAGTTTTCCTTTTCAGACTGTCTCCCATCAAGCCGTATACCCAGATTAGATGAAATAAGCATCATGCCTAGCAGGCAAGAAATAATTTAATTTACTTGAGAAACATCATGATCAGAGGGTTTGAGAGCAGGGCCGCCCAGAGGGGGGGGCAAGTGGGGCAATTTACCCCGGGCCCCACGAGAGTTTTTCGAGGGCCCTGGAGCAGGGTACTTCACTCGCTCCGGGGGCCCCAGAAAACTCTTGTGGGGCCCGGGCCCCCGGAGCTTCTTCGCTCCCAGTCTTCGCTGGCGGGGGGTCCTTCCTCTCCGGGATCGAAGGACCCCCGGCCGCCGAATTACAGCCGAAGCGGGACCTGCCGCCGGAGTGCAGCCGGGTCTTTGGCGGTAATTTGGTGGCGGGGGGGTCCTTCCGTTCCGGGACCCGCCGCCGAAGTGCCCCAAAGACCCGCGGTGGGGGCTGCACTTCGGCGGCGGGTCCCGTTTCGGCGGTAATTCGGCAGAGGGGGGTCCCCGCCGTGGGTCTTTGGGGCACTTTGGAGGTGGGTCCTGGAAGGACCCCCCGCCGCCGACTTACTGCCAAAGCGGGGTCCCCCGCCGCCGAAGACCCCGGGCCCCCGGAATCCTCTGGGCGGCCCTGTTTGAGAGCCAGGAGTCTTGAAAGCTACTCTATCTTGACTTTTAGTAGGAACCAAGGCATGTTGGTCTCAGTTAGATACTTCCTTGGCCAATCTGCTGTTTCCAGAGTACAACTGGGTGGGGAATAGTGTTTCCTCCATGCATATCTTCAGGGGCGGCTCTATGTATTGTGCTGCCCCAAGCACGGCAGTCAGGCGGCTTTCGGCGGCATGTCTGCGGGAGGTCCGCCAGTCCCGTTCCTTCGGCATACCCACCGCTGAATTGCCGCTGAAGCCGTGGGACCGGCGGACATCCCATAGGCATGCCGCCGAAGGTAGTTTGACTGCCGCCCTCGCGGCGACTGGCAGGCCGCCCCAGGCACACACTTGGTGCACTGGTGCCTGGAGCTGCCCCTGCATATCTTCTTCCTACACATTGTGATAAATGTACATGCAAAACCAGGCCATGCTTTCAGCCATCACTTGAAGTGAAACCCAAAATGAATATATTTTTGAGTACCAATCTGGGTGAGATAATATCTTGTATTGAACCAACTTCTGTGGGCGAAAGAGACAAGTTTTTGAGCTACGCAGAGTGTTGGGAAAGCTCCGTTTACTTTTGTGAATGATTGTTTATTGGCCTCTGCCACTTCCATTCCACAAAGAAACTGGAAATTCCAGGGTAGAGAAGGTCTCTGTTGTACACTTCTGAAATACTGTGGGAGGATGTTCTTATTGCTGTTTGTGGCCCAGCCAGAAGCAGGAAATCAGTTCTGGAAATCTCGAGACAAGAACCTGTTCTCATGAGATTTCTTGCTTAGTTTTGTTGACCAAAGAAGGTGGATAGTACAGTTACCTGAATTTCTGAGGGTACTGATTAATTTTGAACCTCCACACATCCTAATATCCAACTAATTATATTATTTATCCAAAGCAAAAGTAGCAATAGTAGTAATACATCAGCCAAATTCTCTGTCAGTGTAAATGGGTTCAGCTCAATTGACTTTGATGGATTTGGCTTCAGATTAGACCATGATGCTTGAGCCGTTAGTTTCGTGGAAAGTGAACCTGGAAGGGTTGCAAAACCAAGCAACTTGATGTTCTCTTTCAAATTCCAGTGAATAGTTTGTTTGCATTATTCACCTAGCTCTTCTGTAAATGCAACAAACAAGACATCAATAGAAAAGGTAGGCAAGAATCCCATCCAAACGTAACTGTGACAGACAAGCAAGTAGCCGAAATTGGACTTTACTTACATGCTAATCAAGTCAATCCTGCTTTGTCAGCCACGTTATCTGGATTGAAGGAGGCTATAAATACACAATGGTAAAAAGAAGCTGCAAAGAAGGGCACATCTAATTCTAGTGCATTATCATCATTAATAGCAGGGTTATGCACTGTGAGCAACAATTGATAAAGAGATTTTGCTAATGCTTAAATGACAGTGCATGCAGAACTGGAGGCCATGCACTGGCAAGGTGTCCCTTGCTGTCTGCTAAGTGTCAGGATTGTTGTTTTTTCTGAAAGAAAATGGTGTCTCTTTTTAAAAAAAAATTTATTCGAGCATCAGGTTTCTGATGTAGTACTTCAAGCTGTGTCACGTTATGTCACTTACCAATGAAACAAGTTGTGTTAGTGCATCCCATCATTTTAGAGGATTGCTTGATTATATAATGTGGTGTGATGCATTACAGCAGCCAAAATTATCAGGACAACCCATTTATTTGTTTGTATTGAATAGAACTGGATAGAAAATGGAAATCCATTCTTCTGAAAAAGTTTATGGTTTTGAGAATTTTTTCCATTCCAAATCAGGATGAAAAGTAAAAAATGCAAAGATTTTTGCAGGAAAGGATTTGCAGAAAAATTCTGTTTTGGGAGAACTGACATGTAATTTTTTGGCCTGCCTGGAAGGCTCTCATCAATTTCCCCTTTTGCTGGGGAACCGTCATATTAATTTTTCCGAACAGAAAATTTGAAATTTTCAGGAAAATTTGAAATTTCCTTTCAGATAATTTCAATTTTGTTGGAAAATTATTCTGATGGAATATTCCCAACCAGCTCTAATATTGAAGCAGCTCTTGTTGATTTAGCAGAACAGACACCTGGGGTGAAGTCCTGGCCTCATTTAAATCCATGGAAATTTTGCCTTTGACTTCCATGGAGTCCTGATCTTGAGCAAAGCCAGTTTACAGAAGCAGCAACAAATGATTAAAGTGTCGTACGTGAATACTGCAGCAATATTAATTTTAGGATATTTGGCAAATCTTCAGTAAAATTCTGCATTGTTCTGAATAATAAGAGAAAAGAAAACAACTTCACTGTTTGTTTGAGTAAATGAGGAGTAATTTATTGCCTGGGCTTCCTGTGGTAATTATTTAGTGTATGGTTGCTTAATATCATGGGACCAAGAAAAATACATGTGTATATCTGGGAGAGAAAACCAGAACAAGTTTTAAGACTCTGGTCTCTGTATATTACTTGCTACAGACAAGTTTGGCTTTCACAGCTGTAGAGTAACCTACCAAATTATGACAAAAATAACTCTTTGAACGATATTGAAACCTGCACAAGATGCACTCATGATTTTTATCATAAGTCTCATGGTATCTTATCTTTTTCTTAAAGCCCCAGCTCCTGGAGTCATGTGATTACATGAGAATCTCAGATTTCATTTTTTGGAAAAAAAACCTAAGGCTATGTCTACACGCACCATGTTCCAATTAGGAGTGTGCGAACTGCAGCAGCATGCACTAGCATGCGATGCTGTAACTCCGCTGCGTGGACACTGCAGGTGAAAACGAAGGGGTAACTACTTCATGTTAACTTAGTCCTGTTTAGAGAGAACATGAACTAGGTATCTCCGAGTTCACATCTGCAGCATATACACAGGGTATTACAGTGCAGTGCATCCTGCAATTCACACCCCTGTAGTCCGAATGGTGGGGCCATGTAGATGAGCCCTTAGTCTCTAGCCCTCATGGTTACAGAGGAAAGCTTGAAAAAAGAGAGGGCAAATAAAAAGAATCCTCTAAAGTATCTTTTTTTGTGCCACTCTCATGAATTTTGCATGTTTAGTAGGGTTGGCAATACTGCTATCAATCTTTGGCATCCTCCCAAAGACCCTGAATCATCATGGTACTTAAGCATGTGTAACTTTTTTATAATATTACCTACTTCTTGTATAGTATTTTTCATCCATAGATCTCAAGCTGGTTTACAGAGGAGTCAGTATCACTACCCCTATTTCACAGATAGGGAAATCGAGGCACACAGTGGAGAAGTGACTTGTCCAAGGTCACTGGAAAAGTAGTGTCAGAGCTGGGACTTGAACTCAAATCTCCTGAGTCTCAGTCCAGTACTCACTCCACTTTGTTACACTGCCTCCCCTCACAAAAGTACTCCCCTGGACATCTATGGGACTAATCTCATGCTTAAAGTTACATAGATGCTTAGAGTCTTGCTGAGTCAGGGCCATGGTTAGGAAGGCAGCCAGATTCAAAGTGCTTTCTTCTATGGTGGTTTTCCTAATTTAAGTTTCTTTTCAATCTGTGCTCCTGAAATACTGTTTTCTCATCCCTGTCCTTACTCTTATAAAATTAATTGTTGAGAAACAAACTGATCATCCTCTTCTCTGGATCTTTTGTTCAAAAGACTCGACTTCCTTTCAATTTAATAAACATCCTCTGATCCTCTCTGTCTCCTACAGCCCATCTGCACTCTTAAAAAGAGTTTTTCTTTACTTGCTCTAAATAAAAATAGGTCAGTCGTAAGTAATTTATTACACGATGACTTTACAATGTTTTGCCAGTCATAAAAAGCTAGAAGTTGTATCAAATTCTAGATTTAAGCAAATGATGGTTCTACTCAAGCTATTATATATCCTCAAATAATTTGCTTGTGAATATTTTTCATAGATCATATAAAAACATAGGGATGGCCATACCGGATCAGACCAATGGTCCATCTAATCCAGTATCCAGGCTTCTAACAGTAGCAGGTGCCAGCTGCTTCAGAGGGAATGAACAGAACAGGGCAATTTATCAAGTGATCCATCCCCTGTCACCCAGTCTCAGCCTCTGGCAGTCAGATGTTTAGGGACACCCAGAGCATGAGGTTGAATCTCTGACCATTTTGGCTAATAGCTATTAATGGACCTATCCTCCATGAACTTATTTACTGTAATCCTTCTTTGCATGCAGTTATACTTTTGGCCTTCACAACGTTCCCTGGCAACAAGTTCCATGAGTTGACTGTGCTTTGTGTGAAGAAGTTCTTCCCTTTGTTTGTTTTAAATGTGCCGCCTCTTAATTTCATTGGGTGACCCCTGGTACTTGTGTTATGTGAAGGGCTAAATAACACTTCCTTATTCATTTTCTCCACACCAGTCATGGCTTTATAAACCCCTGTTGTATCTCCCCTTAGTTGTCTTTCTGCTAAACTGAACAATCTGTCTTCTTATTTTCTCCTGATATGAAAGCTTCTCTCTACCTCTAATCATTTTTGTTGCCCTTCTCTGTCCTTTTTCCAATTACAATATCTTTTTTTAAGACGGGGCAACAAGAACTGCACGCAGTATTCAAGGTGTGGGTGTACCTGGGATTTATATAGTGGCATTATGATATTTACTGTCTTCTTATCTATCCCTTTCCTAACGGGTCCTCACATTCTGTTATCTTTTTGACTGCCGCTGTATGCTGAGCAGATGTTTTCAGAGAACTATCCACAGTGACACCAAGATCTTTCTTGAGTGGTAATTTAGACCCCATCGTTTATGTATAATTGGGATTATGTTTTCCAATGTGCTCCACTTTGCATTTATCAACATTGAATATCATCTGCCATTTTGTGGCCCAAACACCCAGTTTAGTGAGATCCCTTTGTAACTCTTCACAGTTAGCTGTAGACTTACCTATCTTGAGTAATTCTGTATCATCTGCAGACCCTGCCACCTCACTGTTCACCCCTTTCCAGATCATTATGAATATGTTGAATAGGACTTGTCCCAGTACAGATCCTTGGGGGACCCTGCTATTTAACTCTCTTCACTGTGAACACTGACCATTTATGATTACCCTTTGTTTCCTATCTTTTAACCTGTTACTGATCCATGAGAGGACCTTCCTTCTTATCCCATGATTGCCTACTTTGTATAAGAGCCTTTTGGTGTGGGACCTTGTCAAAGGCTTTTTGAAAGTCTAAGTGCACTATATCCAGTAGGTCACCCTTAGCCACATGTTTGTAGACCCCCTCGAAGAATTCTAATTGATTAGTGTGGCATGATTTCTCTTTACAAAAGATGGACTTATGGCTAAGACATTGGCCCGGTAGATGAGAAATTCAGATTTTATTCCACGGACTTCCTAAGTGACTTTGTGTAAATCATGTCACTGCTCTGTACCTCAGTTTCCCCATTTGTATAACTGAGATAATCGCACTGTATTTTATCTGGCCTCTAATCACCTGAACTGAAAGACCCCCACTGACTTTGGATCAGGCCCACAGTAATGTCAACTGCAAAATGCCATGGTTGAAGAAGAACAAAGAACTGGGACAATCCCGTATGTTAGTATTTCATTTTCTCCACAACAAAGCAGAGTGTTGGTTTTTAAAGGCCATCTTAAAATATATGTGCTTTTTAAAATGAAAAATGTAACAATCAAGCTACTTGTGCCCAGCAGTTCCTGTGTTTCAAAACATGCTGGGAAACATAATGCTTGTGGGCAAGAACAACAACTGAACTGACTTCAAACCTACTTATGAGCTTAAAAACAATCAGGAATCTTTTCTTTGTTCATATGTAATGTTTGCATGCTCGTCCAAAGGGGCCAAGTGCTTTCAGCTCCTTGACTTCAGTTGGACAGGATCAAAGTGCACCCCCAGGACAAACTTCCAAAGGAGCTTATAACATTGCACATGAAAACATATTATGATATCCATTTTTGCCTGGGCACAGGCTCTTGAGAGCTCAGAATGGGTAATTGCCCACAAAAGTGCCCATATGTGTGCAAATGGGTACATGTGCAGATGCTACAGGTGCAGTTTAGGAGGTTCTTTGACCCAGTCACTAGTTAGCATGCGGGGATAAGATTCTGATGGAGTGGAAAGGCGAGACTCAGATCCAAGAGATTTTTGGCTGCTAATCAAGTTTCTTCTGCCAGTCTCTGAGTTATGATGATGATGATAATAATAATATAATAATAGTAATAAGCTGTGAACATCTGCAGGGAAACATTAACCATTTATCCACTATATTTATTGGTTCTTGCCACTGCAAATACATCACTGTGGCAAGAAAATTCAGAAACGTTCTCAGGCCATTAATTCCATGTGGAGATCATCATTCACTGCTGTATTTTTAAAGGCAGTTTTCTGCCCATAGTCTAGGAAAGGTGTGTGTGTGTGTATGTGAGCATGTGTGTGTTTTCATTAAGCATCAAAGAAAGTTGCTGAAGTACGAGCTTTCAGCTGCAGAGATGATAAAGTGTCAACCCAGCAGAGGCTCCACTAGAGGTTTCAATTATTGTGGCTGAAACAGCATCCATTAAGTGATAGATTGTGCCTCCTTACACAAAAGAGTAGAGAGAGGAATGAGAGGAGTAAGCCCAGCCCAGGATTGACCATTGCCCTGAAAATACATTCAGTTGCTATGATAAGCTTTATGTGTGGCCCTGTAGGACCCCTATAGTATCCCCCTCTCACATATCAATGAATCACAGCAGCCTTATGAGGTAAGGAAACATTATCCCCATTTACACATGAGGAGGGACTGAGACAGAAAGAGGTTAAATGACTGGATTCCAGAACTCTTTAGTCTGATAAACTAACCACAAGGCCATCTTTCATCTTGTAAAGTTCCGCTAGTTATTGTCTTCCCATTGCTGGAAGTAGGCAAAGCCCATAGCTGCTCAGGCAGGTACAGTAACTCCTTGCTTAGCATTGTAGTTATGTTCCTGAAAAATGTGACTTTAAGCAAAACAATGTTAAGCAAATCCAGTTTCCCCATAAAAATTAATGCAAATGGGGGGGGGTTACGTTCCAGGGAATTTTTTTTCACCAGACAAAAGACTATATTATATATATACACACACACACGCACAGTATAAGGTTTAAAAAAACAATTTAATACTGTGCACAGCAATGCTGATTGTGAAGCTTGGTTGAGGTGGTGGAGTCAGAGGGTGGGATATTTCCCAGGGATGCCTTACTGCTAAATGATGAACTAGAACAGCTGAGCCCTCAAGGGTTAACACATTGTTCATGTAGCCTCACACTCTACAAGGCAGCACAAATGGAGGGAGGAGAGACAGCATGGTAGACAGAGACACACACCGTGTGTGTGTGTGTGAGAGAGAGAGATGTTCATTGCCCCTTTAAGTACGCTGATCCCAGTCTAAGTACATTGCCCTTTTAAGTAGATCGGCAAGTTGAGACAGTAGCTTCTGCCAGCAAGCTCCCTCTGTCCTGAGCCCTATCATGCCCCTCCACCCTGCTCTATGGAGATGGAGTAAGTGGGGGGCAGGAGCAGGGGGACACCCTGACATTAGTCTCTCTCTTTCCCCCCTTCCCCCCCCCCCACAGCAAGCAGGAGGCTCCCGGGAGCAGCTCCAAGGCAGAAGGCAGGAGCAGCACATGGCATTGTGAGGGAGGAACAGCTGAACTGCCGGCAGTTGATAGCCTGCTGGGCGGCTGCCGCACAGGGAACTTAGGGGAGCTGGGAGCTGATGGGGGGCTGCCGGTTCACCTGGTTCCAAGCCCCCACCAGCTAGCTCCAACGGGCTGCTCTTTCTGCAAGCAGTGGACAAAGCAGGCTGCCGCCAAACAACGTTATAAGGGAGCATTGCACAAGTTTAAATGAGCATGTTCCCTAATTGATCAGCAATGTAACAACGTTAACTGGGACAACTTTAAATGGGGAGTTATTGTAGGTTGGTTCAGTGACATATGGGACTTTCGTCCTATGGAAAACCTTACAATCCTCAAACAGACTAAAAAATAAGCAGGATTTTAGTATCTGTCCTCAATTTATTACATCATCTGACCCTGAGGACCAGCCTATGTGTCTCACATTGTCTGTCAGCTGCTATAATTATTGTTGACAGGAGTTAAGAGCACCAGTGTACTGTGTTGGACTCTCTAGCCATTATTAGGTAGTGGTACATAATGTCTTGTAGGAGTCTGGTGCTTATAGTACTGTTGAAGTAGTAAATCAGTTACAAAGGGGATAGTGAAACTAGAACAAAGAAACTGGAAAGTCCATGGCTGTGATTCCTCTCTTCCCCAATCCTTCTTTCTTGTGCTAGGAAGAAATTAGGTCAGAGAGATCCTGAATGTTTTCATATTTAAACAGCGCAGCAGGGTGAGGTGAACCCATTTCCTTTCTATGCAAGGAACATTATGGGAGTTGCTGGCATATAGTTATTTAATAGGTTCTATGAATAGAAATAGAAAATTTAGACTTGTTCTGCCCTTGATTTAGTACACCCACAAACAGACCTGGCTTTCCATTTCTAGGCCAGAATGTCAATGGAATTATGTTGTAAAACTGACTCTGACTCCAAAGTTTGTCAAAAGAGTCTGCATATCATATTTGCTATTCTGATATCAAGAACTGACTGTTTGTACCGGATTTGATTATAGAGTAGACATTTGTGTGCTCGAGTGAGAGGGCCTGCAACGCCTTAGAATGAACTAATATTTCTGCTTTGAGGCTATTGTTCATGGCCTTATTTTTCAGGATTATCTCTTGTGGAGTTTATAATGAGGTGCACATATCTATGTGGGTGCAAGGAGGATGCACTGTAGTCCTGTCAAGACACACACTGGTGTGGAGGTCTGTGGGTTAAATCCCAGCACTGTTTTTTTAGTACCATCTTGGAGTGCCTTTCTGAGCCTCCGTAACTAGAAAATTCCCTTCTGACCCATACTAGAGGTAATAAGGTCACTAGGTACCATACCTATGGTGATAGATGGATGGATGCTGCTGAGTGTAGCTGGGCTTAGAGACTCAGTTCCTTTCAGAATTGGGATAAAGAAAAGGATTTCCTAACTAGAATCCAAGACAAGGGGCTCTGGATCCATAATTGCTGCTCTGTTTATATGGCTTGTTTTAGGCATTTAAAGACTGTTAAACTACCTGAGGGGAATGTGTCTGGGGACTTTGCTAACTTTTGTGGTATTTTGGCTGCACACAGGGGAGGGGAGAATCTGTAAATAAACCTGAGACCCCAGAGAGGAGATTTACTGTTTAACCCAAGACTCCTGCTGAGTTTATTCTGGCTGTGTGGACCCTAGTGCTGTCACAGGCTGATCTTTAGGAACAACAATTCAGGGTTTTACTGCAGTGTCTAAATGGGACTCTTGCTACTCTTCTGATGTCCTGTGCCTATGTAAAAGCTTTCCTAAAACTCCCAGGACTCCCAGCCATGTATGGTATTGGCCTACTCCAATTGCATAGTTCTGTGGCAGCTTATATATACAGTTTGTAGCATCTCACAAGCAAAAATGAGTTTAACTAACTATGAGAGTGGTAGCATGGAGGTGGAATTTACCTTAGTACGTCTCAGGGTGCTCCTTGTACCAAGACAGAAAATATTTTGGGATGGGCAAAGGGGAGGGAAATATACTGCTTTCGTTTTTAGAAGAAGAAAGATCATATAGTTCCCTGTCTTAGACACTCGGAACAAATCATAAGAGCTCACCTCAGAGAATTCTTCTGGCAGGACTTCAGGCACAGACACTGAAATGTCAAGACAAGAATCTCTGCTCTGTGGAGATGTGCATGTCTAATTTTAAAATGGGTAGAAATCGTGAACAGCTTCAAGTTTCAGCTTTACCCTGCCTCCTATTCGTGTCTGAGACAGCCAGGAAGTAGCAAGGGGGGTTAGCTAAGCAGCACCAAGCTTCTCACAAATGTATAGGCGGCAGGATACTTGAATGTCATGCCTGTTGGCAAAGGTGAAAATGCACAGCAGGGCCAGCGCTCACTCCTGGAATCTAGCGCTCGCTTCCAGCAGATCCTCTCTGGAACTGCTCACAAGGAAACTAGCAAAACCCCCTTGGTGTAAAGGTCTGATGCATGGGCCAGCATGGCAACTTGGTGGCACCATATTGGTTGTTTGGCGACAGCCATGACCTCAGGACTTCAGGGATCATCCCCTTTCTCTTGGCTGGTGGAGTTCTAGAGGATGACATAACACACGCTGCTATTTTCAGTTCCCACTTCCTGGGTAACATAGGGCCTGATCCAAAGTCCATTTAAGTGACTGGAAAGACTGTCACTAACTTCAGTGGGCGTTGGATCAGGCCCATACAGCAGGAAAGGCACAGACTGAATGGGTGCCAGGATGCATGTGGTTTTAAAGAAAACCCCAAATTGTATTTTTAGTGAATTAACTGCTGGTGAAAATTTCTGGATTGATAGCCCTGAGCATTCCCTTCACACACGTGGGAGAGCACAGGCCGCAGTGTATTGTATATATTATACGTGTATTTCAGAGATATTAAAATAATATTAGGACCAAGTGTATCAGCCTCATCTGAAGTGCGCTGCATGAACAATCCCTGCTGTAAGCACGGCGGTATCGTCCAGGCAGTGACTCACCCCTTTCACAAACTCTTTGTCATCCCAAATGCTAGGTCCTAGAAATGCCACCACTAGCCTTCAAACACTAACATCCGCTTGGATGATGCATGACTTAACATTTCTAAATGATCTGTTGGTGACACATCTCCAGGGAGCAAGATAAGGGCTTGTTCAAACTCTTGCAAGTATCTTTGCACGGTTCCTTCCTTTGCTGAAAAGCACGTGGTACTAAATGCCTATGAAAAGTGTGCCATAACGAAGGCTAAGATTTGGTATTTTTAGTAAAAGTCATGGACAGGTCACGAGCAATAAACAAAAATTCACGGCCCATGACCTGTCCTTGACTTTTACTACAAATACCCATGCTGACTAAATCTCTGCTCCTGGGGGGGCCCTGCTCCAGCAGTGAGGGCTGACTGCCCCCGGTGGCCCCCCTTCAACAAGGCCCCCGGGGACTGCTCTCCCGATTAGCCTCCAGGGCCACCACTGCTCAGGCGCTCCCCAGGGCAAGCTACACCAGCTGTTGCTGGAGCAGCCACAGAGCCTGCCGCACCGGCTGCTGCTCGGGCAGCCCCGGGAAGCTGGCCCCAGAGAGCCTGAGCAGTGGCCAGTATGGCTGGCCCCAGGGGCAGGGCCGCTCCGGCTCGGGCAGTGCTGGGGTCAGCCACACTGGCCCCTGCAGTTACGGAAGTTGCAGAGGTCACAGAATTTGTGACCTCTGTGACAGAATCGCAGGCTTAGCCATAATGCACCTCGACCTAAACCCCTCCTACAGCCTGTGTGAAATATACATTATATCCCTGCTGTACGAGATGGTGAAGGAGCTTAGTATGCACCTCTAAGCCTCTTCAGGGGAAAAGTGCATGAGGAGAAGATACCCTGGGCCTTAAGTAATGTTAGAACAAGACTGTTAGTCTACTACCCTTTTCCCTACGTGCAGCAAGTCCTGTCTTGCTGCTTCCAAACCGACAGCGAAGACCAAATGCAGTGACAACTGGGAACGTGATGGAAGGATAATCACTTAGAAGTAATGAAGGAACACACAGAAGAGGCAGCCACAACATAAGGTCATTGGGTGGTGAAAGTTTACAGCTGGAAATGCAGCATGTGCATTCCTAGCACAACTCTTCCAAACGCAAGAGGTTCAAGGCTATTTCTTAACTCTCCTGATGATTCACAGGTGGGACGCTAGCTCCGCTCTTTCCGACCTGAACTGGTTATCCGTCTCATTACACAGAAATTAGGGAAATGGGAGGTTGAAGACATTTGAGAGATCTCCATTAAAAGTTTTGCTAAGTCTTTACATCCAACTTAGTGCCTGAAATTGCATGCTGAGATCAAGAACTCTGCTTAGGGTGGAAGGCCATCAGACTAATGAGAATTTCTTTTAAGGAAGATGTGAAAGGATGGGTGTTGTAGAGCACAATTACAGCCATGGCTGCAAATACTCAGCGGGCAAAAGATTCTCATCTCTCTGAGCCCTAATCCCTCTATGTGTTGACTTTGTAGTATTTGAAAACAGAAATATAAACCCTTCCCCCCTCCCCCCTCAACGTTATCCACCGGTTTCCAGTTCATATTTCAGGAGCAATTCAAGGCACTGAGTTTTCACCCAAGAGCCGTGAGTAGTTTGAGACCTAGCCGTATTTTTTCTTGTTTAAGTCCTTGGCAGTGGAGGTCAGCCGAGTTGCTCAAGCTAACAGTCCCAGGGTTTCAAAGAGAGGGGGCAGCTGGCAGGGCTTTCCCAGTGAGGGAGCCTGTGGTTCTGGAACACATTTCCCTCCCTTGTCTGACAGAGCTGCCATCTGCCCAACTTCTAGCACATTGTCTGTTCTCCTGGGCTTCTCAGGAGGGCGGGGGAGGTGAATCCCCTTAATTCTGAATGACTGATGGCTTTTATTGAACATGTGCTCAGGGCCTTGCCTGCGGGCAGTGTTTTACAATTGGAATTAATAGGTAAAGAAGCAAAACAGTTTGACTTCTAACCCCCTAAACAGCAGTCTGGGTGATGAACACACGTGCAAGTGTATAAAGCCCTAGCTGAGAGTGCTGGGTCAGCATTGGTGAGATACGGACTCAGATTCAACAGTGCTTCTCTGCTTCCTCGGCTGAGTTTGCTCCCTTATAACCCCGCATAAGAGACTTGAAACGGGAGCTCTGTAAGCATGCTGAAAAGGTATGCTTTGAAGTTAGCAGAGGAGATACCATTCCTGACAATTGTTCAGTGCACTGTTCATACCAACCAGGGGCGGCTCTATGTATTGTGCTGCCCCAAGCACGGCAGTCAGGCGGCTTTCGGCGGCATGGCTGTGGAGGTCCGCCAGTCCCACACCTTCGGCGTACCCGCCGCCGAATTGCCATCAAAGCCATGGGACCGATGGACCTCCTGCAGGCATGCCACGAAAGGCAGCCTGACTGCCACCCTCACGGCGACTGGCAGGCCGCCCTCCTGCGGCTTGCCGCCCCAGGCATGCACTTGGTGCACTGGTGCCTGGAGCCGCCCTGATACCAACAGCCCAGCCTTTGACTACTTGATGCTCTTCAGCTTAGGTTAGCTCACACACAGCTCTTCTTGCCTCCCCCCGTACATCAGACAATAACGGCCAAGTTACCCTTTAGGGAAGAAAGTCCTGGTAGGAAGGAGGACCCACTATAACCCAAGCATGAAGGGGTGACCTTTTATGTAGCATAAACTAGATCACCTCTCACAAAGGCCAGTTCCTTCCAGGGCCACCCAGAGGATTCAGGGGTCCTGGGTTCTTCAGCAGCGGGGGACCTCCGCCACTGAATTGCTGCCGAAGACCTGGCACTTTGGCGGCGGGTCCCGGAGTGGAAGAACCCCCTGCCACCGAATTGCCGCCGAAGACCCAGAGTGAGTGAAGGACCCTGCTCCAGGGGCCCTGAAAAACTCCCATGGGGGCCCCTGTGGGGCCCGGGGCAAATTGCCCCACTTGCCCCGCCCCAGGCGGCCCTGGTTCCTTCACCACTCTAATAGATCATGACTCTAGTGTGGCATGAACCCCCACAGCAGTCATTTCTTGGATGAGATAGAAACAGCAGCAATAGAATTTACATGCTGTTGATTACAAGCAGTGAAACTGCTGTGGAGCACTTGGTGCAGCATCTCAGGATATAAGTGGCAGATTTCTATGATATAGGATAGATTTTTAGGGCTTTAAAATTGTTCTGTATGAGTACAGCTAATCCAGAGCCCAACAGAAAAGAGTGTCCTTCCCCATGCCCTCGAAAGAGGCAGAGGGACTTTGAACCCAGTCCAAGGCAGTTTCCTTGTATCAGCGGAGTTGGGCAGCTGCATTTCAACTCTTTTCTGGAGCAAACAAATGGGGCTTAGTTAGGTTCTCACAGTGAGCCTGATTCTGTAACCAGTGAGGGCAGTGGGAAACCTTGTGTGAGGAACGCTGGCAGAAGTGGGCCTGTAAACATTAAACAAAGGCAAGTAATGTTCACAGCGTGAAGGGGAGGAGCAAAGTGTGGATAGGGGTGGAATGGTCCTCTCCATCACGGTGGAAGAGAGTGTACCAGTTGGGCAGTTGTGAATCATGTTCTCTGTTCTCCCCAACCTCCTGAGAGAGCCTTTCTATGCAGTTAAGGCTTGGTGCACAGAGATTTTCAGGCCACCATGGAAGAAGCTGGAAGCAACCTCTCCATGTGGCATGCTGCACCAGAACCCTAGCAGAAATGCTACCAGGCATGATGGCAGAAATGAACATAATTCAGACCGTTGCAGCAGTAATGTCTGCACCACACTCTGCCTCCATCGCAAAACCCAGGCAGAGCTCCTTCACCCCAAATGTAGCAACAGAAATAGAATCATAGAAGATTAGGGTTGGAAGGGACCTCAGGAGGTCATCTAGTCCAACCCCCTGCTCAAAGCAGGACCAATCCCCAGACAGATTTTTACCCCAGTTCCCTAAATAGCCCCTTCAAGGATTGAACTCACACCCCTGGGTTTAGCAGGCTAATGCTCAAACCACTGAGCTATCCCTCCCCCCACCTAAGAAGTGACTGTCGCCAAACTCCCTGCTTAAGCAGAGCTTTTGCCTTGCACTTCTCCAAGCTCTGTCTCTGGAACCCAAGCCACGTCCTTTTCTCCCAGCTCTTCCTGCTGTGAGCCTGGAGGCTGCTTAGCCAGGCTGCAAACACACAGCAGAGCTGACGGAGCCCACCTCAGGCCCTTTCTTGGTGAAGAAGATCGGGATTCCAATGTTATAACAAAAATAGTGCTGGCTAAAAACTTCCCCCCAGCTTTTCACTTGCACTAAAAATGAGCAAAATTCTTAAGATGTTTGAGGAGACCTTTGTACAGCTAGAGCCATATATTTGCCATTCTTCACACACTGGTTATTTGCTGTTGTATTGGTTTATTCAATGCCATAGCACTTTGCAGATAAATAAGATGCAATGCCTGCTCCAAAGAACTGAAAATTGAAGACTCCAGGCCAGCAAACACGGCTGGGCAGAGTATTTACTGCCATGTGCAGTGACCTGGAGTTATTGCTGAATCCAGCAGTGTATACTCGCAGGACGGGGTTCTAAGTTTAGAATGGCAGAGTGGTGACAGCAAAGAAGTGGGTAGTCACAGGGTGAAATTTACAGGAAATGGTCATCATGAAGATGTCCTGGGTTCTTAATTACACATGCTACATTTCAACTATCCTCATGCATCTAATATTTTCCTTTGCTGAGAGCTGTAGAGTCTTGTCTCCTGGATTCAGGAACCAGTTGATTCTGTCAATGGTTTGAGGCAGCATGTTTCAGGCCGGCTGGCTCCTTACCACTTTGTCTAAGATTTGAGCAGCATTGCACAGTGTGTCAGCGTACTCAGCTTCCTGTGCAAGACGAGAAGCCAAGATCACAGAGCAAATCAGTAGAGAGAAAAATATAAGATGTGCCTGATTCTAATTAGATTATTCGCAAGGATCATGTCTGTACAGCACCCAGCACAATGGGACTGCAAACCTGATTGGTGCTTTAATACAAGCAATCAAATAACAGTAATTCCCCTCTCACTTACACAAGGTTTACGTCTATACAACTCCACCGGCTTCAACAGAGAGACTCCTGATTTACCAAGCCCATTATCACTTCCAGCTTTCCATTTAAAACTAGTGCTAAGCAGCAAGGGGAGCTAGCCTTGGCAATAGAGACAGTAATGAGTTCTCGAGGTGTATTATTTACAGCATGTTGGCTCTGAAGCAGCAGAGAGTATCATGTGAAATACTTAGGCAGTAATGAGACTCTGCTGAAATGCTACTGGTAATGATGGCTGCTGGTGAAGGCAGAAACAGACAAAGTGCAACAAGTCAGCAAGGAAAATCATTATGCTACATAGAAAAAAAATAAATGTTCTCAGCCTCCTCTAGGGATCTAATCATAACAAATGCATTCTTTCTGTTTGGGATTAACGACATTATTTAGGCCAATTATTCTGAATGTCTCCCTCCTCTTTTGAGTTGACTCAAAGGAAGAATAAAAGTCTTTATCCTTGTGAGAATGTTTGCTTTTTATTTTAATCGTGGCTTTTCCAGACGTTAAATTCCCCTCCCCCGTCCGCCCCCGTCTTGGTTCATGTTTCATCAGATGAAGTCATGACACTAGTGGGGGCTGTTATGTAGCAATGATTCTGACCTCACTTCACACCCATTTTACACCAGTGTCAGTCTGGTGACTTCAGTGGAATCACTCCTGTTTTAGGCCAGTGCAAGTGAGGGTCACTTAGGGCTTGATCCGAAGCCCATTGTTGTCAATTGAATTCTTTCCACTGCCTTTAATGGGCTTTGGATCAGGCCCTAGGTCGGCTCCAACATCTCCATGCTGCTCAGAAGCTCCATTCTGAAAATCACCCAGTGGATGTTTCTCAGAAGCTTGTCCGAACTCATCTCTTGGAACTGGGATTCTTGTAGGATAAGATTTTTCCCATGTGGTTTCCAATGTTCCTATTTTTTTAAAGCCAGGTCAGAAAAGCTATGAGAACAGCATGTTTTAATGACGGTGATTCGGCGTAGACCAGGAAGTTTGACGCCACATGGAAATTAAAAACAAAAATGAACCAAACTGCAACAAAGATTTGGGTTTGGTTGGAGTGTTAAGTGACCAAATCTCATTGCAACCAAGTAATTTCCACTGCCCCTAGAAAGGGGACAGGGTCCAGTGGAAAGGGCAGTGGACTGGGGTCTCTTCCCAGCACTGCCACTGACCTGATGTGAGACTCTGGGCAAGTCACCCTCCATTATTAAAGTCACCTCACCTGTAGGATGGGGCTAATGATACTCACTTGTCTTCGGAGTTCTTTGAGATGTATAGATGAAAGGTGCTAAATAAGAACTAAGCTTTGTTTAGATGGGAATTCACAGGAGACACAAAGCTAGAGGGTGGTTATTTGGGGCCTGATGCTGAATAGGTGGAAGATTCAGATAGCGTTTGCTGCGTTCCTATCTATAGTTATTTGGAGAGTTGTGTTTTAGTACGTGGACCTAGTTGAATGACCCTTCCTTTCAGTGATCTGTCTGTCTATCTAGAACAAAAATGTTTTCAGAGCATTGGTAGTGTCAGTCCTGATACATTTTTACTGTTGACATGTCCGCTAAATTATGTTAGAGAGACTACTGATTTCTCAAAGGATCAGTGCTTAATTTGTAATGAAAGATGTGCTGGGGCTCAAGCAATTTTTTTACATTCATAACTGATGCAGCAAGCCCAGAGATGTGGGGCTATGAATTGCCAAGCCTAGAAGTGCCAGGGCTCAGCCCTGGCACAAATTAAGCACTGCAAAGGATCTGAACTTTATTGAGTGGATGGGTCAACTCTTCTCCTCAGCTGTCCCATTGGGAGGGAAAGGGGCCAGTGAAATGCATGAGCCAAGTTTCAGGTCTGGATCAGCATGTTTTGTTTCTGAGTGCTCCCTATGGGATTTGTGCTGCATTCTTCCCGTGTGATGAGAATTTCCATGTTTGAACTGCATTTCTATGTGAGAGCTGGTCTTCATCTTTTACAGCTAGATTTGTTTTGGTGAAGGTGCCAAATCTATTTTTAAAGAATCCATGTAGGTATTGTTTTGTCAGATGTTTTTGTAGCTGCAAACTAACAGTTATTAATAGCCATGGTCGGTTACTTATATCTTATTGTCTCATATGTCACATCAAACAAACAGTGAGGTAATGCTGATGCATCACTACAAAGTTAATGTATGACTCAAATAACTGTATTTTTAACAAATAATAGGCCAGCTACTTTGTTAATGTAGCTCAGCATATCTCTAGTGAAGTGAATTGAGCTCGGCTAATTTACACCAGCTGAAGATCTAATCAGGTACCTGTATACATGTAGTGTACCCCTGGCTTTTCTCTCCCCTTGATGAGTGGGAGTCTGTGCTTTAATACTATTGACATTAATGAAGATCTAATCAGGTACCTGTATACATGTGGTGTACCCCTGGCTTTTCTCTCCCCTTGATGAGTGGGAGTCTGTGCTTTAATACTATTGACATTAATGTAGATCTCATATGTCCCTTGTATATTAATGGGAGAGTTGGTGTAACCCACTGATGAGCATGTGTTGCAGGACCCCTCAGTGCTCAATCTGCAAAGGATGTGAGTCTGTTACAGGGCCAGTTACCCCATTGCTCTTTAGCTCAAGCCATAGCAGCTCATGCTTTTAGTTCTGAAGATCCCCAGATGGGACATTTGATGGTAGTTGACTTTGTGTGAACTAATAACATGGATAATTTAGATATTATGGGCCACTCACTTCTGCAGATGCCTAGGTTAGGCATGCCAGTTATTCTATTGTTATGATAGTAGCATTTATAGGTCCCATTCAAGATGAGGGCTCCACTGTGCTAGGCATTGCATCTACATCTAGTGAGAGACTCCTTACCTCATTATACAGATGAAGAGCTGAGCTACAGCTACTACCACCAAAGCAAAGGAAGCCCTTCCATTGACTACAGTGGGCCTTAGATGAGGTACTAAGGGCCAGATTTTTAAGTGGTCAGCACTTACAGCTGGGGCCAGTTTCTCAATATGGCTGAGGACCCAATGTGTTTGTCTCTGTTGACAGCCTGATTCCTTGTGACTTTGCCCAAGGTCACATAGGCTACAGCCTGGAATCAAACCTAGATCTCTTCCTGAGTCCTAGTCCTGTTCCTTAACCAAGAGACCATCCTTCCTGTCCAGCAAATACCCTGATATGGAATGTGTGCACAAATCAGGGTTTGGGTACAGGCACTGGGCTATTTGCATACTTCAGTCAGGCATACATTTTTGTACATGCCTCTTTGAATTAGTGCCATGTTCCTGTCAGAACTTAAAAACTATCTTTAATGCAAACATGCAGTTTGTTTCATATTTGTGTAGGATCCACCTACCATCTGTGAATGCAACATTAAGTGTTTTCTCTTTCATCTATGCATTATATTTCAGCATCACACATTTAAAAAGTACATTGGATAGTCTGCCCTCTTAGATCATCAGATCTCTCCAGGGGCTCCAGATGTAATCCTGGCAATTACATGCTGGTGAGCCTAGCTTGAGTGCTGGGCAAATTGATGGAAACTATAGCAAAGAACAGAATTACAAATACATAGATAAATATGATTTGTTGGGGAAAAGTCAACACGATTTTTGTAAAGGGAAGTCATGCCTCACCAATCTATTAGGTGCTGACACCCTCAGAGATTTCTATGCCAATATAGTGTACTTGCTTTCAGAAAGCTTTTGACGTTGTCTCTCACCAAAGTCTCTTAAGGAAACTAAGTAGTCATGAGATAAGAGGGATGGTCCTCTTATGGATCAGTAAGATAGGAAACAAAGGGTAGAAATAAATGTCAGTTTTCACAGTGGAGAGAAGTAAACAGAGGGGTCCCTCAGGGATCTGTAGTGAGATGCTGTGCTAGTCAACATATTCATTAATGATCTGGAAAGAGGCATGAACAGTGAAGTGGCAAAGTCTGCAGATGAGCCAAAATTATTCAAAATAGTTAAGTCCAAAGCCAATTGTGAAGAGTTACAGGGGGATCTCACAAAAATGGGTGGCTGGGCAAGAAAATGGTAGATGAAAATCAACACTGATACGTGTAAAGTAATGCACACTGGAGGAAAAAAAAATCATCCCAACTACATACATATAATGATAGGATCTAAATAAACTGTTACCACCCAAGAAAGATTTTGGAGTCACCATGGATAATTCTCTGAAAACTTAATGTCAATGCACAGCAGTGGGCCAAAAGGCTAACTATTAAGAAAGGAATAGATAGTAAGACAGAAAATATCATAATGCCACTAGATCAGCGGGTCTCAAACTTTAGCAATCCAAGGACCCCCATTTTGATTTACATTTTTTCCACAGACCCCCCCCAGCCTCCTGCTCATCCCCAGGCCCTGCCCCCACTCCACCCCTTCCCTGAAGGCCATACCCTGCCCCTCCTCTTCCCATCCCCTCCCCCAAGCACACCCTGTCCCTGCTCCTCCCCCTCCCTCCCAGGACCTCTTGCAAGCCACTGAACAGCTATTCCCTGGCATGCAGGAGACACTGGGAGGGAGGGGGAGGACTTGATGAGCAGGGCCCGCGGACCCCCTGGAGTATCCTCGGACCCCCAGAGTCGCCAGACTCCGGATTGAGAAACTCTGCACTATATGCATCCATAGTACTCCCACACGTTAAATACTGTGTCCAGTTCTGGTGGCCCCATCACAAAAAGCATATATTTGAACTGGGAAAGGTTTAGAGAAGAGTAGCAAAGATGATCAAGGGTTTGGAACAGTTTCCATGTGAGGAGAGACAAAAAAAAAATATAAGGGCTGTTCAGCGTAGAAAATAGATAACTAAGGGGTGACATGATAGAAGTCTATACAGTGATGAAGGGTGTGGAGAACATGAATAAGGAAGTGTTACTTACCCCTTCCCATAACACAAGAACCAGGGGTCACCCAATGAAATTAACAGACAGCAGGTTTAAAATAAACATAAGGAACTACTTCTTCACGCACCATAGTCAATCTGGAACTCATTTTTGCAGGATGTTGTGATGGTGTAACTAGGTTCAAAAAAGAATTAGACAAGTTCACGGAGGATAGGTTGGTCAATGGCTATTAGCCAAGATGATCAGAGATGCAACGCCATACTTGGGGAGACCCTAAACCTCTGACTGCCAGAAGCCAGGAGGAGAAGACGGGTGGATTTCTCCAATTGCCCTGTTTTGTATACTCCCCTGAAACTCTGGTACAGGCCATTGTCAGAGACAAGATACTGGGCTAGATGGACCAACTCTTTGGTTCTTATGTTCTCCTGCTCCTTGAGTTCTTCTTCACTCCCTGTCCTAAACTGCTATGTAGAGATGCTGGACTGTATTAAGAAGTTATGCTCTTCACCTCAGAGGTGGTTGAATTTAATTGCTGGATAAAGCGATCGCTATATATATATATATCTGTCTGATCTCTCACAGTAGTCAGTCACAGGTTAAAGCAATTTGACACATTTGGCATATTAGAAATATATATATATATATATATAACAACAAACATAGTCTGTTATAATCTATTCAATTGCTCTGAGATAGTTATATAATACCTTTCATTACAAAGAAAGTTATCATCAGGGAAGATAGTCAATTACCCAGAATCCATGCCTGCTCCTGAATTTTTGATTCGTGGTCAAGCACCATCTCTCTCTTTCTATTTATTTATCTTCATACCAGCATTCATCACCACAGTATCTGAGTGCTTGTGACCATGCAGTTCTGTTTCTAATATGCCAAATGTGTCGAATTGCTTTAACCTGTGACTGACTACTGTGAGAGATCAGACACTTGCATAAATTCTGCTCTCAATTATGCCAGCGCAGTCCTGCTGCGTCGTGGGGTTGCCACACTATAACTGAGAGTAGAATCTAGCAAGGATCTCACCCATTGTTATAATTTACCAGAAAGTCTTGTCTATATCTATCATTTAAACCAGCAAACAGAAGTTAAATGAGCATAAAGCAAATCTCAAACTCAATGAAATTTTTAAAAAGCAACAGATTTCAAATTTAATTTACAACAACTATGGGAAGATTTGGAAAAATGAGCCACTTTATTTTTCTCTATAGAACTGTTCCCTAATTGATCTGACATTGCCCAGTACTTCATGGAGATTTGGCTGGAACTCTCAGAACGTTGGCTTGGTCACATGGTGCTCTCATCCTATTTTTTCCGCTGTTAAATTTCATTAAAGGAAGCAAAAACCACATTTATTTTTTTCCTAGTATTACCTTCCTTTGTCAGATATTGCTGTAGCCGCCAAGGGGGTTTTATTTGAATGCCAGTAGTAGGATTATGCTGCCCAATGCTATCGTGATTGGGACTTTGGCTACATAGCTGCTGGAAAGTGTAATTCCCAGCTCAGAGAGATGGACACACAAGCTCTGCTTCAGCTAGCACCTAAAAATAAACAGTGTAGCCACCAGGGCTTGGGAGGCAGCTCAGGCTAGCTGCCTGAGTACAGTCTTGCCTCACGCCCTTGCTACATATTTGCACAACTAGCCCGAGCTGCTGCTTATGCTGCTGTAGCAACACTAGTATTTTTAGGCTCAAGCAGAGCTAATGCATGTACGTCTACCTGAGCTGGGAATTACATTGCCCTGCTGCTATGTAGACAAAGCCTATCAGGTCTGCCTAGATGCATGACGACAGATCAGAGTTCTGTAGTTACTTTGCACAGTATGTTTATCTGATGGACTCTAGGCTCATCCATCCAAGAAGAGGTGGATTTCTCCAGACATTTTCAAGGTTTCAAATCCAACAGTGCCATATTTATGTAATATCTTTTTACTAGTATTATCATGGTGAGAGCAACAGGACCCACAAACACTAGGTATCTGTATTCCTTAAAGAAACCAAAGCCTTAAACACAGTTGCAGAAAAGAAATCCAAGATGGCAGATGCAATGGATTAGCAAATGAGGTGAACAAGCTGAAATAAAAGAAACAAAAGCAGGAGCATTCTCCAGCCTTTAGCACAGTGCATAGGCACTCAACTGGGAGTTACACAATCTGTGTTCAGTTCTTGACTATACTACTGGTCTTCTGCATGACCTTTAGCAAGTCATCTCACCTTTCTGTATCTCAGTTTCCCTTCTGTAAAATGAGCATAAGGAAACTTACCTTCCTATGTAAAGTGCTGTGAAAACTACAGATGAAAAGTGCTATGTAATAGCTAAATATTATTATTACACAGATCCCATCTTTTGGGTGTTCAGAACACTTCGGCCATGTGCCTTAACTTCAACTATGGTTAGCCATGATTATAGTAACATGGACCCCATTTTCTGTTGCAGTACTTACCCAAGGTACTGATATGAATGCCGATGCTTTAGTTGGACTATGCTCTGCTCAGGTATTTACTAATATCCATCTACTATGCCAGTGGATCTGTTGACTGATCATCTGATCTGACTGCAGAGGCAAGGGGATGCCTTGGCTTGTGTGACAGAATTGTTTAAGAGGGTTTTCCTAACCTCACCGGTGGCTGAATTGGATAGAAGGGGTTTAGGAAATCACTTTTGGCTCAGCTGTTTTTCAGTATCTGGATAAGTCAACAACAACAACAACAACAAAAACCCAGGGCAAGAAGGGAAATTGTCTCCAGTAGCAAAGGTAGGGAAGAAGCCTAACTGAATCACAGATGCGGTCTTTGTTTTGATGTTTAAATAATTGCTTGGTGCAGACACTGCTTTATAAACAGGTGGTAAACACGCTCCCTGAAATCAAAACATAAAATCTTTCCTCCCTAGAATATTAAAGGACAAAGGTGGAAATATCAATTTTTTCAATATTTTGGAATAACATCCTTTGTCTTTACAGTGACTTTTACAATGCATACCTGATGTTATTCCATTCACAGTGGGAAAACTATATGTAAAAATATTCAGGTATTTAGCAGATTCCATTTGGAATTGCATTTGCATGTTTGCTAATTTGCTCTAGTTAAAATATATTTCCTGTTCCAAATTAAGCACTTGAAAAATATAGTGTACTTTTCACCCCAACCCTCTCCTGTGGAAAGGTCCTATAGAATTTAATAAAGAATAATATGCTTCCTGAAACCAGCCTGTAGAGTTATATAGCCGTGATACGATTCTCTACTGAATCCTTGAAGAGGGTTTAAAAATTCTGTATAACTATTAAAATCTACAGGTTTGTAGACTAATTCCTATAGAACCCCAATTAATTTCTACAGGTTTCATCCCTATTCACTTGTGAGGGACTTCTCCACAAGGGGTATAGGGAATAAAGAGCCAAAGCTCTTGATTCAGATGTTAGTATCTTCAGGGTCCAGACTTAGAAGGTGCTGAGTACTCTTGGCTGCCCTTGAATTAATGCTCGGTACCATGCAGGGTCAGAACCTAAGACTACACAGACAACTTGTGCTTCAGAATACTTTGTGAACAAAACATGTCAGGTTTTGAGCCACCCACACCTCCTGGGTAATCATTTTATGGAGGCAAAAGCCATGTATGTCACACTGGCATATGTCAGTGGCTTTAACCTAGAGCAGGGGTTCTCAGACTTTTGTACTGGTGACCCCTTTCACACAAGCAAGCCTCTGAGTGCGACCCCCCTTATACATTAAAAACACTTATATATATATATATATATTAACACCATTATAAATGCTGGAGGCAAAGCAGGGTTAGGAGTGGAGGATGACAGCTCGTGACCCACCATGTAATAACCTCACGACCCCCTGAGGGGTCCCGACCCCCAGTTTGAGAACCCCTGACCTAGAGTGTGCATGCACTATGCACATACACCTCTCTGGTGTGATTAACATGGACCTCTGGGGAAATATTTAATGGTTTACAGAATCAAAGCAAGTGTGGGGGGAAAAACAGGGATCACCAAAGCAATACAGGATTTTCTCCCTGCTTGCAAAAGCTGAAAACCAGATTCATTTTGCAGAGTGCCAATCAAGGTACTGTTGTCCAACAAGCCACCTGAATGCAAATAGCCAACTCATGGCTATACAGAGCCAAAACTTTTAGTATGAAGCAGATGGGGAGATGATGAACTCTATTTCTGTAATACTTCATTGCCTCCCCGATTGGTTCTGTTGCCACAGAAACACAGGCCAGGAAATGACCTAACCTCTGAAATCAGCCCAGTTAAGTTTCTTTCTGCAGCCCTGTTAAGTTCTAGTTCTATGATTCCACTGTGTGCAAATCTTCCTGAGAAGGAAAAGCAGAGTGCATTTTGTGGGTTAGACCGTTGGTTATATTATGTAATGTAGAACCATACTGTAATTTCCATGTAGTTACATAGAGAATAATTCGGATCCTGAAAACCAGAATACCAGAGCTGGTTGAAAAATTAATTGATGTAGTCTCCTTCTGAAACTGCAGTTTTGTCAACATCAAAACCTTTTGTGGCAGTGTGTTGGTTTTGGCAAAAATTTCTGCAGGTGAAAAGTCAAATCATTTAGACTCTCATTTTGATAATATTGAAACATTTGTTTTTATAAAGTAAAATGTTTCATTTCTACTTTATCATTTGTGTGATTAAATATGGTCTATTATAGTAAAATACTAATTTAAAAATTATATGTTATATATTGTGACAAAGTTCCTCCTCTATCTTGGTTGGTTCTGCACTTATTGGCAGATTTGTTCACCTCAGAGATTCACCATGTGGGTTAGTGAACAGCCCAGAGACCTTCCCCTCTGGTAAAACCCACAGTCCATGTCAATTCCTCCTGTGTCTGATCAGGAGTTGGGAGGTTTGGGGGGAACCCGGGCCCGCCCTCTACTCCAGGTTCCAGCCCAGGGCCCTGTGAACTGCAGCTGTCTAGAGTGCCTCCTGGAACAGCTGCTCGACAGCTACACTCCCTGGGCTACTTCCACATGGCCCCCTCCCAACACTTTCTTTATCCTCACCACAGGACCTTTCTCCTGGTGTCTGATGATGCTTGTACTCATCAATCCTCGAGCAATACGCCTTCCCGCTCTTAGTGCCTCTTGGTCCCACTTCCTTGCATGCATGCTACAAACTGAAGTGAGGTTCTTTTTAAACTCAGGTGCCCTGATTAGCCAGTCTGCCCTAAATGATTCTAGCAGTTTCTTCTTAATTGGCTCCAGGTGTCCTAATTAGCTTGCCTGCCTTAATTGGTTCCAGCAAGTTCCTGCTTGTTCTGGAACTGCCCCTGTTACCTTACCCAGGGAAAAGGGATCTACTTAATCTGGGACTAATATATCTGCCTTCGAACACTCTCCTGTAGTCATCTGGCCTGACCCTGTCACAATATTTAATATTCAATATTATCTTGTTTTGACATTTCCAAAATGAGTCAACATTATTGAAACAATGTTTCAGTGGTTCCAAATAAAACATTTTTGGAATTTCCATTCCTTGAGTAATTACAAAATTTCAGCTTTTTGTTTAGATTCAGAATGTAAACAGGTTTTGTAAAGGCAATTCAGTTCCTCGCATAATGGTGATTCCATTTTCTGGCCAGTTCTACTGAATTCCACAGAGATATGGCAGGTAGAACAACTGAGTCGAGAATATTGAGTTTCTTCTGCTGTGCATAACATTGCTCATTATTGGAGGGCAGATTACAAGTATGAAATACCAAATGCATGGCCCGGTTTGATGCTTTGGGGGCTATGCTTTGCATTCTGTCAGGGGATGGTACTTGGTTCCAAATTAACTAAATTATGTCATCCTTTCCACTTAGTAAGAGCTGTATCTTTCCCCAGGGCTTTCCAAAGCTGCAGCACCTTCCCCTTCATAAACTCCACTGCCATGGCTTAATTTCACAGCTCATATCTGTGTTGTCCAAGAAAGATGCTGATTGGCGTTTCTATGACTCTCTCATTGTTCTACTTACTGAAATCAGAGATGATGATTGCCTCTTCTGTTTGCAGAGAATATGGATCTCATAAAAACACAGCACCACTTTAAGGCTTGTGTGACATGGGGAGGCACGAACCACTGAAGCTGCCGTGACTTTGTAACCTGCTTGTTCAATGGAAAATGGAGCAAGAACAGTCACACTAGACTAATGGACCAGGAAGCCTATTAGATTCTGCTTGTGTGGTTTTGAGTGGCATCAGGGTGGCATGACAGCTGCTGAGCAATTGTTGTTTGCTCATGCTGAGTCCTCTGCCATGCAGCAGTGTGTTCAGAGTTACAATCGCCTACATTTCAGTCCAGGAAAGGGATTGTCTTTCTCATGCAAATCCCAGTATTTGGAAATACCAAGAGTCCTCATGTAGATCTACTGCTCTCTGCGAGTAACGGAGGTTACTGTTGGGGCTTCAAAATGAAAACAAACAAATTAATAAAAAAGTTGGACGTGCTGATCTCAAGCATGTTTCTTTAAATTTGACTCTAGTGGAGTAACCACAGATTTGCCTCCTGTAAGTGAGATCAGAGAGCTCCACGTCTTTACTTACACCATGCGATGATTTGTCACAGTGTGTTAGGCATGGCTTTGGAGAGCATTCACATACTTATTACACATTTCTCCTGATGTGCTGCTGTTATCTTTATATAATAATTAGTATTTTTATTAGCAATAATACCTTGGATTAGTTGCCCAAATTCATCCAAGCAGCATTTGGCCAGTTGGTGGCTGGAGGCAAGGCACAGGTGTGCTCGACTGCCTTTCCACCCCCTGATTCTAGGGTTGCTTGGGTCCAAACCAAGTCCCAGCCAAGTAACAGCAGCCCTGAACTTACGCAGTTCTGGGTAACAGCTATACCCCTAGCCAGGATCCCGCCCCCTGACATGTACCCTACAAATTGCAGCCCAAACAGAATTCCCTCTATACCAGGGGTCCCAGCCTTCACATGGTATCTTAACAACTTTAAGCAGTGCAAACAGGATTGAATCATAGAAGATTAGGGTTGGAAGAGACCTCAGGAGGTCATCTAGTCCAACCTCCTGCTCAAAGCAGGACCAACCCCAACTAAACCATTGAAGAAGGATCCCTGCCTCTAGAATGTTCAGGGCATTATTCATGAAGCAAACCTGGATTTACTTGATTACAAGGTTTAACAAAGCAATTAAATATCCTTTCCAATAACATCTGTGCTGTAATCATAATTTGTGTTTACTGCTGGTTTTTAGCTGGTGGCTTGCTGGGGACTCTCAGCTTAATCTTGCTGTGTGCATTTTATTTTACGGCCAACGGAAATGATAAATAAATGAGCTAATAAAATTCAGAGTTACATTTTTTGTGCACAATCTTTTATTCTCACCTCTAGGCCACTTACTCTTATCTAAACAAAGCATCCCAGTTGTCATAACACCTATGTATATTTACACTCCTGATGTCTTTTTTTGGTTACTTCATTTTCCAGCTCAGCTTGTATCACTTTAGAACATAAGATGCTACAAAATAGGACAGTACTATCGTGACAACCAATCAAAGTATTCATTTCATAGTTTGTTCTTCAAGGAAAATTACAATTCTCTAGCTCTCAGGAGAAAATGTAGGGCCATATTTGCAGAAAATAACTTTAGCATGTACATGGGGGGTTACAAGCATGCAAATTGGACATACACAAAAGTGCACTTCTGGACATCCATCATGAACTCGATAGCAACAAAGCATTGCAAATAGCAATATAGGCCTTCATCCTTCATGGGACTCTACAACATTGCCGGGGTCTGTGATAGCAGATTCCCATGCAGAATCAGAGCCTTAGAATATATATTTTTATCTAAAAATAAGTATCAATTTATTATATCATATGTGATGAAGAGACACTAATTGTAAAATGATTATTCCTGTTGCTGTGCTTTTTTTTAATATAACAATATTATTAGCATTGTTCTGATAGCAGCTCTGTATCTCCAGAGAGGCAATGGGACTGGGAAAACCACAGTGAGTTCTTCTAATCCTGCAGAAATTCATTGCACTGGACCTGTTTCATCCATTACAAATATATTGTTGTTTCCAAGAAGATTGCAAAATGGTTTGAGCAGATGCGGGTAGTGAACACGTCCATTTTGGTGAACTAACCCTGTTAGGCAATTCTGCTGAAACAGCTGCCTTCAGGTGTTTATGCAATGCTAATTATAGTCAACATTTTCCAAATCCTATTAACAAGAGTGATTCCATTTTATTTGCTGGTTATTAACATAACCAAACACAGCTGAGTGGTGTAACCAGCTGAAACTGAAATGGACTTGCATAAAGGGAGCCTGCTGGAGAAGAGCGGGCTGCTGGCAGAAGTCAAATATAGTCATGGGAAAAAACTCCCTTTCTAGGCAAGCCTTGTTGAGTGATGCACAGCAGGAGGTCACCAAGAGTTTTTATCAATAAAGCATGAATAACAGCAGAGAGAATGGGGGAAACAGATGGGAACTGCCAGAGCAGAGCAGCAGCACAGGCAGTGGAGGGAGCGAAGTACCATGAAGGACTGTCCTAATACAGAGGCCTCCTCCTGATGTGCCATCCGCGGCTGCAATTCGGCGTGCTGCTTGGGGGCAAAAACACACGGCCTGCCGCCCCTTGCAGATTGCCACCCCAAGCACCTACTTGGAATGCTGGTGCCTGGAGCCAGCTCTGACCCACGCACACTTTAGTATTATCACCTTCAGACCTCAAGGATGCTAGTTTGAGGCAGTTCCACATGAATCCTGCTATAATTAAGAACAATTCCATTTTTTCTTTTGGTTATATTAGCATAATCAAACCTAGCAGAGGGTCCAATATGGTTGTCACAGCCCCATAAAGAGCAGAATGGAGCATATTTTGCTTTGACAGCTTCAGTAAGGCAAAACCAGTGTAGGACAAAAATGGCTTTTACTTGTCTAAATCCAATTCTCAAGCAGCCCTAGAGATGTTGTTTTACAGGAACTTCTGGCTATTGCAGTTAAGTTTGTTTTGTTTTGTTGCGTGTAAGGCCCAGGTTTTGAAAGGCTCAGTTTTACCCATGTGCCACTTTTAATACACGTACAAAAATAATGGACAGAACTGTTAGTTTGTAGAGTTTTGCGCATTTCTGTCAGCTCCGAGGTTTCTAAATATAGCAAAGTTCCACGCTAAGTGTAACAGTGTGCCCAAAATATGGGTGCAGTCTCAGATCATGGTTACAGTGTTTCTCATAGAAGTTCTTCCAACTGTATCCAATTGAATTGGATTCCAGAATAAAAAATAACAATTTTCTGATTAAGTTCTTAAGTCCATGGAGGACTATTTAATGTTGGAACAAATGTTGTTTATTAGTTTCATAATTAAGATAATGGATCTTTCAGCTTCAAAGTTCCCATAATTATATCTTTTGGAGAAGGATGCTGTTCTGGAGTACTGTATGTAGTTCTATACCGTGCCTGCAAAGCCATGAGGGAAGTTTAACTATATACAAGACAAAATAGCAATGAGCTCTGGAATATTGTTCCAAATGAGATTGTAACGTCCAGGAAGCAGCCCCACGCCTTCTAGATTCCTAACAAGAATTTGGGAACCACCCCCAGAGAATCCATCCCGGATTTTACAGTTAGTACATTGCGGGCTGGGAGCGTAGTCAGTGCTGTGTAGATGTCCCATGTATTAGGGGTAACATTTTCCAAAATGCCTGAATGACTTAGAAGCCTAAGTGCAATTGAAAGTCAATGGAACTTAGGCAGTTTAGTGCCTATGTCAATTTTGAGAATGGGACTTAAGTGAAGTATACCCAGGATCAATAAATCTCCTGTTTATGTGTGGTCTAATGGGTAGAGCAGTACCTAGGACCCAGGAGACCTCAGTTCTATTTTTAACTGCTCTGTGCCTCAGTTTCCCCATCTGGGGCTAATGACACTGACCTGCTCTATAAAGCACTTTGAGATCTATGGATAAAAAGAACACTCTAAGAATTGGGTATTATCATTATGTACCTGCAGAGTCTCAGTGTTTTCAGTTAAGTAGCTCCTAGAATCTGGTATCTAGGTTAGTTTGGCTTATACAGAAAGCTCCAGGCTCCTGCACTTTTGTGAATGTATCACAATCTAGGTTGAAACTGTGATCGTTATCGCTGGGTGACTTGTGTGGAATTTTTGAACACTGCAAAGGAAGCAGCCCTAGAGGTTTTTAAGGTCAGGCTTGACAAAGCCCTGGCTGGAATGATTTAGTTGGGAATAGGTCCTGCTTTGAGCAGGGGGTTGGACTAGATGACCTCCTGAGGTCCCTTCCAACCCTGATATTCTATGATTCTATGATTGGTTCCCTCTGAAGGGGGAACTGACGTTGATATGACACAATGAAGGCACCACTAGATAACGACATCCAATTAGGTTCTCACAATGTGCCAGTCAAACAAGCTTACACCGAACATACAGAAGAGCCATTTGTAGTTCCGAACGGCACTGATTCTTTCTTTAAAAGCCCAGAACATGTAGTGTTGTTTTCTGCAAGTCTTTCGGTCCAGTTACCCCAACTGCTGGCAAACTGCTGGGTTTGCGTTACCATGGATACACTCTGCTGTGATTCACATGAAATACATCACTGCCTTCTCCCCAGAGTGGTGAAAGCCTTTCACAGCTGATAATTTTGAAGAGGATGACTCATCGTTAAATATATCATGGCAGCTTCATGTTGTTTGCTCTTCCTCGGAAGCACAATCTGGAAATAGACAGCATTTGTGTGGCCCCGAAGTCAGGTAGCAAGACTTTTATCAAGACATTTTCAGTAGTGAAAGGTGGTGCTTGATTTATTGTCTCTTTTTTTCCTTTAGTGAAGCAAGCTTTGTATTTGACTCAGCCCCTTTTGGTATAGCTACATCATTATTATTTCCATTGTGGTAATACATAGAGGTCCCAACCAAGATCAGGGCCTCATTGTGCTAGGTGCTGTACAAACGTAATGAGAGACAGCCCTTGCCCCAAATAGCTAACGGTCTAAATTGACAAGAGAGCCAGAGAGGAAACAGAGGCACGGTAATTTGCCCATGGTCGCACAGCAGGTCACTGGCAGAGTCAGGAATAGAACCTTGGTCTCCTGACTCCCCAGGTAGTATCCTATCCACTGACCACACTGCCTGTATTTGTTAGTCTTCTTTCCAGAAGCTAATGAGAAAGGGACCAGATGTGGGAAACTGCCATGTCAGCCTGTTATAACTCCTCCAGGGCCAGGTTCTGAAAACTCGCTCACATTGGATTGTTAGTTCTTTCCTCCACAAACAGTCCCCCTGTAGCCAATGGAAGTCATCAGGTGTGACTCCGCACAAATATGGGGATCAGAATCTGGCCACATGGCTGAAGGACCTAGAGGTTGTATTAGCTGTTATGATTCTACACACACACACACACACAGAGCCACCACATACTTTCTGTCTGAATGACTCTTATTTTAGATTAAGAGGAAACCACAAACCAAAAATAAAAGTGAGGTCTCTGTGGGAGAGGATAGCATCTCTCCTTTGTAACATGCTCCATCTAGTCTGCCTGCCTCACAAATTGGCGGCTGCCTTCTGCTGAGAGCAGGCCCCTAGAGATGTATTTGTAAGGTGCAATTCACCAAAAGCAAACTCATAACAATTCCACAGTTATATATGCCACAGGGGAACTTCCCAGCTGATGACTCTCAGCTATATAAACCACTTCCACATCCCGTTGCCACACTGTTATAATGAATTACGGATTAAGAACCTTTTGGGATGAGAGTTTCATGAGCTGGGAAACATAATGGGGCCAAATTCCCCCAGTCATGATCTCCATTGCATATCAAGAATTAAAAAATTCAGGACTCAGGGAAAATATTTCTGAGGGTCACCCCTATACTGCCAGGGTTTGGTCAACATGCTATGAGGAGAACTTGCTGTGTGTGTGGAAAGCAAGGCAGGAGGCCACTAAGATTTCTTATCTATTGGTTTAAGAGTAAGAAGAAAACAATAGAAGTAAAATGGAGGCAGAGAAAAGGAACTGACAGAGTAGATGTCTGGTGTGGTAAGGACAGAAGAATGAGGTCAGGAGCCATGGAGATCATCCAGGAATCAGGATCATCCTTGGTTAGGGTGTGATCTAGGTTTGCAAACCAGAGATGGTTCCTTATAACTTTTTTGTGTGTCTGAGAGCCAAGAATCAACTGGATTTTTTTCCTGCTCTTTTTTGGATATTTGCAAACTCTTTGAGGCAGCTGATCATAGACACATTTAACCCATGTTCACTGGGTAAAGTCACAAGTCGCAATGTATGGTCAGTAACCCCACACTTCCATTCCCAATTTAGCAGTGAACACATGCAAATATTTGTTAATCCATCAAACCCCAGCCATGACTATCCCCGCAGATCCAAGGCCAAACCATAGGAAAGTAGGGTTCAGACAACCTCAGCACGAAGAAGGTTCCAAAATGCCTGGGCCGGTTTTTCAAGCATAGATTGTGCCTGCAATAGTATATCTGGAGTTGTGTGCCTACTCTGCACATGCCTTTGCAGGTGGGCAGTTCCCAAACACACGTGGTAGTTTGCATGTGCACAGAAGGTGCATAATTCCTGACTGAAAACCAGGGATACAATTTTCAAAAGCTCTTAAGTGATTTAGGAGACTAAGTCCAATTTTCAAAAGTGACCTACACATTTAGGGCCAGATATTTAAGGGTATTTAGGTACCCTAAGACACAGATACATGCCTGGTGGGATTTCCTAAAGTGCCTTGGTGCCTAACTCCCAGTGCACCTGTTTCCCATATGTTGCCATTTCTGGAGACAGGGTAACATCTATACACAAAGAATGAAGTAGATTTTCTCTTTTTGGAACAGCATAGAGGGAGAATTTGGCAGAAAAAGTCCAGCATTCTCTTTTTCTTTTTTTTAATGAAATGGGCCCATATCAAACAACTTCTTGCATTTAAAAAGTAACCCAAAACAAACTGAAACAAAAATAGAGCTGCAGATTCTTGACTGCAAGCCAAAATAAATCTCAGTGACTCCTCAAATGAGCCTGTCTCCTCTGTCCCTAAAAGCCCAAGACATACATTTCATGCATAATTAAAGTGAGATTTTAGCATACATCAGAATCTCCGATTGTACAAGGTACAAATGGAAATTTCCAAACAAGACTTTTGATTACCAAAGCCATTTCAAGTGAAGGAAGTAATAGCACTTTGGAGACCTCCAAGCCATCAGTGAGGAATTTCTGGAGTGACTGATTGCTTTGGCTGCATTATTCTTCAGTTCAGTTTGGCAGTATCTCTCGGGTGTATTGTAACATTTGGGGCCCAGTTTTCATGGGGGATCTGCAAATGTACAGTGGAGGCATCCAATCTAGCTCTTCTTTGAGACAGAGGGAAGGAGATACAAGGTGATGGACCCTTGAGTCTGAAATGGGGAAGAAGATGGGATGGAAGGTGGGTGAGGGGCGAGCAGTTGTTAATTGCAAGATAATGGAGTGGTGTGTGGGAATGAATTGTGATTGTATAGGTGGTCCACAATGGAATTTAGTGGTCCACTGCAATTCTTTTGTGTGTTGGCACGGATACTCAGAGCATAAAGCAACGTGACAGCACTAGCTGAGGGATGGGTTAGATGACGTGATGGGGCTTTTCCATCACTATTTGCTATCATTTAGTGATTGTGCATGCATGCATGGGGCAGGGTTGCATGAAAAGCAGTGGAGGTTTGAGGATGCTAAGTAAGAAGGCCTTGGGAAATTTGGCCCCGAAAGGAAAAGATATTACAAATGACTCAACGGCACTCCCTTCAGAGTCTTCTGTGCCATATGATCCACAAAATGAAGGTGAGAATGCTTGATCTCTACATGAAGTGTCTTGCCTTCCCACCCACTGCTGGTGCAGTTTTTAGAGATGGTGGCATATAGAGAAAAAGTAGCTACTGTATTAATAATACTGAAAACTTACATAGCACTTTTCATCCTTGCATCGCAAAGCACTTTACAAAGATGGGCATCATTATCCCCATGTTACAGAGGGGGAAACTGAGGCATAGATAAATCAAGTGATTTGCCCAGAGTCACAGAGCGAGTCAGTAGGAGATCCAGAACAGAACCCTAGTCTCTTGGCTCCTGGTAAGATGACTCTATCCATTGGACCATGCCGCTGAGAAGAGTGAGAGTCATTTTGCATGACTTGTGTTCAGTTCACGTGCTGTAACCATGGTTGAAGAAAGAACAGAGGGGCTCGGTTGGTGCATAGCTGCCAGTGGAGCGAAATGAAAAGTATCCGTTTTTGGCACAGGCAGCCCCAGCACTGCTGTCTGCTGTAGCGCTTCTCAAGCTGCAAACCACTGACCTCCTGGAGAAGGGAGACGTTTCTCAGTGGGGAATTAGAACTAACTTTTTAGTCGTTCCCAGGGGCAGCCGCTGTTGTGTTTGATTTAGCTGGGCTGATCCCAAGCCCCGCACACATGCTGTGCTACCATTGACTTCAGGGGGATGTCCCTGCTTGGGAGCACAGGACTGGGCCCTAAGAGTGTGCAATACAATTAATGCTCATTTTTTAAAATCCAGTTCCTGCAAAACCTATAGCCAGAGATGTGTCTGAAGAGCTCGAGGAAGGAATATGTGAGAAGGCAGGAATGGCAGGAACATGAAAGCTAAGAATTTGCCATCAGCTGGTCTGTTTGGAATTGCTTTATTCTCTCTTGAGCTCTGTCTTTGCAACTTGGAGAATTACTGCCCGTCAGTAGGATACCATCACACAAACCACATTCCCCTGGCACGGTCTCTGTTACCTGCGGTGTTGCAAGTAATAGGAGATGGAGTTTTTCTGCTATTTGAAGCACGTTATTCTAGTCTCCAGAACGTGTGTGCAAGGCAGGCTGTAAATATGCACTTGGGGGTAGAACACAGCGGGGAGGGTGGCTAAGCAGTAATCGCCCACCCACAAACCCATCCACCCACAGAGCCACTGCTTGATGTGATGTGCATGACCAGCAGGATGGGGAAGAGCTGGGAGAACAAAAGCTTTACATGGCATGTTCTTTCCTCAGGGCAGGGTCTCCCTCCACGATGCAGATTGGTTTGCACTGCTGCTCTGAGCAGCCGTAATGCCCTTCCTGACCCCCCTGCACCAAGCAGGGAGCATAAGCATGGGACTAGCAATGAGCTCACAAGTTGTTGCAAGGCACCTTTGTGAGCCAGGCCTGTATTGTCATGTGGAAGGGGTTCCAGGAGCAGCATGACTCCTATGAGGACCCCTCTGTGGCCTGAGATCCCTGGGGTCTTCTTTTCACTGCCATTCCCGCTGCCCTATACTGGATTTGTAGGCCCAACTCCCGCAGTGCAGGGAGCCTGCCAGATGGTAGGGGGCAGAGCAGCAACCCCCTGGTTTTCCAAAAGAAGAACGTTTCTGGAGCACAGCGCTCTCGTTAAACACAGTTTTATATGGGAGAGGACGCACCCGTCCCAGTGTCCCTGCCTGATCTCCTGGGCTCGCTTACCTTCCTCTTTTTTTGTTGCATTTCACAGCACTTACAGGTCCCCTCCAGGCCTCTGCCTGGCTAAGCAGCGGGGCTGGGATCCCCCTTTGATGTCCCCTGGGCTGCTGAAAGTACTTTGCACTTTGCTGTCATTCTCCTGCTCACACTTTACCTTATTCCAGCAAAGTCACACTCACAAGGGATATTTTCTTCAGCTCTAATACCCAGTGAGTTTCCAATCTGTTATCCTCATTTTTCTGCTTCTTCGAGAGCAGCCGTGAACGGATGAGGAGAAGGATAACGCACTTTGCACGAATGCCTCACTAACGCCATGGCCGTAGCTATGTTCCCTCTGTTGGAGGCCAGCTGGCTCTCAGTGGGGGACTTCAGTGATGCAGGTCTGCCTTTAGGTAGTGCCTAGGGCCCCAGTCATGGGCCAGGACCCCATTATGCTAGGCTCTGTGCCAGTTCTTTCTACCTTAGCATTATCTTGTGAGGCCCCATAGGTCCAATATGATCTGCCCCGGAATTAGCCCAGATGCTGGTGCAGCCCAGTAGTTTCCCACCATACAGTTACCCACTGGGATTTTTTCTAGGCTGTTTTCAATTCAGCAGCTTTATGGGCTGGGGTGGACTGAAATGTTCCTGAGCGTCCTGTCCCTGCAGGGAAGGAACAGTAATCAGTGGGGAGCAGAGGTCTTGGTCTTTCAAAAAGGCAGGAGACAGGCAGCCAAGAGAGGGGGTGCTATATATGTGTCACCAAAATATTGAACTTCAGCCAAAACAGGAAAGAAAGCCCTGGTAAAGCCACAGGGCCCTCAAGTCTCAATGAAAACAGGTTGGAAAGGTTAGAATGAGAACCCAGAGCTCTCATGATGGGGGAAGGTGCATACCAAACCCATTAGAACCTTTTCATGCCCTTGCCTTGGTGTTCAGAGTCACTCAGCTTAGTCATCTGCTAACCTGCGAGCAGGAATGATTTCTCTGCAGATGTTTTTGACAGGTATGTAAAATACCCTCTCTTTTCTTGTATTAATCTCATGATGCTGAGAGACGGAGAGTAGAGGCTTATGTCTGGGCTGGTACATTTTCCTCACAGTTTTGCAAGGCTGGAATAACAATGCCCATGTGTAAACGCCTCTCTAATCAAGATAGTGATTAATTGTGCATCAGCTCTCCCTTAGCCTATGTTAGTCTTCTGCTGTGTCCAGACTGACTCATTTTCCCTCCTCCCCCAGTGCGAACTGGCATTTCACTGTATCAGTACTAGTCCTTCCTTCTATCCGGGCTGATCCCAATCCTTATTAAAGGTTTGCCTCAGATAAGAATACTGAGAAAACACAATCTCCTTTCCCCTTTCTTGCTCCCCTTAAATGACACATTCCCCTTCTCAATGCAAACTGCCCCACAGCAGGTCTGGGTGCATTCCCTACACTCAGCTGTCCCTCCCCCAAAGCCAGCTGCTACCCTGAGCTGACCTCCTCTCATACTTAGATCTTCCTCGGAGCCTCTAGCTGCGATAAAAATCCAGCTGCCCTACTCTAATCTCATTGCCTTGAACCGGCCTGGTGAACTCAAGGTCAGATGGTAAAGCACTGCATTCTGGGATATCCCATGAAGAGGCAAACTTACAGTACAGAAATATCACATACTTATCAGGGCAGTATGGGTATGGACGCTGTTATAGAAATACAGTTCTTGTGATAGAGCCAGATTCACCCCAGGATCTCTATTGGCTTCCACTGGGGTGGACATTAGCATAACTTTGCAGCAGCAACAGAAAGCCAGGCAACCAGTAGCAGCCTGAAATTAGGGTGACCAGATGTCCCAATTTTATAGGGACAGTCCCGATTTTTGCGTCTTTTTCTAATACAGGCTCCTATTACCCCAACCACCATCCTGATTTTTCACATTTGTTGTCTGGTCACCCTAGCCTGAAAGTGAGCAGGGATGGACCAAGCGGATGCAAGGCTCAGAGAGCAGGGGGTGGCTGAATGTCCCTACTGCAGTCTCGGGGGGTCTAAAGAGCGATCACAGCTCAGTCGTGCAGAGGTAAGCCTGGCCCTTTGTTTCAGCCAGACATCTTCATGGAACTCCTGCCTGGGAGATCAAGAGAAAAAGATATTGAGATGGAAAATTCTGATGCAACCTATTTACTCCAAAATGTAGCAGAGAGAGCAATGCATAGATGGGAGGAATGGGCATGACTGGGATCTCACAGTACATGAGAATTGTAGTCACCTTGTTTTCGTCCAATCTCGTGAGATTAAGAACATAAGATACACAATTTTCAGTTTGAATCTCCATTTGACATTGATCCATATTTTTAATGCTCAGACTTTGATATAATTCCCATCTCTACCCAGCGAGAATGTGAAGTGCTGGAGTGTGTTGTGCCTAATCAGTCCTGGCATTAATAATTGATTTATGGAGGAGAGAGTTGACAGACACAGTGCTTAGAAGAATAAGTCATCATTGAGGGGAAAAAAGGAAGAAAAATGTGGTTTCCTTCTCTTGTGCTGAGAATTATTAGCATCAAAGTGCTTTCTAAAACTTCCATCAGCTGGTAACAAAATGAGGTCACAATTAAGTTCTCAGTTTCAAAAGGCAGTATCTTGGTACGATACATAAATGAGTGTATTTGTACTGAAGATTGTCTGAGCTGCAGAGCAATTCATCTTGAAAAGCACAGGGAATGTTATTTGTTTATAAGTGCTAGATTCACAGCCCCAAAGACTAAGTGCCCTGGAACACATTCAGCACAGGCAGTAGCAGTGAAAGGGGGTCCCCCAGATCTTCCCCAGTTAACATGCCTCAGACTTTGAGGGTACGTCTAAGCTGAGGATGGGAGTGAGCCCCCCAGCCCTAGTAGACAGACTTATGTTAGAAAGGCTCACACTGACATGCTAAAAATAGCTGTGTGGGCACTGCTGTATTGGCAGAGACTTGGGCTAGCCACCTGAGCTTGACCCAGGAGGTAGGATGGGTCCAAGTTTGGATGGTTGGCACAAGCCTCTGTCAGTGTGGCAATGTCGACACCGCTATTTTTAGCATGCTAGCACAAGCACTGCTAGCACAAGTCTGTCCACCTACGCTCCGAGGCTCGCTCCGAGCTGCAGTGTAGACACACCCTGACCTTGTTAGGGTGAGAGGGAAGTTTGTATGGTCCTCTCATTCCTTGTCCTTTCTGCTGACACTGGCAGCAGGTGGGGAGCAATTAGTGCCAACTGGGATAGAGGTTTGTATGATATAGACACCTGTCCGCAAGAAACCAGGCTGAAATCACCAATGTATTTCTGGGTCCATCAGGGTGCTCAGAAACCATAACGCTCATTGACTTCAGCAGTCAAACTCAGTAGGAACTGAAAGTGCTCATCACCCTGGAGGAACGGGCCCTAAGGCCTAAGCTGAAATCCTATCTGAAAGCTGTACATCAGTGATCCACATGTAATGAGTCTCTTAGCAGATGTTTGACTAATTTCCTATTTAGTAAAACAGGAAAATCAAAGGTCTTTGGAAAAGCAGAACGAAGCATCCCGTGTTTCTAGCAGTTTAGTGCTAGCTCTCCTGTTCCCTGTGTTTGTCGAAGCAATGTCAAGTCACAACTACTGTATGCTGTGGTGCTGGCAAAACATCCCAGAGGAACCAGCAATGATAATGATAAAAAGATCCAGGGCCAAGGCTGATATTCATAGCACCAAGGCAATTGATCCCCAGCTTTTTCCTGCTGACTTTTGAGTAATGTTGATGCTTTAGAGGCTACTTTATTGAAATGTAGGAACTCTTTGCTCAGACACCCTGTCTGATTTCAAGTTTGGTGGCTTGCTTTGGCAGGGGAGGAAGCTTCTAAAACTGATGGTTCATTAGAGGTTCCCTGTGAAGTCATTACATCGGGGCATTGGGAAGAGCGACATCATATATCCATTAACCTGCCTCTATAGAGTTCTTTGGGTGGCTTTTCTTTTCCAGCCACTGAAAGGTCCTTATTGCTGCAATTCAGCTAGACCGGCCAAACCCTGATTTCTGCTTGATTGCGTAGAAGGTAGCAAGTGAGAAATCTGAGCAGTACTTAACCTGAACTACAAAAGAGAAGCTCCATCTCACTGTGTTGATTGAGGACAAGACTTCCAGATGGCCCTTGCCCCAATCCCTGAGACCAAGTCAATGCTATACCTCTGGGAAGTGCAGACTAGAAGGCACAGCACAGAGGCTTGGCGTCAGCATGGCACCCCCAATATCAGTTAGAGCAGCCTCAAGGGTTCTGTAATTTATGGCAGCCTCTGAGGGCCACCTGCACAGCACTGAATCTTTGAGGCAGCATGCAGTGTGGATATATTCCGCCTGCCTCCTACACATCCCCTTCTGGAGTGGCATTTAGTGGGTGGGATGTGGGGAAGGAGAATCTCCATCCATTTCCAAAGGTTTAATTTTGTGCCCATAGATACATACAGCTGCAATTAACTGTGGGTGCAAATAGGAGTAGTTATGCATTGAGTGTCCTGGCTTGGTCTGCAAATCAGATAGTTGGGCACCTGTTCTTTTTGGTTTTTGCTTACAATTAACATGTGCAAAAATACATATGTAAGTTATGTATTTCAGAGGGCAGACTCGGTTCCCGAAAACAGAAGACAGCATTTAAATTCTTATACATTCAAAACCACTACAATGTATAAGAAATACACCATTCATGTACTCCATTCAACAAGGAGCTGAGGGTTACCCTCTATTGATAATTGCTTATTTACCAATGACAGATTGGGGTCTGATTTTGCAGCCCTTTACTTCACATTACTAACTGTTTGAAGGATCAGGCCCTGGGTCTGTTAATTTTCAGTTTAGCAGAATGGGATGCTGTATCTGTTGAATGAAGTAATGTTGAAACATCTCTTCCTTGACAAATTCAGTAAGCAGTGCGCTGACCTGTTTTCTATTGCATCTTGCTGTGTCCCAGCACTGTGCTGGAATTATTACTGGGTGATACAAACATAGACGTGAAACACTTTCGTACATACAATGTAATACCATGCTTCAGAAACTGAGATATAATGTAATATTTATTGACTCCACTTTTATTACTGGTGAGGTAACTGGGGAACTCTGGAAACAAAGGACAGGCATTTTAACTGATTGCACTGACCTGAGCTAGTGTGGACAGCTGCTTTCACCCCCTCACTGAGTCTTATCTAGCTCAAGCTAGTAATAAACTAGATCGCACTGCCAGAATCAAAAGTTTTTGAGGTGTAAAAGTGGTTCTGGTCAATGCATTTCATGCTGAAAAGTCTACAGGGTCTTTGTTCGATTCCAAGCTTCTAGAGCCCGAGTTTTAAAGTACAACAGTACAAAGTTGTATGTGAAAATGGCCATAACTAGTCAGTACATAACACAGGAAAAATTCTCTGGGGAGGACACTGCATTTTTCATGGAGATACTCTGCAGAATTCTGCTGACTGTGCAGAACAGTGCATCATCACAGAATTTCAAGCAGGCTCGTGTGGATTGAAAAGGGCACAGGACTTTTTAGGAATTGTTACTGCTGTTAGCTAGATAATTAAAAATGAAAGATGATGTCCAGAGTCTTTACTAGAGCTGGTCAAACATTTCCTGACAAAACATTTTTCTATCAGAAAACTATGTTTCATTGAAATCAAAACTTTCTATGGGAATGCATCAATTTTGATGAAGTTTTGGTTAGAAAAAATGGGAAAATATTGTTTTGATAAGGTGAAAATGGAACACTTCCATTTTTCATTTTGAAGTGGCTTTTTGTTTCTAAATTTATTTTATTTTGTATTATAAATTATGTAATATAAAAATTTTAAAATATCCAAATCAGCACAAAACATTTCAATTTTATTGAAACAGAATATCTGGATTGACCCAATCATTTTGAGTCCATCAAAACATTCCATTTTGATAAAATTGAAATGTTTTGTTCTGATTTTTACTTTAAAAAAATGTTATATTACATTGTAATTTTGTTTTGCAGGGAATTTCTCCATGTTTTGGTTTTGTTCTGGTGTGCAATGAAAACAGATCTGAAATGTCAGAATTTCTTGTCAAATGTAAATTCCAAGTTTGGACCAGGTCTAATCTTAACCGGGAGATGCATCAAAAACTTCAGCTATAGTCCGGAAAAAACTCATCTACTTCATTACTCACAGCAGAACTGTATATAATTACACAGAGTTATTATACAGAGTGACCTTCAATAATATCTAAGCTGCTTATTCCAACAGAAATGCAGATGTATATATTAATCTTCTTATTCCTACTGAGAAACATGAACAAGACAGCATATGAGGGGCCACTTATTTTTGGCTGTAACAAGGTTACTATACAAGCAGGTATTAATTTTAAGTTGTTTTAATCAGTTTTTTCTTAAATAAGTGAAAAATGGGAAGTCTCTTTAAAGCTTCATACGCGTGAACATCTCTCTTCTGGAAAGGAGATGGAATAGGATCAACCACTTGGGCCAGCCCCGTCTTCACGTGGGGACCTGAAGGCAACGTGCTCTTTTAGGCCCTGATTCCATCAAGGTCCCTAAACCCGTGAGTAGCCCCACTGACTGCTCACGTGCTTAAAGTTAGGCATATGCTCAAGTGCCTTGTTCAGTCAGGGTGATAACGTGCACTAAAACAAGTTTTGCAGCACTAGGCTTGCAGTATAATATTAATGGGGCATCCTATTAAATAATGGGGTGTATGTGTTATAACTTGAGCTGAATGGAAAATGGTTTTTTTCCCATGTAAAATGTTGACTTGTTGGTAAAAAACAAAAACAAAACATTTTTGGTTCAAAACTTTAGGTTGAAAACCTTAGATTTTGATTTGGGCATGTCCCCACAGGGCTTTGTGGGAGCTGTAGCTCAGGTGACTCTCACCCCCATTCTTCTCTATGGGCGAAGCTTTTTGACCCAGGTTTCTTAATACCTCCTGGTCCCCTCTCTTGCTGAGCCAGTGTGGTGCATCATGTGAGATGTAGTCCAGCCACAAGGCCCAGCCTGTAGAGGATGATGGGAGCAGAACGCAGCCAACTACAACACTCATGAGGTACAGGGACAACATTTCTGAATCCAAATTTTGGTTTTCAGCAGAAAGGTTCCACTCTTTGAGTATTTGGTTTTTCAATGAAAAATCAAAATTTTCTGACTCTTCCTGTGAAAAACTTTGTTTAGTCCAAAACCTTATTTTTCTATGGCAAATTTTTGATCAGCCCTAGTAATCACAGCAGTTGTTAAAGGGAGCTCCATGGAGAGTCTTTCCTCCTGATCTGCAGAATGAAACATTTTGAGAACCGCTCGTTGGGAGATTAGGAGGTTGGAAGAAGTGGCGGAGCAGAGGCCATGTGGGCCAGTTTTAGTGCACGACACACGCTAGTGAGCACTAGAGTTTATATCCCTGTAGTGCAGACTAACACCCCATGGTGTTACAGATACAGACTAACACGGCTGCTACTCTGAAACCCCATGGAGAGAAGCCCTTGTAAAGTGTTCCACAAGGTTAGGAGTCCAAGGAAACTCTAAGTAAACTGAGTCTTAAAATCAGGATGTAGGTGAGCTGTGCTGCACCTTGCATTTGGGGCCAGTCCCAAAGGGCAGGTCTACACTACAGGGTTAAGTTGACCTAAATTACACAACTCCAGCTATGTGAATAACGTAGCTGGAGTCGACGTAACTTAGGTCAACTTACTGCGGTGTCTACACTGTGCTGGGTCGACAGGAGAAACTCTCCCATTGACTTACCTTACGCTTCTCATTCCGGTAGAGGACCGGAGTTGATGGGAGAGCACTCTGCAGTCGATTTAGCGGGTCTTCACTAGACCACTAAATTGACCCATCATGGATCGATTGCCGCAGCGTGGTAAGTGTTGGCATACCCTAAGACAGAACACAAAGGACAGTAAAGAGGAGGACAGTTTTATTTTTTGTTTCTTTGTTTATTTCTGCCTGTTTTCTTCTCAGTCTGAGTTTTTTGCTTGATTCGAGCCCTACTGCTGCTGCTGCTAAGAGGCAAATCAGCTCTCCTAAAATAATCATCAGGGATTCTAAGCTCTTTAAATGGGCATCTGGAGATGGTGCCTGTGCAATAGAGAGAAGAGAGATCTGATATGCTGGGAGCACAAATATTTGGGTGCTGTGTTGCTATTTTAAATGGCTGAGTATCTCCAAACACTGGAAAGGACTTACACAAAACCACTGCTATGTTTTCATTAGGCTTTTTAATAAGGGACAATCAGGGCCAAGATGGTTTGTGTAGCGCAGGATCTAATTCCAGCCCAAGCAATATTTTGCCCTATTGAATCAATATCTCTTCTTCTAAACTTTTTCCCCCAATGTATGTAGTAGAGGAAAAAAACAACCCCTTCCCCACCCACCCACCCACACATGCTGCTGGGGCCCAATTCTCTTTCCACAAGATATGAGTAACTCTGACTTCCATAGGAGACACGTGCATTCTGCAGTGGGAGGGTCCAGTCCTAGACTCTCTAAAAATAACTGGTCAGACAGCAAAAGAATGGAAAAATATGGAACCCCCCAACTGCCCAGGTTCACAGGGTCACTGGCTGGACACATTGGGGTCCTGAAGGCGCATCATTCTTTATCTGTTGGGCTGAGATTAGTCATCAGGGCATGTTCTGCCAAGAGGCACCCCATTCTGATTGGCCACACCTCCCACGCACTTTGCCCAGGAGACTCTGTTCTACCCCTCTCTTAATACAAGAACAAGGGATTATTCAATGAAAGGCAGCAAATTTAAAACCGATAAAAGGAAATATAGGTGGTTAGACTGTGGAACTCATTGCCACAGAATGTCACTGAGGCTGAGAATTTAGCACAATTCAAAGGCTTTATCTTCACTTATGGCTGCATGTAGAGTATAGGCGCTATATACATGTAGCTACATGCTGCAGTGGAAGGCTCCAGTGTGCGGGAGGCAGTGGGGAAAGGCTCTAGCAGTGGGGAAAGGCGCTGCAGTTGCTCTGGAGCCTTTCACTGCTGCCTCCCTGCTACCAGAGCCTTTTACTGGGGCTTTTACTAGGCAAGGCTCCAGCAGCAGGGAGGTAGAGGGACACTGCACTGCTGAAAGTAACAGTGCAGACATGGGAGGCACTGCTTGAGCAAGTAGCAAGCCCATGTAAGGTATATACACAGGGGATTCAGGCTGGCAGGACACTCCTCTCTACTGCACTGTCCTAAGCTGTGCCTCACTGTCTACATTGCTATTTACCCATGCTAGCTGGACATGCAATGCCTGTACTCTGCACAGCGCTGTAAGTGTAGATGTACCCAAAGAGGGACTGAATAGTCATATGGGGACCAAGTGTATCCAGTTTTAAAATTAATGGTTCCAAAAGAGTTTTGGAAAGGATATAACACCTCAAGCTGTAGGGCTGAAACCAGTCTCTATTAGCTGTTAGGATGAGACCTTCATGGGATATATATTACATTTTCCTTCTCAGGGGTCTCTGTTATCTTCCTGTGAACCACCAGGTGTTGGTGACCACTGGAAACAGGATGATGAACTAGGCAGACCCCTAGTTTTGATCTGGTGTGGCAATTTCCTATGTTCCTATGATCAACAGCTTCACTGGCATATACTATACTAGACTGCACGTAGAACCAAATCCTGAAGGCCTGAGAAAGGCAACATGAAGTCAATTAAAAGTTTCCCTGTGTCCCAACTTCAAGTTTTGTCTCTGTATTGCATATGTTGCAATGATTGCATTGTACAGTTACTGTACAGCCCAGGCATATACTGTGCACTGCATATACTACATGGTACTGCATATGCTTAATGCACTAGAGTGTACTGCATATGTTCTGTCATTGGCATGTGCTGTATTACATGCTATACAGTGGAGCCTACTCTTCAGATGCTGGTCTGTTGTAGATGAAATGACGATGAAATATCTATTGTCTTCAGAAGGGGGAAAAAAATCTGTCTTCTTTGCCCTTTGGCAAATGACTTGAGCTTCTTCACCTGGTTTCCCTGGGAGACTCGACTTGTGAACAGTGTCTGTCAGTTGTCATTTACTAAAAGCTCATGCTGCTCTTAGTGCTTTTAGAAATATCTGCTGTCATGGCAACAAGTTATTTCCTGCCTAATGGGCATCTACTTTTTAAAAAATGTGGCCATAGTTGCTAAGTGAAGCTTGGGTCAGGGAAGTGGTAACATCATCAGCCTTTCTTGAGCACTTTTCATTTGATGGTTGCAAAGCCATTTACAAACACTAATGAAGCTTTACAAACCTCCTCCCCATTATGAAGGGGAGTATTATTAGTCCTAGTTACATGCAGGTAAACTTAGGGTCAGATAAGTGACTGGCCCAAGGACAAGGTCACATGCAGGGGCAGAGGCAGGAATGGCACCCAGGAATCCTGACTCCTAGTCTTTTGGTCTCATCACTAGGTCACACTCCTTCCATGTCAGCAATGACCATCTTCCCCTGCTGTAGTTCTGCTTCATGGCCTAGATTCACAACTTCACTGGAGCAGCCCTTGGTGCTACTGGGGTGAGGCTTTGGAGGGAATGGAGGTGGGTTATGCCTCCTTTCTACTACCATCACCCTCTTTTTGGGCACTGATTTGGCCCACTTCCCAGGTTAGAGCAGCTGCAGCATCTGTTTTATCATGTTATCTTCTTTGTTGTCCTTGTCCAGTGGATGTTGATTTACCATAAAACAACTGTATTTAAAAAACAATCCCTGGCAAACTGGTGCCTGGCAAAGCTGCTTTATGCTTCCAAAATAGACTCAGAATGACCTTTTGATTTGACATGATCAAGTGCTAATATAACCGTGTCAAAATGTAATTAAAAGGTGCTAGCATCCCTTTCAGTCTGAATTGGAACCCACTGATATCAATGCAGAGCAGACCCTGGCACTAATCAAATTTACATTCACCACACTCCCTGCATTCATCTAAACCATATTTAAACCAATTTGTATTGTAATGCATGGTTGATCAATAATGTTGTTCAATTATTAAATAGCTGTACCAGCAAGGAAACATTACTATCCTTCTTATCAAAGCCAGGCTGATGAACCAGGTTCTACATCTAAAATTTCAATTTAGTTAAATTCTTCTTTAAACTGTCTCTGTTTTTCGTCTGTCCATTTCCCATGGCAACCAGCAAGGACCAGAGTTCAGAGAGCCAGATTTCACTTATGCAAGATGAATTTATATTCGCCATCAATGGGCTTAGAAGCAGAGAATCTGTCAAGGATTTTATGTGAAGTGGGACTCTCCACCTATGGGGTAGATATAGCATCTCTTCATGCATGATCCACAGACTTCCTTCTACTGATTTCCTCTACCCCCCATTACTGGATGAGGCCTCTCAGGAGATGAGTCGGTTCCAGTTACATTTAATATTTAGTGCAAAGGGTAGAGAAATCCTCACTAGAAAGACTAGTGTAAGCTACTGCATGTTGTTCAGCATGGATCATTGCCAAAGGTGGCACACAAGCTGATTTTCAGCGGCACTCACACTGCCCGGGTCCTGGCCACCGGTCCGGGGGGCTCTGCATTTTAGTTTAATTTTAAATGAAGCTTCTTAAACATTTTAAAAAGCTTATTTACTTTACATACAACAATAGTTTAGTTATATATTATAGACTTATAAAAAGAGACCTTCTAAAAACATTAAAATGTATTACTGGCACGTGAAACCTTAAATTAGAGTGAATAAATGACGACTCGGCACACCACTTCTGAAAGGTTGCCGACCCCCTGAAATAGAACATAAGAATGGCCATACTGGGTCAAACCAAAGGTCCATCTAGCCCAGTATCCTGTCTTCTGACAGTGGCCAATGCCAGGTGCCCCAGAGGAAATGAACAGAACAGGTAATCATCAAGTGATCCATCCCCTGTTGCCCGTTCACAGCTTCTGGCAAACTATAGATGTGTGTGTTACCCTGAGGTAAAAAATACACCTTTTTTAGCAGTGAAGACAAAGCCTAAGAAATACCTCAGATAGGTGCTATTTCCACAACTACTGAAAATTCTGGCATCAAAACCATGGCACTGGAGCTTGAGGTATGCACTTGCCTTATTAAACAACACTTTGGCTGCCTGTTCAACATTTCAGTGAGGTGTAAACTTTTTGATGTGGATGTTCATCAGGATACATTACCTGCTGAAATCCTTTCAGGAAAAGGAAGGGTTACACTGGCTGCTTAAAATTCCAATGATTGAGTAACCCAAGGAATTGGTGGAGTGTGCTCAAGGAGAAAGGAGTGTGAATGCAGGAATAACTTTGAATTTATGTAGCATCTTTCACTTAAACTGTGGTTGGTTGGGCATTTTGTGACCCTGGTGGATAAAGGATGGATCTGTGTATTTATTTTAGTTTTAACATGCATCCGTCATAATGTCTCTGGGCTCATGTATAAATAATTAAAGACAATGCAAAATTACTGAGTGGCATCAAACTACATACAAAGGGACTTAGCCCCACAATCAGCAGCATGCAGGGATTTAGGGGCAAACTTTATTTGAGGGAGCTGAGGAAATAGTAGGAAATATTTACTATTGATAGCGCTATAGATCACAACTCAGCTGTATTTGCAACTGTATCCAATGGCTTTCTGCAAACATTACCCCTGGAGGAATTTTGCACCACCGTGCATGCACAGAATTTATGTCCCCTGCAGATTTCTTTGCTTCCCTGCAGAAAAAAGACTTTCTGATAGGGAAGCAAAGGGAAGCCACAAGAGCGGTCATGCAGCTCTCCCCAGCAGTATGTTTTGGATGCCTAGGGCAGCTGGCAGAGAGGTAAATCACTGTGGGGCAGGCGGCAGAACTGGGGAAGACCCACCTGGAGGCTCCTACCCTCTGTCTGGCTCAGCTGCTAATCTGGGCTGAGGAGGATGGGACTTCCTCTTTCCCTGCACGGCATCTGGGGCCGGATCAGACCCACCCCCAGATTTCCACCTCTGGCTTCAGGAAGCTCTGCAAACTCCCCCCTCTCTGCTTCCTGCACCCACCGCTCCTCAGCTGCAGGGGGAGGGTTCCCTATACAGGGAGTTGCTCCCCAACCTGCCCAACCCCCATGCATCCAGACCCCCTCATACTCAGACCCTCCCACCAAGACTCAACCCCCGCATCCCTGCACTCAGAAACCCCCCTGATGAGCCCCACTGCATCTGGACCACCCTGACGAGCCACCCGCACCTGGAACCCCCACTGAACCGCCTGCACCCAGATTGCCCCACACAGAATCCTCTGAACCCAAACCTGAATCCCCCTATGCTAAGCCCCTTCACACTTGTATCCTGCCTTGCTGAGCCTGCCTGCCCACACCTGGTACTGAGGGGCAGGGCCCTAGGGTGTTTCTGGGGCAGGCCCAATCCTTGCGCTGTGTCAGGGTTGGGTGCAGCCTCACTGCTGAGTCTGTGTCCCAGGGGTGGGGGGAGCTGCATAGTGATCTCCCACCTCTGTGCAGCCAGTGGCCTGTGCTCCCCAGTGCCATGCTGGAGCCTCCACATTTATTTGACAAATAAAATTTGCAGAATTTTGCAGAATTTTAAAATATTGTGTGCAGAATTTTATATTTTTTGGTGCAGAATGCCCTCAGAAGTAAAACATTGAAGCATTTAAGGACTCTTTGTGGAATCTTTGTGGAAACATCCAGCCTGAATGTTCAGATAGCCTCCAGAAGCAAATTTAAAACTGTACATTTGAAATTAAAATTCTTGCTTCACAGTGGTGTTTGTTTGTTACCTAAATCATTCACCTGGAGAACAAAAACAATGTCATGTGATTTAATTAACTAACCAGCACAGCAAAATATGTTAAACTGTTTCACTGCAGATATTCAATCTGCAGGCCAAGGATTATTCACTCACAAAATTCACAAATAATTCTGAATAATGAATAAATTTGGGAATTTTCTGATCTGTCTATAGGCAGTTTGCAAACAGAAAAAAAAGGCAAATTTGTCAGATAAATTATTTGTTATGAATAAACACTTAGCTCTGCTCTGAAGTCAACAGGGCTACTTGCATAAATAAGGGCTATTCATGTGAGTAGCATTGAGTCCGTAATGGTACTTGGAGAATGGAAATTTCATTAGCTGAAAGCACTGATTACAAATCAAACGGAGGGGGGAAATCAAGTAATAATTAGTCATTTAAATTTTATCAAGCATAAAGCAACTGATTTCAAACAAATCTAAATAAAGAGGAAGTGCTTCTTTCTTATTAAGTTGGTCTCCCTTGGCCTTTTAAAGATTTATTAAGTAATGTCAATAAATTATGGCCCTTGGGATTCAGCCTATAAAAACCGCATAGAAATACAATATCAGACAAGTGAGTAAGACTGTCACACTGGAATAGACACTAAATGCATATTTATTAAGGAGGCATATGCTGAATCTTGGTTCACCTCTCTCATCTAAACTCTCTCTTGCTTTTCCACCTGTTGTTATTGATACTGTATCTGACTTCAGTTCTAACGTTGAAGTCAGACCAGATTTGATCACTGATAGGTTTAATTACATTGCTAAAGGACTCCTTGTAAAACTAAGCAATCTGAATTAATTATAGCATTGCTAAATTATGCAGCATATGTGTAAAGACCCATTTGGAATTTACCTTCATTTATATTCTAGCATGGCATTTGGATTTCCTTGAATACATTTTTCTGTGGTGCTACCATTGAAACAATTTTGTGGAGAGAGAAAGTATGTGATTAATGAGTCTATTTATCCAAAGCAGTGTATTGAAAAAGAAGATAAAGGGAAAGTACCCAGTGTTTGCTGCAATGTGGTAAATGCAGAAACACCAATTCCTTTCCAGTATATTATTTTTAGGGAAGAGTCAACAGTATTCTTGGAGCTATACAAGACGGGGTCTTGAAGACCATGGCCTGAAAAGCTCACAGTTTAGAAGAAGTCCAGATGAGGCATGACACACTGGGAGACTCAGAGGGAGGTGTGACCTTAATTAATTTTAAACATTTGTTTGTTTATTAATTTATTCTAGTTTGGGGAGCTTGGGGAAGAAGTGAGTCTTCAGGGAGGATTTAAGGGAGCCAAGGATGATGGGTTGATATAATATGTATCTGTCTTAGGTACTTATTTTGGTCCTCATTGCATAATATCTGAGTGCCTCAAATGCTTTACTGTACTTATCCTCACAACACCCTGTTAGGTAGGGATTAGGGCCCTACTAAATTCACGGCCATGAAAAACACCTCACGGACCATGAAATCTCGTCTCCCACCCCCCACCCCCCACCCCCCGATGAAATCTGGTCTTTTGTGTACTTTTACCCTATACTATACAGATTTCATGGGGAAGACCATGCTCCTTAAACAGGGGGTACTTGGGAGTCATGGGAGGTTCGGAAGGTTATTGTATGGGGGTTGCGGTATTGCCACCCTTACTTCTGCGCTGCTGCCTTCAGAGCTGGGTGGCCGGAGAGCGGCAGCTGCTGACCAACAGCCCAGCTCTGAATTCAGCAGTGCAGAAGTAAGAGTGGCAATACTATACCATGCCATTCTTATTTCTGTGCTGCTGCTTGCGGTGGCTCTGCCTTCAGAGCTGGGCTCCTGGCCAACAGCTGCCGCTCTCCGGCGGCCCAGCTCTGAAGGCAGCGCCGCCACCAGCAGTAAGGGTGGCAATACCAGAACACCCCACCCCACCCAGTAACCTTCGAGCCCGCCACAACCACCTTTTAAGTTAGGACCCCTACAGTTACAATACTGTGAAATTTTCAGATTTAAATATCTGAAATCATGAAATTTACGATTTTAAAAATCCTATGACTGTGAAATTGACCAAAATGGACCGTGAATTTGGTAGCTATGATCCCTATTTTGCAGATGGGGAATTGAGGTACAGTGTAAAAGGAGGGAGGAGGTGTTCAGAGGCACCCATTTTACCTGGGCTTTCAAGAGCCTAAGGGCTGGTCTACACTACAGAGTTAGGTCAACACAAGGCAGCTTACGTCAATCTAACTATGTAAGTGTCTACACTAAGGTCATGTCTACACTGCCACTTATGTTGGCAAAACTTACGTCGCTCAGGGGTGTGAAAAAAACACACACACCAAGCGACATATGTTTTGCCAGCCTAAGTGGTAGTGTGCACAGCACTATGTCGGCGGGAGAGCTTCTCCTGCCAGCATAACTGCCGCTGCTCATTGGGGGTGGTTTAATTATGTCAGCGGGAGAGCTCTCTCCCATCGGCATAGAGCGACTACAGGAGAGATCTTATAGCGGCACAGCTGCATCGGCACAGCAGTGCCACTGCAAGGTCTCTAGTGTAGACATGGTAACTTTGCTCCTGCTGGCGTAACTGCCCCGATACACCAACTGAATAACTCCACCTCCACGAGAGGTGTAGAGTCAGTGTCGATGGTGTTAGGTCAACACAGTGTCAGTGTAAACGCTGCATTGCTTACATTGATTGTTACTGGCTTTCAGAAGCCACCCCACAATGCCCCGCACTGACAGTACAATCGACACAAGCACTCCTGGGGAGGATGTGCCCTGCCAACACAAGGAGCAAAGTGTAGATATGCACAAGCGATGTAATTATTGCAGCGGCTGTATGCTGACATAAATTAGGTTGACTTAATTTTGTAGTGTAGACGTGCCCCTAATACCCTCTGTGCCTTTGAAATATCACCCCCGTGAGACTTGTCTAAAGACTTCAAATGCAGTCTGTGGCAAGGCCTGAAATTAAACTCTGATCCCTATTCCACTGCCTTGGATGGTCATACCTCTTCCTCTTGTGATAGGAGATCATTCCATGCATGGGAGACAGCATGGAAAAAAGAGGCAAAGGCAGGAGAGCGAGGAGAAAACAAAAGGGATGTCAAAGTGGGGAAGGACAGTAGAAGATGGAGAGAGCAAAAACAACCAAGATGTGGATAGGGGATTAGTCCTATTGTGTTTAAACACAGATGACCACCCTCAGGAATCTATCACAAAAGAAGTTCTTAATAGTGTCTTCTGGCTGGTGGCTGTGGAAAAGTCTTCCAAGAGATGGAATGTGATGTGTGAAGCTCAATTAGGCAAAGCACAGGAAAATCTAGTGCCAAGAACAACCCTGGAGGGACTCTAAAGCATCTATGACACTATTAAATATTACTTGCCTTGAGGTATTCTCCTATGCAGTTTGGAGGATTTTGCAGCCATTATAGTATGACAATAGGCTGTGAGAGTACAATAGAACAGCAGGGTATGAAAGTATGGTGTTTTGCAGCATCCACTTTCTACCTCTTCTTAGTACAGGCTGATAATCACACAGTGATGTGGAGATAGACAACTAAATTCATTTTCTTTTTTTGACTCAGGCAGGATTTGAACTCTGGTCTCAGTGGCCAATCCTATTACTCAACCCCACCAAATTACTGAGCTCACGGAGATGTTTGGTTGTCACACATAATTCATAGTCTGTTTCCCATCAGCAATGGCTATACTTATCCCAGTGAGTACTGAAGCCAGTCAATGATTAATCCAGAGCTACTGGAGCTAATAATACTTTGCACTAACATTGTGGATTTTATCCAGTCAAAACACTTTGCAAAGCTAGGCAAGGAGTATTCTCCTGGGAGTAACAGAGAGATTAAGGCCTGATTCAGCAGAGCTTTTACACATAGACTTAAAGTTAAGCATGTGTTTAAATTCAATTCTAATCAGAGGGACAAAACCAGATGCTTAAACGCTTTGTTGAATACGAATGGGATTACTCATATGCTTAAAGTTTGGCATGTGCTCCAGTGCCCTCTTGAATTGGGGCCTAAGAGACTTACTCAAGATCTTGCATAGTAAATCAATTGCTAACTCAGAAATAGAACCCATGGATGAAATCCTGGCCCCATTGAAGTTAATGGAAAAATTCCCATTGACGTCAGTGGGGCCAGGTTTGACCCCAGGTCTTCCAACTCATCAGTTTCTTGTTTTTAACCACTAATCACAATACCTCCCTTCATTAAATGCCTCAGAACTACTGTTATCACACGAGAATGATGAGCATATTTTCAGCATTCAGTATCTTTGTAGTACTGTAGCATTAGAATTATATCTCTGGATTCCAGTGAGTTTTCACATTCCACATGTAGGCACTTGGTAGGATCCATGAATATTTTCAATTGATCCATTGTTAAGAATGTTCCATCCATTTTTTCTCAGGACCTGGTGTCACTGATAACATCTGTCTTATTATTCAGTATGTTACAAAATAGTCTTAAGATCTGAACAGCCTCGCTGGTAGCACAGCTCAGCCTAGGCTCAGGAAAAAAAATTAAATTAAATTTCTATGGACAATGTGCTGTGGTGCTAGCCAGGAGGGGGCAAACTAAGACCAAGTGGGTAGCTTGATCTCTATGGTTTATTGTCCTCAGCCTCACTGCCACTACCAGTTAGTGCTGGTGATGATGGTGGATTTTGATCTGGGAGATGTATCCACTAGGAACTGAACTGAGATCTGTTAGCACATTTCACACAGGCCCCCAAACAGCTATCAGATGGGAATGACAGGCAGGATTGGAATCTGTGATGTAGATGCATAAGACTCTCTATGCCAGGGAAAATTTGAAGCCATCCAACCCTCTCTCTATCTATTTTTGGTTCTGATAAATCTAATGTACGCATTACCTTTGCCAGGTCTTATTCCCCACACCCCTAATTCTGTAGAATCTCTTCTGTTCCAAATGTAATTACTTTTCATCTTTCTTTTTTTCTGTTTGGAACCACAGAGCATCATCCTTCCGTGTCTCATTATCTTAATTAAACCAGGGCAAATCAAGGGTCTGTTTTATAACCTGTCATCACCCGGCACAATTTCTTTAGCTCAATAATTGTGAAATCACATTAGGCCAAATCCTGAGAAGTGCTTAGCACCTCAGCTCCCAGTGACTTTGATGACAGCTTTGCCTGAATAAGGACAGAATGAAAAACAGAGCAAGGAATTCAGGGTTTGTCTCATCGTATCAGCTAAAGCCAGTCTTCCCCACAACAGCACAGTTCCTTCATGCTCTCTCTGGGATCCCGGTGTGAATATTTCAGGTGATTATATCACTGTATTGCAAACTTTTGGTTCTAATCCTCTCCTCACTCATTATAACAGTGAATAATTGTTCTATTAGCCTTAAGTGCATTTATACTTCCCAAGCCACTATTGTCAAGTTGGCCATAATGACCGGGAATAAGTTATGTTTTAAAGCTGACAGGTTCTCTGCAATGAACACTACAGGGCTGTAGGTGGAACAGATTGCAACTAATCACGGCGCTGTTGTATGCAGTGTTGTTGTAGCTGTGTTGGTTCCAGGATACTAAGGGGAAAGGTCATGTTATTGGACCAATTTCTGTTGGTAAGAGAGACAAACTTTCAAGCTTACGCAAAGCTCTTGTTCAGGCCTGGGAAACTTATGTCACAGCTGAATACAAGGAGGAACAGATTGTTTAGCATAAGTAGTTAACACATATTTCAGGGGCCCATTCAAGGTGAAGTGGCTTGTTAATACCTCTCCAGTCACAGGGAGAAAAGGAAGTGAAGGTGGGTTTGTTAGTAAGTTATAGATTGTTGTAACAAGCCATAAATCTAGTGTCTCTATTCAGTCCATGATTTTTAGTGTCTAGCAAAGTTATGGATTTAAGCTCCCAGGCTCGTCTTTTGAAAGTGTTGTGCTGGTTTCCTTTGAGGACGAGGACTGATAGGTCGGATATAGAGAGATCGCTTTGTGAAAAGTGCTCACCCACAGGTGATATGGTGTTTTTGCCTTTTATCTTTTTCTTGTGTGAGTTCATTCAAGAACATAGAGATAGTTGCTATTGAGGCATTTAGTGCGCTGGATGGGGTATACCACATGTTTAGGATGGCCATATTTCCCTATGCTAAATACGGGACAGCTGGTAAAATTACTCATATTCATATACAAACGTTCAGATGAACTTCAAGTTGACTGAGCCCCTGTTAAAAAGAAATACTGCTTAGCTGGATCTTTTTATTTACCTTCTTATCTTTAAGGCTTTAGGGTTTCACACAGGGAGAGGTGACACACACACACTCCCATACACCTGTCTCACACGGGGGAAGAAAGGGGAGGCAGGCGGGTGTGACTGACCAACCCGACCTGCCTGACTCTCTATGCCTGGCTAGGCCACCGACACAGACCTGCCTCTCTCCAAGTACCTGATACTAAGTCTTCCTGAGGCAACACATGGGGGGGCACACAGGGTCACATGTCCTCCCTCCCCAGATTTCTGCCAGGGTTCACACCAGAATGTGGCCAGCACCAGCCTTTCGGCATCATGTGGGAGGGAAGGGATGGGAGCTGCTTCCAGCTGTGAGGGGCAGGGGGGAAGGGATGACCTGGCCTGTGTCTTTGCAGAGGTCATCTCTTCCCCCCCACCCCCCTGCTCCCCTGTGGCTGGAAGCAGCTTGTCTCTTCCTGCCAGCATACTGACGAAAGGCAGCTAACACATCCAGGCTGCTGCTGGATAACCCAGCCGCCTTCTGTCCCCTGGCTACAGCGTGGACAGGAAGGAGTTAAGCTCTCAGGATGCATTGTGCACCAGGGCCCAGGGAACCTGACTGCAGGGGCTTCAGTGAGCCTGGCCAGAGAGATGGCTCAGCAGGTGAGGGTGCCTAGGGGTTGGAGCAGCCCTGCTCTCTCTGGGGGCAGTACCCAGGGCAGGGAGGTGAAGAGGATGCTAAGCTAAGTCCCTGCCTGGGGGACTTAGCTTCAGGGATATGTCCCAAACTTTCTCTTCAGAGCATATTCTGTGGTATCTGAGTGCCTAGCTGTAGATAGCAGATTTCTTGGTGTGTTTGGGGGTGGTTATTGGATATATAAAGTTAGGTGTGGTGATCTGTGGGTTTCTTGTATATAGTTGTCTAGGGTTCCATTGTTGAAGCTGGTCGTGGTATCCAGGTAATGCTGGTCAGGGAGTGTTCCAGAGAGAGTTTAATGGACGAGTGGTGTTTGTTGAAGTTGCAATGGAAATCTATGAGGGAGTTTCAGTTCTCTGTCCGGAGGATGAAAATATCGTTTATGTTATCATTGGAATGTCCTTTTGGTATAGGTCTAACTCCAGTATTTACCCGACTCCTCTATTTCCAGTCAAAATGTATTGTTTTCCAGAGGTAGGTAGATCATGTTTACAGATGTTTTGAGAGCATCCACCAGAATTTGGAAGACTGGGGTGGAGCTGATGTTTTGCCCTTAGGAGTGGGACCCTGAAAACCAGGGCTGAATGGCATAGCAGAACTGTACTCAGAGACAGAGTCTTCAAGGTACTGAGCATTGTAGCTATTCACTGGAAGGCCATTTACATCTTCAAAGCAATGTCCAGTTAAAGGAATAACCCTCATCGCCTGCTGGGTTAGTGTTACTACTGTCTCCATTTTACACATGAGGAAACAAAGAGTTTATGTGACTTGCCCTGGGCCACGTAGCAAATCAGTGACATAGCTGGGATGAGAACTCAGGAGCTCCTGGCTCCTCAGCCCAACCCACATTGTCTCACATGTTTGTTCCAGACCAGCAGTATGATGCAGGTGTTGATGTGACAACGTTGTTTTAAATGTAAAGGTTCAACAAATAAACGTTATGGAATTCCATACTGGCACCAAAAATGCACTTTTTTTTTCAGTTCCGTCTATTCTTTTTGAGGCATAGGAGGAGAGAGAGTTGGAGAAAAGACCTAAAGGCTGAGATCTTTCAGAGCTAACAGCTGTGAATGTCCAGTTCTCATTAATATTAATAGGAACTGGGTATCTGCATTCCCTAGGCAACTCAAATACTGTCTTGTGGTGGAAGAGTTCCTTGTCTTATGTTCCATAATTTCAGGGGGGGGACAGCACCAAAGATCATATAGACATGAGCTAAACATTCAAATACGTTCAAAGGGTCTAGATTGCAATCACGAGGTGTGATTGCAGCTCAGGTGACATACCCAAGCTAACTTTAATGTCACTAGTTTGAGTCCCAGAGCAGTGAAAGCGTGGCAGCATACTCTTCAGCTCAGGCTGGCTCCATGAGTAATTACACCGGATTCTGGGTGGGCTTGTGCAGCCCTCACTGAAGTTCAGACTTCGCACTTCGGGACATGAGCTAGTGAGATTAAAGCTCGAGCTGCAGTCATGCCCAGTGACTTTAATGTGGTCCAGTAGTGAGAGGAATAGACAAGGAGTCAGATACCACATACCTGGACATTACATTGTTGGGCACCTTATAAATCCTTTGCCATTGCCTCGCTGTGTGTTTGAATTACTCATTAATCAGCTGCCCATCTGTGTATGTCTATGGTAAAAATGTTACTCATTTCCCTCCTGGGAGTTTTCTGAGGCTTTCTTAATTTAAATAATTAGAAATCCCCAAATAAAAGTGTTGTTAATAAATAGACTGCATCCTGCTATGTGCTGCATCAACAATGAGGTTACTACTTATTACATATAATTATACCCAGCGCTGATGTAGCACTTTGCATCTCTACATCTCAAAATGTTTTACAAAGGGAGGCAAGTCATACCATTATCTCCATTGTCTTATGGGAAACTGAGGCACAGTTAGATGTAACTTATCCAAGATCACACGACAGGTCAGTGGCATAACAGGTAACAGAACCCAAGCCTTCTGACACCTGGTCTCTTTACTTCATCTTCCCTTTTAATGAGCAGTGAAGCTTTGTGGTAACATCACACACCGGTAAACTGATGGGCTAGTCAGAAAATGGGAAATTCAGAGAGCTGTCAGCTTTTCTGTTCACGTGTTTGGTTGCCTTTATGACTCAGTTTTAGATCTTATTAATGAGATCTCTGGATAAGCTGCTGCAGCCTTTTTTCTAGGCTAGCCAGTAGAATGCAAATGTGCCCAACAGTATTAACATGCCAGCGACATACCAATAGTGAATGGCACACACACATACACCTTTTCTTAACTTTGGTAGCATTTCCTTTCATTACCTGAGGGAAATTCACACTGGAAACAATGTGGATTAAATAAAAACAAAACCGAGGCCTAAACTGGAACTCCAGCCAGAGAGCAGAGCAAGGAATTTAACTTCAGAGCTCAGAAGAACATTAATGTGGTATTATACACTGAGTCCCTAAACACTGTCACCCATGAGTTTCTAAAGTGGAGCACTTTATAGTATCACCTCAAATACCTCAAGGATCCAACATCCTGCAACCATAAATTCAAAATGTATAATATATCCCCCATTGTAGTCATAAGGTTAAATATTACGGTTATAAAGTCCCTTCTCTGTTGCTAGGTTCCATATTCTCCTCTGTATTTCACTCCTAACAGAGGAAGTTAAAACAACTGAAGCTGTAACATATTGGAGATTCTGCAAATTCAATGGCAAATATTGGCCTCAATTCAGGAAGCATTTACACACATACTTAACTTTAAGCACAAAGTTAAGTCCCTTACCAGTCAATGGGATGTAAGCAGTCTTGTCCTGAATAGGGAAAGTTTCCTGAATCAGGACGCTAGTACTTAAAAATTTCACAAGAAGAAGATGTTACTTCCTGAAGCAAACAATTTAGAGCCCTAGTTTTATGATGAAATGAAGATTTTGGTTGTGAGTTACATGATTTTGTCTCAAAACTCTGTGAGGAAAGTGTGTGCATGTGTATGAGTGGGTGGGTGGGTGATAGAAACATATCCAAAAATTCTTTCCTCACTGCCACTTTTCTAGCCACTACAGAAAAACAGCAACATTAGCAAAACTGATGGCTGCTAAATGGTCTTCTTTCCAACAATAATGAGCTGCATTTAATAAGGAATTAAACATCATTAACTGGGGAAATATTTTTTGAATATTTCTTTAATAACATTGTGCAGTAATTGCCACTGGGGTGAATAGGCTGGCATTGCCAGTCCTGATCATCGTCCATTATTCAATGGCACATTAGAATCACTCCCATTTGCAAAGGCTTATTACAGTAAGTGATACTGAATGAAGTGCAGTGCTCACATTGCAAACCAATGTAAATAAGACACTTTCCCTCCTGCCACTTGCCTCTGTATCTAGATGATCCAACAATACTGGCTCTGTTTTCTCAATCAATAAAAGCCTTTCCTAGTCTATAATCCAAACTAATAGGCATATGAAGTTTGTTAAAAACTGATACATATGATTAAACCCTGATAAAAAGATTCTAATGGGAATAATGAAGCTGCTTGTAATCTATATTATACAGTGCAATTCCACAGTAATCAGACCTTCAATAATTGTTCTTCATGTCTATTTAGAAAGTCATTTTCCTAAGAAATTGTTTGGTACTCTTCCAAATATTCCGTCTCTTAAAATAACACAATTTTTTTAACTGTTTGCAAGATTTGCTTTTGGGCTTCCTTACTTGTCCTTTACCTCTGTCTGAGTGGAGTCTTCTCTGTTCATATCTAAGGGTTGATTTTGACAGTGCAGCTAGCAGACCAAAGATGCAGCCCTAGCTCTGACTTAAAAAAAAGCTTTAAAATAAATGAAATGGATGGAAAAATAAGGGATGGGATGTACAAGTGACTTTAGCCTGTGGATATACCTGTGATTTATGTCCCATCACATTAAGCAAGCTTGCCATCTGCATTTACTCTGCTGCTCGGTAAAAGAAGAGCATATGGTATATTTTAAGGCTGTACCTCCATCAGACAATAAAATGTTGCTATTGACCACATCACTGTAATATCTCTTGCAGTGGAGAGACAGTAATGACTTACTAAAGCTGCTGGGCATAGACAGATCCTGTGGTTCTGTTTCTTAAATCTCATATTGACTGTATCACTACACAGGGTCTCTCTGAAACCTGTCCTAGGCAGAGCAGTCAGGGGATAGACCGTTGACCAAACTACAATAAGCAGACCTTTCCCAAAGTGCTGGTTCTGGGTTCAAATCTCTTTGCCACTTCTTGATTTTGGCAGTCAGAACTGGTGAAATAAAGGAAAGAAATTCTGCCTACTTTTTCCTCTGATCCCTGTAATACCGTTGCTCCACGGATACCCAGTTTCAGTTACAATACACAGAGTGACGATGCACTTGAAGGGATTGCAGATTTTTATTTCCACATCCTGTCCATCACTTAGCAATGACATAGAATCAGTGATAAATAACCCCAGTTATATGCTAACAGCCAAATTATCATATAGTAAATAGACGTAGGCCAATTTTTAGACTGAAGAGCCTAAAGTTGGGTGCCAAAATACAAATGTAGACACCTGAATAAAAGTGGTCCGATTTCATTTTCATACTCGCTGAGCACCCCAAGCTCTATACATGTGTACAGACAAGACCCACTTGTGCTGTTCCACACTCAGGGAACTACCACGTTATCACATGAATCCCTTACTACAGTAGCTTTGGTAGTGCACACAGTTCTCCACCGAGAGAGGAAGCATACTGCTGAGCCCATTCTATGGACTTGAGTGGAAGGTGGACCTATAAAATATACCCATGCATGTACAAAGAGCAGGTGCACACCAGGATCCTACGCACATAAAAACATGTTCTATGTGCACAATTATATACTTTGTGCCCACATTGTGTGGACATGAACCAGGCACCCATGCTTGAAAATTTATTCCAGAATGAGCAAAGGTGCAAAGCAGGCAGAATTCTTCATTAGAATTTCTCCCTTCTCAACAGTCTCTCTCTCTCTCTCTCTCTCTCTGACTGCACTTACACTAAGAGAACCAACTCCATAATTCTGGTTAAAATGCCTGTGCAGAGGGTCACGGAAGCATGACTCATTGTGTCTTGGCATCATCCGCTTTAGGATGCTCTTGCCAGTGTTGTGATTCCTGAACCACTCAGGTCTTTGTGAAAACATCCATTTATTTCCTGCTGCCATTGTGTCTGAGTATGGGCTGATTAACTCCTTGCTCACTTCCTGTTTGACAACCAAAATATTTACTGCTCAGGGAATGTGGCTGGCAGCAGCTCCAAAACTTTGATTTTGATAGTAAATGTAATTAAGTGCAATACTGATGATGTGAACTACTCAAGTCATGCCAGGGTGAGCTATTAATCTTGGCTAATAAAACCTGTAATGGAAAGCTCTTAAAATGTTTTATACTTTTTTAAAGCACATGCAACTCTTGGGGGGTGAAACACATACCACACACAGAAAGAAATCTGAGAATCACACTAAAAATGTAACAATCCTGTTTCTTGGTATATAGCTGTCAAAATTGATCTGCTGTCCATGCTGGCTTATTGTTCACCTTAGCAATCCATAAAGCCAGCTCCCACACAGATCGTCTGCCATAGAATGGAGCGGTTACTTTATCATCCTCAATAAATAGGCTTAGAGAAATACTATGCAATATCTTCTGGGACAGGTCACTTGCTGCGTGCAGATCCTAGATATCTCAGTCACTATAGTGATTTCTGCATTTCAGGGTAGTGGAAAGTAGAACTGGCTGGAGGACAACAATCCCACTGTGTAACAGCTTCTGAAGTTTTGAAATTGGTTTTCATCCCACATTGGAACGAAAACAAAACCTTGTCAATGTTTTCACTAAATGGAATGTGGGTCTGTCCGCTCTCTCATCAGAAGTGACCAGAGAGCTCTGGATCTCAAAAATATTCCCATCAGAAACTTCATGGAAATGGATATGTCTCTGCAAAACATTTCTGCATCAATGAAACAGCATATTTTGATGAAAATACATGAAAACGTTCTAACCAGTTCAAGGGAAAAAGAATCTCTGTGAATAGCAGAATTTGCAGTACGTGACTTGGTGCAGCCTAGTGTATGTGAATGAAATAGGTGCCTCATTAGAAACATCAGGCAAATAACTTTATGTTTCTGAAGGCAGAAGATCTTGAGGGATCTACTGCATGAGACTCTGGTGTGTTAGCAATACCAAAAGGAACGAGAGACAATGTAAAATTGCCTAGCATTTGAATATTTGAAGTTTGCTGGTTAAACAGAGGGAAAGTTTTCTGACTGCTTGGGGACAAATTCTGTTCTCAGAACAGAAAATGTTAGTAGTTTATTTTTTACTCCAGATTGATACTGGAGTAACTGATAGCACAATCTGGTCCTTCACGCTTAGTTGCTTTGTTATATCTTAAAAGTGCTGAACAGACGCTAACTAATTAATCCTGTACTTCAGCTTTGGCCAAACTGTTGTCCATGGGCCAAATATACAAGCTGAGGTTCTGTGGTGGAACCCATGTTGCTCAGATCAAGAAGCAACATTGTGTGGTGGGACCTCTACCTTCAACCTGCCAGGGATTAAAAATATGGACAGATTCAGGCTGCTCCATTCCATGCAATTTGGCCTGGCCCTCAGGCTCATGACAAGTTTCCAAAGAGGTTCTCAGTTGGGAAATGTTCCTGCTGTACATTCTACCAGGGTAGAAAGGGTTTTCTGTGTAGCAGGGCTGTTATTCCTAATGCCTGGCTTGCAAAACAACACCATGGCATTGGTTTATCAAGAAAAAATAAAATGAAGGCAACATTAGATGAAATTATGGTTTGCCATCCTCCATGGAAAGAATACGCATTCTTCGCTGCTTTTGCCTTTAAAGCTGTCAGAGTTCATATTGTTGTGCTTTACATAGGGATAAAAGCAAACTAGAGAGGACTGAAGTAGAAACCAAACATGGTGTTATATGTAAATTATTAAGGTTTTGTGGTTATGGTCTGCAAATCGCTTCTGTCTAGCTTTGAACCTGGTGACAGAGCTAAACCTCGGGTAAAGGGAATAGTAATTCTACATACTTTTGACGTCTGTACTGTCTTCCACCTGGAGCTCTCCTAGAGTTTCACAAACATATTAAGAGCCAATTCTGTCCTGACTCTCACCGCTTGCAATATCCGTGTGCACTAACTATTATCCTTATTGTACAGATGGAGAAAGTTAGGCACCAGGAGAGTAAGTGGTCACAGAACAATTCCATGATGGCAGAGTCCTTCTCCTAACTCTGGGTTCTTTAGCCACAAGACCAAGCTTCATCCCCTAATTTGGATTGCCTTCTCCCTCTAAACTCCTGGGTTAGTCACTCACGGTGCCCCTTGCCCTGACTCCCTTGCTCTCGTATCAGTGTTATTTCCTGTTTTCCAACTTAGCAGTACTACAGTACATATACAACTGGTACGTTTCACTGTAGCACCATATCTGGCAAACCAAAACTTTTATATTTGATTCTTTATTAGCCTACTGCATCCAGTTATATTAATTTGCACTCAAAGTTTCATTTTGCTAAACTAACTACTGAAGAGAGCACAGTTTCTTAGTCTTTAATAACTGTAGGGTTTTGACTGTTTGTTCCTCAGAGGAGTGGGACTGATTATTTCATCAACCCTAAATGCTGGCTGAGATTAATTAATTCTATGAATGCACTGGAATCTTTCAATCTTGTATTCCTTCTAGCCATCTAATCAATATAGGAGCTAGTCCTGATTCTTCTGAAGACCTTCAACGGATTCCTTTTATCTATAATCAAGTTTGAAAGTGTCAAAGGGGGAGATAAGGCATCAAAATGGGAATCACTGGGATCTGATTTAATTTTAACTCCCTGTTGTATTGACTAGAAAAGGCTAGTCCCAGGATAGATTAAATAATGTATATTGCCATGGGTTAAGGGTAAATGCATCACATTACCAGGAAGCATTCTTTAGCAGGAAATAAAACATATTAATGAACCACAGAAGTTTTTCAGCATCCTTTTCTCTGTAGCAAAAATATACGTTAATTAATGTGCAAGAAAGGCAGCAGCCTATTTAATTCCTGGAATGGGGGCAGAGTGCACCAGAACAACAAAAGGCCTGCCTCATTAGATAAAGGAGGGGCCACAGATCTCAGGAGTCAGCGAAGCACTGGGGACAACTGTGACGAAGTGGGGATTTTCCCTTGTTATGTTGTATGTGAGTCTTACTGTTGAGCCTATATGAGTTTTACTGTTTTGCATGAATACTGTGTGTGCCTCAGTTTCCCTGTGTGCTACACCAATATCTCGGTGGTGGGAATAGGGGTGTATGACTTTGGCTGACACCTCTGGGGCAGGTGAGGTTTCTCCAGCTGCCTGCACATATGGTATGACCGGTGCCCTTCATAACTTGAGACGCAGGAGGGGGATGCAACCAGGTGACTCTTTGCCCAGGAAGGGAGACAAAGACAAGGGGGAGGAGCAATGGGGGTGTCTGAGGTCAGGTCACTGGAAGCTGGCAGTCTACTTGGGGGGACTGGAAGAAAGGGAGTCCAGAGTTTCTGGCCCAGGACTCCCCAAGATGGACTGGGATGAAAGTCACTGATTTCTAGGCTAACAAGTTCTGACCTACGCTGTGTTCCTGTCAACTAATAAACCTTCCATTTTACTGGCTGGCTGAGAGTCATTGCTGACTGCGGAGTTGGGGTGCAGGACTTCCCCAGGAGCCCCGCCCAGGAGGACTCACTGTGGGAAGTGCATGGTGTGGAAGGGGATGCTAAATTCGCTGAGGTCAGACCCAGGAAGGTCGAAGCTACGTAAGCTTCTTGGCCCGGTGACAGAATGCTCAGAGAGAGGAGGCCTCAGGCCTGCTACCCCAGAGTCCTGACTGGCTTCATTTGGATCGTTCCAGAGCATCGGCCCAGTGACTCCAGGACAACAACAAATGAAAAAACAGGGACAGGATGAAGGTGATAGGTACACAATGAAAAGCTTCTAGAAGGAGCGCCTGCAAGATGGAACTAATGTGAACAACACACATGCTCAGAAAGCTGCCCAGGGCAGAACTCAGTTCAAAGTATATGGTTGGTGCTCGGGTTCAATGACAACAGCATGTCACACATTGAGACCTCCAGATACTTTTAAAGGTATGCAAATTATTACAGCTCTACAGACGGAAGCTCCCCGTTTCTGCACAGAACAGTCACAGCACAGGTCGCGGCAGTATGAGTTTCCTCCCATCCTAAGTGAAAGGGAAATTCAGTCTGCCTGGCTCGTAGAATGCTCGGCCTGACTGCTGAGACAATCTAGACCCACTGTAAGCAGGAATAGATGACATAGGGTTAAAAGGCTTGTGCACATTCCAGCTATTGCCAGCACTGGCAGAACTGCATTGGTGCTACCTGAACAATGGGAGAATTTCTCAAAGTTCAGTGCAGCTGCAGCCTTAGTGCCAGGGGCAGCTCTAAGCATTTTGCCACCTCAAGCACGGCAGGCAGGCTGCGTTTGGCGGTTTGCCTGCAGAGGGTCCGCTGGTCCCACGGCTTTGGCAGACCTATGGGCACACCTACGGGAGGTCCTCCGAAGCTGCGAGACCAGCAGACCCTCCGCAGGCAAGCCACCGAAGGCAGCCTGCCTGCCACCCTCGCGGCACTGGCAGAGCGCCCCCCGCAGCTTGCCGCGCTGGGGCCTGAAGCCGCCCCTGCTTACTGCTCAGCATTGTAGTGGAGATGCCCAGCCCGTGCTATAGGACAGTGCAGGTTCTTATTGTCTGTGTAGGGCAAGGCATCATAATGGAGACCTTCTGCAGGGAATGCAATCCAGCCAGCTCTTGCTGCCTGTGCATGCCCTGGCATCCTCATGGAGGATACTTGGATGTTCTATGCTAAAGAAGTTGTCTCTATCCTTCAAGTGGCTGTCGTCAAGCTGCTGCATGGTAGTCACACTGACTGCTAAAGTCCAGATCCTCAAAGGTATTTAGTCACATGATTCCCACTGATTTCAGTGGGCGTTAGGTGCCTACTACGTTTGAGGATCTGAGCCTAGGTAGACATGACTAGAGGTGGTAGGGGGAAAAGTAACAATTTTCATTAATATTTTGTTGATTTTTTCCTAGTTTTTAAAAAAACATTATCAATTTAATTATTTAAATTATTTAATTTAATAATTTTCTATTAAAAATTTTTTTTTCAAATTTTGATGGGGTGCACTCAGTGACATTTGAATTATTGAGAAATATTTTCATCCAAAAAATGAAAATTGAAAATTTTCCAGCAGCTGCAGATGTGGCATTGCTGTGAGCTTTCTGCATCTACTTTTGGTTGGTGTGACTGAAAAGGCAAGAGAGACTTTTTTTTTCTTCTTTCAAAATATCCCTAGGCTTCCCATGCTGACTGGTCTTCACTGAGAAAGCCATAAAGTTTTGTTCTCAGCTAGCATTATCAAAACAGTTAAATTTGATATTCTTGGATCAGACATCAAGAGATAGTTTTCCTATTAATTGGAATCTCATTAGTCAGTCCCGGTGGCTTGTTCATTTAAAAATGTAACCTGCTGCATATGCCCATTCCAAGCAAATGCTGCCTGCTTTGTTCAGCTCATTCCTAACATTTATAAAGTAGTTTTGTTTTGTTTTTTTCTGCAAGTCCCAGCTTCTGGAATCATATGATTTCATCAGAATCTCAGATTTCATTTAAAAAAAAAAGCAAGTTTCTAGTCCCCATGGACCATGGTTCCAGAGAAAAGCTTGACAATGTGAACCCTAAATACCAGAAAGCAAATAATAAAAATCCAGAATTTACTGGCTTTTTTTTAAACTTATGATTTTTAAGCTGATCCTCTGATGGGTGGAGGGTATAACTTTTTTTTAGCTTTTTTGGATGCAATACTGTTTCATGCTGTAAATATTTCCCCATTTTGATTTAATTCTCATTAAAGAGGAAAGAGTGTGAGAGAGAGTGCTTCAGTGTTTAAAAATTAAAAAATGTAATGAAATATTAAACCTGGCAGTGTTTCTTCTCTTCCACCAGTATTAAAGGCAGGGTGCAAATTGATTTGCAATCATACTCTTATTCTGGGCTCCCACACTTCCAGGGCCACAAATAATATCTTTCAGCAAGACAGATACCTCCAGCAAGAAGTTTAAAAGGCCAAATGTACAATAATGACAAACTTTACTTCCAAACCCATTTTGCAGTCAGTAAGAGGAATGATCTGGATGATGGGATGGACTGTACCCTCAGCAAGTTTGCGGATGACACTAAGCTGGGGGGAGAGGTAGATATGATGGAGAGTAGAGATAGGGTCCAGATGGACCTAGACAAATTGGAGGATTGGGCCAAAAGAAATCTGATGAGGTTCAACAAGGACAAGTGCAGAGTCCTGCACTTAGGATGGAAGAATCCCATGCACCGCTCCAGGCTGGGGACCGACTGGCTAAGCGGCACTTCTGCAGAAAAGGACCTAGGGGTTACAGTGGACGAGAAGCTGGATATGAGTCAACAGTGTGCCCTTGTTGCCAAGAAGTCTAATGGCATATTGGGCTGCATATAGCCAGCTGATTGAGGGAAGTGATTATTCCCTTATATTTGGCACTTGTGAGACCACATCTGGAGTATTGTGTCCAGTTTTGGGCCCCGCACTACAGAAAGGAAGTGGACAAATTGGAGAGAGACCAGCAGAGGGCAATGAAAATTATTAGGGGGCTGGGCACATGACTTATGAGGAGAGGCTGAGGGAACTGGGCTTATTTAGTCTGCAGAAGAGAAGAGTGAGAGGGGATTTGATAGCAATCTTCAACTACCTGAAGGGGGGCTCCAAAGAGGATGGAGCTACTTCAAAGTGGTGGCAGATGACAGAACGAGGAGCAATGGTCTCAAGTTGCAGTGGGGTTAGATATTAGGAAAAACTATTTCACTAGGAGGGTGGTGAAGCACTGGAATGGGTTACCTAGGGAGGTGGTGGAATCTCCATCCTTAGAGGTTTTTAAGGCCTGGCTTGACAAAGCCCTGGCTGAGATGATTTAGTTGGGGTTGGTCCTGCTTTGAGCAGGGGGTTGGACTAGATGACCTCCTGAGGTCTCTTCCAACCCTAATCTTCTGTGAGTCTAAGAGGTATTCATAGAGTCTAAGGCCACAAGGGCTTACAACATGATCTAGTCTGACCTTCTATACAATGCAGGCTGAATTACCAAAGCCCTATGGACACACAGACTTCTGGGCACAAAATGGGTGGGATATTTCCTTTAAATTGTAAGATCAAGTGTATAAGTCACACAAAATCCAGTGGAAACGTTCAGGGATGACAGGCTTTCTCCACTGCTTTTGAGACCCATCTGTATACACGTTGGGAATGATTATGACATCTTGGGCGCTGACAAAAAATCATATGAACAGCTGGTGAAATGTTGCAACCTCCCAGAGCCCTTCAAATACCTTAAACAAATTTATCTCATTTAACGATACACTGGGTGGCTGGAAGATCAACTCATAGACAAATTCATGTGATTTAATATCTTATTATTCCAATCCCAAATAAAATTAATATACAGCACCTAAGAAAAAATGGGAGGTAAACAACCGACTCCTTCTCAGGCTTTGATGAAGTCTTAGAAGTATGTTCAATTTCCTTGGAAAACTGTAAAGAAAAGAACAGTGCATCTCAAAAAATGCCTCTTCTCTGAATCCACTTAATGAAATCTGGGCAGCAAGAGAATCCACTCTGCAGATCAAGTGCAGTCAGTGAGTTTCCAGTACACCCAGCATTGTCAGAGAGCAGAAATAGCCAGGCCTTGTTTTTTAATTAGTGCACTAAGATGCCTACCTCTTATCTTCTGCTCTACTTAAACAATAATAACAGAAGCTCAGGCATTCCTTGAGGATTAACATCTTGCTGGGAGTAACCGATTGTCCTGAAATACAGCCCAGGGACCTCTACAGTGAGTCATTAATCTCCAGGAAAATTCCCTGCTGCTATTATCATTTAAAAATTAAAATTCCAAACCAGAGGTGATAGTGATCCAGAGCCAAGGATGTATGGCTTGAAAGCAGTAGGGGAATAGTCTAGCTGAAAGGTGCTATAGAATCATCCTGAGTTGTTGTTGTGTGACATTGACATCTCACAGAAAGGCAGTATGAAATTATCTTGCACAGGTGATTCTTGTGAATTTCCAAGCATCAGTCCAGCAGGTACCCAGTACTTGTGGATCTGAGGAGAAGTTCAAGACTGCACTCAATGACTTTTTTTCAGTTTGGACATTATGGTGCAATAGCTATTGATATAGATTGCAAGGAATTTTAACTGAGTTGAATATAGTGATGTAAAAGACCGGAATCCTTGTGTCCATTCTGCATTTCTTTAAATCTTGCATTCAAGAATTACAGCATTTAGAGAGATGCCTTTTTATTCAAGTGGTGATTCATAGGCTGTGGCTCTTAGATAGATTCATAGACTTATAGACTCTAAGGCCATTGCGATCATCTAGTGTGGCATCCTGTTAGCACAGACCATAGAATTTCTCCCAAATAATTCCTACAGCAGATCTTGTAGAAAAACATCCCATCTTGATTTAAAAATGGTCACTGATGGAGAATCCATGGCTGGCAGATACAGTCAGTATGTGGTATTTTTTTCTGTGCTTATTTTACTTATATTAATTTTGATTTATAATGACATATGCGAAAATGCTTCCCTCCTGGGCTCCATGCATCCTTGCCAAAATTTAAAAATCCAATTAACAGAAGTAAAGCCAGTGTCTGCTCCACAGCTCTCAGTCAAAAATAACCAATCTCAGTTTACTCTTCTCCCCAACACAGAGGGATTCCATTGTGCATGTCCCTTCCTCTCCAAAAGCCTGGGTAGATATGTAGTGTGGCCCCCTCTCCTCCCTGCAGCATGGTCTGAAGATCAACACTAGAACTAGCTAGAGCAGGGATCGGCAACCTTTGGCACGTGGTTCGCCAGGGTAAGCACCCTGGCGGGCCGGGCCGATATGTTTACCTGCTGCGTCCGCAGGTTCAGCCGATCGCAGCTCCCACTGGCCACGGTTCGCTGCTCCAGGCCAATGGGGGCAGTGGGAAGCAGTGACCAGCACATCCCTCGGCCCGCACCGCTTCCCGCTGCCCCCATTGGTCTGGGACGGCGAACCGCGGCCAGTGAGAGCTGCAACCGAACCTGCGGACGCAGCAGGTAAAGCTGGTGGGCCACGTGCCAAAGGTTGCCAATACCTGAGCTAGAGGGTGACAGTTCCGTTTCGCAGCAACCTTCACGTTTTTAGAATTTGTTTTTGTTCTGCATTGGAACAAAACCTTCTGAACATTTTCATGAAAATGTAATTGTGTTGAAATGTGTCTTTTCAGATCAGAACCTGAGCTTTTTGATCTGGGACAGGGGGCTTAGGTCCAGGGGTCTCCAGTCACTTTTGTCAAGCCCAAGATTGATTTACTTCCTATAGCCTGGTGGCTAGGAGTATAGCCTAGGATCTAGGAGATCTGGGTTCAACTTCCTGCTCTGCCTGGTTCAAAGCAGGATTTTTCATCCCAGATCACTCTGAATTCGGCAGAGCAGGGACTTAACTCACATCTCAGGCTAGTGCCTGAAACACCAGACTACAGTGTGTGAGTCTTTTTCATTAGAAGTGACCAGAGAGCCCTGCACTCACTGCCCAACCTCCACTTCCTGCCCAAACAGTAGTTCAATGGGCCGTGGGCTTGGGAAGAATGGACGAAGTGAGTCCCTGAAAGGAAAAACTGAAATTACCAGTTCTACTGACATTCCCAGAGAAAGGTCATTCCAAAGTGGGTGCTGCTTTTTTGGCTGGCATCCCTTCCTGTCCTGTGCCCAGTGGTGTTCTCAATCACAACTTCTTTCAAATCCATCACATGCTCAGGAATAAGGGCACAATTGGTTGGCACTCCCTAGCCAACACTTGTTTTCCTGTGAGGACTGATACCCCAAAGTAACCTCCCCCACCTGGTTAGTGCAGCCTGTGGACTATGATGGCAGGTGTCTCCAAGTAGCACTATTGTACGTAGTTCCCTTTATTAGCACATGGACAAGTTTTTAGACTTTTGAAGAAACGTGGTGGTGGTGTTAGTTTGGGTTTGCAAATGTCCTTTGAGAGCATTTACTCCCTCCTTTACCTTCTTTAACTGGAGTTAAATCCTGGGGCAGAATAGCTTCCCAGAAACTGTTGCCTGGGCTGAGATTTCTGGAAGAAGAGACTTCCTGCAAGCTGCTCTGTTTCCAGTCTAGTGTATATGTGTAAATAACGTTACACTGAGAATACACCCAGCCACCACATCACTGATTTCTCCTCTTGTGGGAAGTTGGCCTGAAAGACCCTGGAATTTGACTATTGCTTAGCAGAAAGGGGACATTGGTATCAGCCATAAGTGACGAATAGTTGATCACTCAAAAGGGAGCTTTCAGGCTACTTGTGAAAAATACAGAGCTATCAAATCTAAAAGAGTTGTGCTGGTGAGGAGTGTATGTCCTGTAGTAACAAATGAGCTGTTAGGAAATCCTCTGTGGGATTTTAGACAAGGTGAGGTAACTTTTAATAGTTCTGCCTCTGCAGAGTAGAAATGACAGCTGGCGAGACAGAACCCAAAGAGCTGGGCTGAGGCCAGTTAAATCTGCCAACATAAGTACAGTTTTATAATTATTTCAGGCTTTCCTCAGGGATCAGAGATGGAAATCGACATAGGGCTGGTAGGTAAATGCCAAGATTTAGTTCAAGACAGCTAAATTCTATTGCTAGTTGTAATGACTGATGGTGGAACGCATAGGAAACTGGGGAAAACCTGCATCTTTCTTATCAGTGCAGTAAGAAGGGGTTTCAGACTGGCCATGACAACAGACCATATAGGAATCCTAAAGTATATGTGATTCTAATTATATAGCAGAATAGCCAATAGGCATCACAGAATTTGACATCATTGCCCTGGGTGCCAATGCTAAGAAGCTAAAGGGGAAAATCTAAATCCCAGTGATTTAGGAGAACTCCTGGGTCTCCTCACAAGCTGCAAGTAATAACAAAGAGGGATACACGGCTATCAACAGTTGTTTCTAAAGGCTTGTAAAGTTAATGTGTATTTGTGTCATCCAAACTGGTGGTTTTCTATGTGATTAAAAGCCACTGATATGTTTCTGGATAATATGAGGTTACTAAATTAGGAAGAGACTCCAAATCCAATCGATGGTGCAGACATTTGGCACTGGACATAGAACAAGCCTGTGTAAGAAAGAGACAAGTAGAGATGGGCAGGAAATGGGCTTCCCATCCCATGAGAATTTTCAAGATTTTCAAAATTTTCCCTGTCATGAATTGGGATGAAAAGTCAAAATCCCCCAAATTTTCCCCAAACCAAAAAGGTGAAGAAAATTCAGACCAGGTCAACTGAAATGTTTTGTTTTGATCATTTCTAAGTGCTTCATTTTGATTTTGATCTTTAAAAAACATACAAATTAACTAATTTCAAAACAAAAAGTCATTTCAAACAGAAAAACGGAACTTTTCGTCAAAAATGTTGAAACGCCTTGTTTCGAACACTTCAGAACTTTTGTTAATAACAGAAAATTTGTCAAATCTGACCTTTTCCCATGAAAGTTTTCAATGTCCACAGGCTGGAATTTTCCAAAAAAATAATTTGTCAAAAAATTCCCAACCAGCTGTAGTTAAGGGTAACCTCCTTCCCCCTTTATGTAAAAGAGTTTTATGGAGTCAGGAGCTGTGGTAATAGAAAAGGGCAGAAAAGCACTGGAAGAAGAATTAAAAGCATGGTAGCTTGGAAACTGTAGGATACAAATAAAATTAAAGAATTAGAGTTAGCGTAAGTTTGGGTAAGGAAATATATACGTTGTAAAGAAAGGCTCTGGCTTGCAAGTAGAAGTCAGGCCTTTAAAATAAATGAGTTAAAAGGCCAGAAGGAGTGACATAGGGAGGATGTCTAGTTCACAAAAATAATGAATGAGATAAGGGAAAATGTATAAAAAGAAAGCCTTTGACCAGCAGGGGGGACTGCAAATGGTTTTAAATAAGGCAAAAGAAATCTGTCTTAAAATGAGCCAGCATGGCCTTACTAATCCACACACCAGTGTTCTCTCAAAATTTAGGGTCTATGTGAACCCAGGTACCTAAACAGTTGGTCAGCAAGATGGAGGGGAGGAAAGGCCTTGGGAAGAAGGGAGAATGCAAACCTTATCGGGACTGACTGGAAATAAGGGTGACCTGTCTCAACTTGGTTTTCAGCTGAAGTTAGTAATTGGAAATAACATCATTTGTTTGTTGAAAGGTTTAAAGAGTTATGAATTGAGGGTTATTTTTCAGACTCTATCTAATTATGCTGGAATATGCTAGAATGAGATGGTCATCTCTAGGTCTGGCCTGTTTGTAAGTATACTGATCACATGCTTATGAATACTTTGTTCCTTTATTGGGTATAGTGGCTGCTTATATTTAGACAGTTAGACATGGTTAGAGCAAATACATAAAAGTACTATTTGGCCTTTGGATTTAATAAAGGGATTTATGGTTAAATTGGTGTTTGATGATTAATAAAAATAATTTCAAAATATTATTAATAATTCCAACTGAAACCATTTAAGAAAAGGCTCATTGTGAAGAGCAGTGTTCATTTAGGGACATATTTTAAAGTTAGTCACGTACAATTGCATGCTAATAATTGTGCACATCTTTCACTTTCATATAAATAACTGGTGTGTCGGTGCTCAAGGACAAGAACCAGTTACTTATGCACAGATACCTGCTTTTGGATGCATATGTCAAGTATCTGCTGCCATAAGTTAGGTGCATGCAAACATACATGTGCTTCACTTTGAAGATCTATGCCTTAGGCCGGGGGTCGGCAACCTTTCAGAAGCGGTGTGCCAAGTCTTCATTTATTCACTCTAATTTAAGGTTTTGCATGCCAGTCATACATTTTAACATTTTTAGAAGGTCTCTTTCTAGAAGTCTATAGTATATAACTAAACTATTGTTGTATGTAAAGAAAATAAGGTTTTTAAAATGTTTAAGAAGCTTCATTTAAAATTAAATTAAAATGCAGAGCCACCCAGACTGGTGGCCGGGACCCGGGCAGCATGAGTGCCACTGAAAATCAGCTCGTGTCCCGCCTTTGGCACCCGTGCCATAGGTTGCCTACCCCTGCCTTAGGCCTTGTCTACACTACGGGGTTAAGTCGACCTATGTTATGCTCCTCCAGCTACGTGAATAGCTGGACGACTTATTGCAGTTTCTATACCGCTCTGCATCGACGGGAAACGCTCTCCCATCAACTTACCTTAATCTTCTTGTTCTGATGGAGTAGCGGAGTCAACTGGAGAGCACTCTGCGGTCAACCCCCGCTGTATCGATCACAGCAGCGTCAATCTCCAGTAAGTGTAGACATGGCCTGAATTTAATACACTAAAGGTATATCTACACTACCCGCCGGATGGGCGGGCAGCGATTGATCCAGCAGGAATCGATTTATCGCATTTAGTCTAGATGCGATAAATCAACCCCCTCAGCGCTCTCCCATTGACTCCTGTACTCCAGTGCCACAGGACACCACGGTAAGTCGATCTAAGTCGTCCCCCCCATGTAGACCAGGGCTTCAAGTATATGGAAAACATGTTACAGAAATTCAAAATGCAAGGGAAACCAGACAGATTTCTGAAAGAGGCTGAGGGGCCACTCGAGCTATTCAGTTATCTCAACATTGGAAATTTCTTTTGGAGTCAGGGATGGTTTCCTAAGCTAAACAAAGTCCACAGGAGACTTCCTACTTGACTGCACTCTCCTTCCACTGGTACATGGAGTAGCGCCCTCACAGCAAAAGTGAGGCAATGTGAAGGAAGATCACACTCCTGCTTCTGCTGTCCTTGTTCTGGAGGTAAACAGAAAGTCTCCAACACTGTCAGGACCTCTTGCCAACACTAAATTCACTCGGAGCCAACACAGAGGCTGAATAGAAGAGCCATGAATAGCCCCCATAGATTTCATTGAGAATACTCACGGAGTTAGGTATATGCAATGTGAGTAAAGCTGACAGACAGATTCTGGCCCATAATAGTTGAGAGAGACTATGCCATTCTTGTCCAATAGTCTTGAATCATGTGTTTGTAGCAGAACCAACAACTTCAGTGCAAAGACTGTACATGATACAGACAATACCCACTGCAGATAAAAGACAGTCGGTCTTTCCCCTCTGATTCTAATTTTAGGGCTTTATCTACAATCTTTCTTCTCATTCACACATTGCCAATCACAAGTAGAGCAGAATTTCTGTTGGTCCAGTTTGGCTTCCATATGTTCAATACTAGGGAGGGCCTTGCTTTGCCTTGGACGGATTTCTGCTTTTATTTAATAAGTGCATAATCTTCATGTGTTGACAGAGCTTCCAGATGGCTCTTGTGCATTTCCTGAAGCACAAAGAACCTTATCAGCTGTTAATATCACAACCCCTCTGGGAAAAATACCTCTGGGCTCTTTGATCATTGCATTTTTAAATATATATATTTAATTTTTAAAAATAGATGTTGCTTTTGTGATCGCAAGAAGATTTTAGGATTTGACCCTATAAAGAGAAGGGAAACAAAAATATAAGAGACTTCTAAAATAAGTTTTCATTGTTCATATAGGAGAACTATCATATCTTCACAGCAATCTCCATCACTCTAACTTGGCCAGTTCACTGGATACTGGACTCTTTAATATGCATATCATTGACATTTGAGACCCCAAACCCACAGATTTTGGGGAAAGAACACTATATTTCCACACATTCCAGTGCAGATTCCCCATTTAGAAGCATTTTGCGAGGCAAAATCAGACCACCTTTCTCCAATGTAAGGGCTAGATTGTCCCTAGCCCTAACACAGCCACATGGCGGGAATAGAGGGCAATGAGGATTCCCTATAATTTTCAGGCTTCCTGAGGGCTTTCCAGATCATAGCTGTTGGAGCTCATGGGAGCACAGGGCTGCACTCAAGGTGTTCCCCGTGAGAGCAAGTGGACAGGAAAGGACATAGAGTCGGTTGACCGATGGCTCCTCTCCATTACCAGGTACCTACTAAGTAGAGCTGACTGGGTGTATGCTACACCCCCAAAAAGGGAGGTGCTACATGATCCATCCCCCTCCCCCCAGCAGAACAGAGGAGCCCCAGGAGGAATTGTCTCTGAGGAACAGTGCTTCCTCAAGGCACCCTTTGAGCCCTACTTTATCACTGCAGTTTTAGATTTAGAACTGAAGGTCCTCAAAACTGTCAGCAGCCACAGACGAGGCAGAAGTGCCACACTGTAGAAAACATGGAAATCTAGTATCTCCTTTCATGATAGGTTCTGACTTTGCACCCATTGAAGGCACTGGCAAAACATCCATTGTTAGGATTATGCCCACAGGTCCCAAAATTATGAAAAAATATGGAATCCGTGGTGTGATTTGATGTCGTACCAAAGGGCCTTTTTCCTGCCTCCTTCTTCACAGAATTATTGGCATGGGGCCAGCTTCTACTACCTTTACTCTCCTTGAGTAGCACCTCTCTCCACAAGCCGACCCATTGCTCTCGACTGGGGCAATTCCTAGAATACAGTGCTACTCCCCATGAATAAGGGTATCAGCGTCTGGATCTTTAAGGGAACAAGTCGAGGAGTAAGGTACCACGCAGCATGAGTAGGGCTGGCTGTATCTGGCCCGTAGTACAGCACTGTACGTCTCAGTGTGAGGAAGGGTGACAAAACTGGGCCCTATAGGTTTACACGCCCTGTACAAATGGAACAATAAAAGAGTCATTGAAAAAGCTATGAATATTTTAAAGTGTGCTGACTTGACTAAATATCTTAAGGCAATTAGAACTTCAGGTGCTCGTTTCATATGCAAATGTGCATGGATCATTGAGATACATTTGAAAGCTGAACTGTAGTCAAAGGAGACTATATTTTTTGAATGTTTCCCTGTTCATGGCAACATTTCCAACCCCAAGCATTCAAAATTCATGAGTCAGGCCACAAAATTTTTAAATTGGCTTAAAAATCATGTGATTATTATTTTAAAATAAATATATGTTTTGGATTCATTTGCCTCTGGGTTTTGAGCCTGTGGGGTTCATGTTTTCAAATTTTTCTACACAACCATTAGATTTAGAAACTTATTCTTTTTTTTTTTTTAAAGGAAAGCCAATGTTTTCATGTAATCACATGTCTCAAGAAGCTGGATCTTTAAGGAAAAACACCAAATAACATGAGAATTGGCAACACTATAGACAGAAATGCCGCCTTTCCAGGGCAGCCTAGTTGCTCATTGTTGTGTTTGCTTGTTGATCTGTTTGTGTGATATGGGGATTTCTAATTTTGAATAAATCATTTCTTGATTACTGTTCAGATAAGCTAGAACTTTAAAACAAAATGTTGGAGCATTTTACATCCTCGTTGCTGTTTTCTCAGGCCCATGTAACTATTTGTTGTTTGTATTCTGAGTGTGACTGGAGGCCTAGTCAGGACTTAGGGATGGGGCCCCGTTGTGCTAGGTGCTGTACACACTCAGAAAAGGAGCTTACAATCTAAATACCTGCCAGGACTTCCCAAGAGAAACCCCACCATTACAAATGTTTTCTTGCATCATGAGGCTATAAAATCTGGACACTTTCCTAAAAGATTCTCAAGAGACCTGGTAGCCTGCAGCTGTGTGTCCTGACGCTGCCCTAAACTAGCATGAAATAAACTCTCCTAACATTTCCTTATTCTGATTCCATTCTAAACCATTATGTGAGACCCTTGTAGGATCTCTTTCAGTTCTGTGCCTTGTTTGCTTGCTGCTGATGCAGCATCAAATTCATGTTCTGCTTCTGCAAGCCGAGAGTTACGCTGCGTAGTACGTTGAGAAGGGTGGCATTTGAAGCCTCACTTTCAACTCAGCAGACCTGACAGAGTGGGGAATGGGAAAGACCAAGAGGCTAGACAGGTTTAAGCAGCTTTGCATCCTTCTTTCTACAGGGGCCAGTAACCCCGCTCCTGCCCTGAAGGGCTTAAAACAGCCCTGGGAGAGGGCTGTGGTAGGGGAAAACCTGGGCTGATTGGGGAAGTAGCCACAGCTGGGCCACACCCCACTCAGGCTGCAGCTGGCCCTTATAAGAGGGCAGTGGACTGGGAGCAGTCAGTCTCTCTCTGCTTTCAGAGAGAACGGGGGTGGGAGGGGTCTGGCTGCTGGGAAGTTCAGGCCTCCTAGCTTGAGGCAGGGCTGGGGAAAGGCCAGAGGGGCTGTGGGGGGTCCAGGCTGGCAACTCCCCAGACTGCAGGGCCTTGTCCAAGGCCCCATAGAGGTATTGGGTTGCAGAGAAAGGCAGCAGGTCCAAAAACCCCTTGCCTGTGATGAGTGGCTTATACTGCAGTCTGCCCCAGGGAGTGGGGGCTAGTGACTGAGGTGAGGTGGGGATAGTGGATGGGGGTTCCCTTGGGTGGGGAGACCCAAAGAGAGGGTGTACTGCCAAGGGGCAGCACCTGAGGACAAGGGGCACCAGGTCTGGGAGGGACACGGGAGCCAGTGGCAGTGAGGCACCAGCCTGCAGAGGGTGCTCTGGGTCAAAAGAGCTAATTGCCAGGATGCCTGACAGGAGGTGCCACAGGGGTGAGTCTTGCCCCTGTTGCAGACCCCCAATGCCTTTGAAGGCTGAATGACTTGCATTCCATAGAGTAAACTCCTAGAGGCTGCAGAAATAATCCCAGTTAGCATTTCCGGTATATTTTCCATCTTCAAAGCACCATGGAAATGTTAACTAACTAACCCTCATTCTACCTGGGAGGGCACTGAGGTTGGGGGCCAGATTTTTAAAGGGATTTAGGTATTGCTCAGCTGAACAGAGCAATGCCTAAGCCCCTGGAGGAATTTCTATCCCTGAGCTAGGTGGTTCCATGCTGCCTAAGGTCCCGATAGAGAGCATGGGGGAAGCTAAATATCTGAGAGGGATTTTTCAGAAGCCAGCTAGTGGAGTGGGGAGCCACCTAAGCTAGCCCAGAGTGAAATGCCAGGAAAGGGCAGGGAAAGGAGACAGGCTTAGGCACCTAAGCAGCTGACTTGGGGAGCCTGGCTGAGAGGCTGGAGATAGGCACCTCCCTCTCCTCATGATCCTTAGCCACAAACCCTCTCCTGAAGTTAGGCAGATGCGCCTAACGTTTCCCAACGTCCCCAGCTGTATTTTGTGCGGGTGCTGTGCTGCCTGCCCCCGCCTATTGGTGGCCTGCACCTAGCCCTCCTGCTCTGGGGTCTGACAGGTGTGTAGGAGCAGCATGCCTCCAGGATTGGGCCCTGCTGATGATAGGCATTGCCCAGCCTAGTTTTAAAACCCACTTCAGGGTCTCTGGGGCTTCAGCTGAGCTAGGGCTCTGGCCATTTCATTAGTTGTGGGATGGTAGCACCACGTAGGCTTATTTGAAAAACCTGACCAGGGGAAACTTGGAACCGGGGGAGTCAGACACCTCAGGGAGTTAGGTGGTGCCTGAGCCACAGCTTTGAAAATGTCACTGGTGCCTACATGGTGGATTTAAGGTCCTATCTGCCTATTTAAGCACTTAAATCACTTTAAAAATCTGGTTTGGGTGACTTAGCCAAGGCCACACAGTGAGTCAGTAGCAGAGCTGGGATTAGTAATTACAGGATCCTGGTTCCCAACCTTTTGCTCAGTTCATTAGACCAGATGGTCAGTTTTACCCCTTTCCTTTTCTTTGTTAAAGAACGCTTTTGCTTCTATTAAATTCTCTTGCACTTTCAACCATCTGCATTCTGAACTCCTTCCCCACCTCAACCCCAGGATGGCATCTCATGGCTTAGCCAATGTTTTTGTCATTCAATAAAATGTTATTTTGTGTACTTAGAAGGAAAGCTTTTTCTCCTACAGTTAAAGACTGTGACATTTTACACAGGAATTATAGTGGGCAGAACATTCATCTCCAGCACTAAAAAGAAAAGGTTTCTGAGGGACAAGGGTTAAACTAGTCATTTCCCTCTTTAATTAACCTTGATTCAGGTTAATTAAAAGGGAAGACTGACTGCTCTTTGCCCAGTGGAATGAATGATAATCAGCCTTAGGAGGAATATTGATATGTCTTAAATTATCATACTATTTATCAGTGGGACTATTATCAATGCTAAAATACCCCTAGAGAAATTGGTGGCAGGAGCAGAATCTGCCTATTAGGGAACTGCTACAAGCAAATAATGCTCTCTCCAAAATGCTGACAGCAATGAAGATTGAGTCAGAGTTAGGGTTTGTTGTAGGGTTGAGGGTTTTTTATTGTCCTGAAGCCATCTTCCAGATATTAGAATAAATGGAAAAAGCTATATGTACTCTCTTCCTTTGGGGATAAATATCAGACGGGTACAAAGATGCATGTGCTTATCATAAACTTGGAAAAAAATGAGAGGGGGAAAAAAAGCAAAGCAAATATTTCAATTGTAAAAATATAATATCTGAGGGCCTCTTTCATACAGGGCCAACTTTTCTTGAAGGCTGAGAGTGCAGGTGCATAAACAACTGCATGCCTAATTTGCATGTATAGTTACCATAGTTGCATGTGCAAATTGGACAACTGCATGTGCAAATCACTCGTTCTGATCACAAGCAGGTGCACTTACCCAGTTTGAACACGCAATCACTGTGATTGCAATGCTAGCGGGGTATGTAAATGCAATTTACCACTCAGTTTCTTAAAAAATCAGTTGTACAGACTCTTCAAAACTTTTGGTTGCAGAATGTTATTTATTCAAAGCCATTTCCGACACAGTTTTTTGGGTAAGCAAACCAAGCAACATCTGAAGATATACACTAGAATTCCACCTGACTTTGTCAAAGTAAACCTACTCTGAATAAAAATGACATTGAGGCTTCTGCGGTATAATTGTCTATTGGAGGAGCCAGTTGGACTCATGGAAATATGGATGAAGTGTGCATCATTTCTGACTTGGACAGTTCATTGGTTCATGAAGGAATTAATTATCATCCTTTTTAAAAATCAACCTTTTAATCATAACTCTTAATGGGACAGATGCAACCCAGGTGCAACTTTATGGAAGTAAATGGAGTTAACGGGGGAGGAATTTTTTCATAGTTATTATTGAATCATGCTCTCAGAATGCTATGCAGATATTTATTAATGAAGCCACTGCTTTGAATTAGGTAAGTAGGGAAACTGAAGTACAGAGCAGTTCATGGGACTTTCCCAGTATCACACATTGATCTAGGACTTGTCTACACAGCAAGTTACTGCGCAGCAAGCTAGAGTGTGAAGCTACAGTGCACCAGCTCGCTGTGTAGTAATGTCCCATGTGGACAGTGCTAGAGTGTACTAAAAGTCCCAGACGGCAGCTTGATGTGCTGTGACTTGTAACATAATAAGCCAAGTGATACTCTGGAACTTTTACTGCACTATAGCAGTGACCACAAGGAGTGTTACTGTAGATCCACACCCTGGTTTGCCACACAATAACTTGCCATGTAGACAAGCCCTTAGTGTCAGAATTGGGAGTAGAATCTGGAGTCCTGACTCCCATTCTCCTGTTCTAACCTCTGTATTAATTCTTTTTCAGTTTCTGATCAGCATTAAACTTCCAGATAAGCTACAGTGGCATCAATTATTATTTTTACCATTAATCTCCAATGTGCAGGACCTATAAGTAACTAATAGCATTTTTTTTTCAGGTAAATGAATCTGTTTGCACGAGTCACACACAGCATAGATAGTGATTAGGCACAGGTCATCGCTGTAACAATGAAGACTTTGTGGACTGTGATGTGTTATTATAAATATACTGCGGTCTTCGGTTTACAATCAGAATAGGTGCAGCACAGGCATCAGTAGGGCAAGTGTGACAGCTGCCATTTTGGCCAACAGAACAGGGACTGAACTGGGGGTCTCCGGAGATAAAAGCGTAAGTCAAAGAGACACAGGTCTGTAGCTGGGGACTCTACCAAACTCATATCTCCTGTGGATCAGCACAGAGGGGGACCTGTAATACACACTCACTAATGAGTTATACAAGCGGCTCCACCCAGCTCCATAAATATGCCTCCAACCAGACTGGGAGGAGTCACTGTGAGGAGGGAGATGATTAATCAGTTTCCATGGCCCACTGCTTCGCCTCTGTCATGATAGTCCTCCAGGGGACAAGTTAATGCTAGCTGTGGTGGTGATGTGATATTGGCACATGCCCACTAGGAACTGGAGTAAAGGCTTTCTGGTTCATTTTCACACAGGCCACCAAACGTTGCAGTTGTGAGATCAGCAGCTTCCCACGGTGAGGGATCGAAACACAGAGAGTGTAGGAAAACCAGCACAAGCCACATGCTGAGCCTCACCCCTTATTCTGTCACTTGTTTCCTTACCTCACATTACCCATCCCTCATCTGTTCATGGGCTGCGTAGACTGTAAACTCCTCAATGCAGGCAGCTGTGGCCACATTGACAAAGGAGGCCAGGGCCAGGTTGTCAAGTGCCCAGCATCCACAGGTGGTGCCAGATTTCTCAAGGACCCCAGCTCTGATTGAAAAGAGACAGATATTCAGAAGTGCCCAGAGCCCAACATCTTCTATTGTGGTGTTTTGGGGCAGATTTTCGGAATAACTATTGGTGTGTATTTTGGTGCCTAACTGGAAGCTGCATTCTTTTGAAAATTGGGTTCCTTGTCTTCTTAGTTATTTTTAAAGCACTTTGAACATTTTGGGAACTGTATAATAATAATAATAATTAGTCTAAGTCCTGTTTGTAGGGTCTTTTGCTGGCCTGTGCAAACTGGAAAGTGCCTGTGCCTCACAGCCCCATGTTTATCGACACACTAGACAACTTGCTCCACATTTGGCTGTCCCTTAGTATTTTATTTCCCCAGAGGGGGGTGCCTGTTCTGTTGGTATGGAGGAGCCAGCCCTGGGTAATCCTGCTATATCACTGCAAGTGTCAACGTGAATAACTGCAGTCAGATAAACCCACCAACTACTTTTGACAGCTACCGTGATGTAAATAAGGCAACTAACGCAGATGCTGATATTAATTTGAATGACCCAGTTGTGCTTCACTAATAATATCTGGGTTAGCAGCCGGGCAAGGGAAGAACACAAAATATAAGTATAGTCTGCCTGCCATCGTCCATTCCACAGAATGGCAGCCATCTAAATATATTTGTTTCTAGCAGGAAACCAGGGAGCCATTCTCCAGGGAAGAGAGAGTGAGGCAGGGAAATACAGCTGCATAACCTGCTGCTTAATATAAAAGGCAATGCCAAGACTGGCTTGCCACCCCCCAGACTAGAACAACTAAGCAACTGAAGGTTTCTTCTGTGAACCGCTGTCTGCAGCAACCTTAGGCAAGATACATCGCTGTACTCTAGAGGCGTCTTCTCTGCCTTCTATAACTGTCTTGTCTTCTTTTGATTTCAGTCCTTGTGTAAATTTTACCCAAACCAGTATCTGCTGGTGCTTAGGTGCTATTGGTCCTGATACAGCTGTTGCTAACCATACATTAGGTAATATCAGCTGTCCTACGTATTGCAGAGGTAGTGACATAAAGTCCAATCCTGCAAGGTGCTGGGTGCACACCGGAAAGTCTCTCTGCAATGGGAGTCAAGGGGATTTGGCATCTGCAAGATTGGGCCCATAATGCCCGAAAGTCGTGTACCCCTGCTGCTATTTGGCATCAGTACTCACATTCTCCTTTGGTTTCAGTGTAACAGTTTGTGTCTCCTCTGTCTGGCTGTGGCACATCTACAATGTCATGCATACGGAAGATAACTGCAGTGCTGCCCATCTCTGAGAAGTGAATGAGAACCTGCCGGGGGAAAACGTAGGGCTTGCCCAAGGTTTGAGGGACAATAATATGTACAGGGCTTCAGAGAGACATTCATAACCCACATAGCACATCTGGGAGGCTCTGACAGCTGGCAGGTCAGGGATGCTTGTCATTACAGGAAGGCATGAGGGTTTTAGTAACTGGGAGTGACAGATGAGAGCATATGTTGTTAATGGGAGAACCTGAAGGGAGGGATTCAGCAATTGAGGAGGCTGGACCCTATTGTTCATCTTTCAAGGCTGTGGCAGGATCATAGATGGAGAAAATGTACAATCAGAGAGAAATACAGTCAATTTTCTATGTCATGTCAAAGTAAACACAGTGATCAAAGAGTCAGGAAAAATGTGGCTTTGTTCTTAAACGTACACAATTGAAATTAAATCCCCAGGACATATAAATGTCTGTGACCACCAGCAGCAAAGATTGACTCAGCTGTTCGCCTCTACATTCTACACTGGTGTTAAAAGGATGATTTGGGCCAAAGCTCTGAAAATCATTTCATAGTGAAAGAGGAAACTATGCAGACAAAATCTTTAAAGATCTTCAGAAACCAAGAGAGGGGCCAGGTCTAGGGAACCACTAGCTGATTATTAATATTCATTTTCAGAAGCCAAAAGACTGAGGCACCTGGCAGAAATAAGTAAGGACACAGTCTTTGCCCCTGAAGAGTTTACAGCCCAATACTGCAAACATGCATGCATATGAGTAACTTTACTGCTGTAATCTCAATGTAGCTACTTAGGAGAATAAAATTACCCACATGTGTTAGTGTGTGCAGAATGGGCCCTTCTTAATATAGAAATAATAGGATGATCCTTCCTACAAAGGACTCTCCTTGTATAGATTAAAAACAAGCTGATGGAAGAGGGTAAAGCAATATACAGTGTGAATATGGTGCAAGTATATCAATTATGTTTTACAGGATAACATGATTGTGCAGTTAAAAAGAAATAGAACTGTGCTTTTCATAACAGCCTAGAAGGCTTAATTACGCTTTTAGTGTTCTGTAAAGTTCATTTCACTGTTCGGTAGAGGACAGTTTAGGATCAGCATAATAGGATTACAGTTGCTATATACAGCTGTGTAAGCCAGGAAGTCCTCCTAATGGGCCTTTACCCAGCAGGAAAATCTTTTCAAAGGATGCTTTTTATTTACTGCACAGTTATGCACGCTATAAACATTTAGGGGGGAAATACACTTCCTTAATGTATGATTTTCAGTAACAACCCCTCCTTCCAGATCAAAAGCCTATAAATAATATACATTCCAGATCACAAACTGGGTTAGCCACATCGTTTGCTTTCTAATAGCTTCCCATGGTCCTGAAATTGAAATCTCTGACTATGCTATCTTACTAGGATACATTCATTGTCTTCTTTGTGCTGAAATGTTGGTAACTTCCAGCTAGCTGTGTGCACGAGAAGTCTCTCCGGCTGCTCCCTTCAGCCATGTGACCTCTTTTGAATTTTATCCCTTGTGGAACCATGCCATATTCTAGACTGCCAGCCAAATCCAACTGCCTAGGAGCAGCTGTGTTCCCACCAGCTGGAGCAGGTTATGGGATTCACTGAACTACAAGGCAAGAGTGGGTTTCTGTTATTTGATGAATAACTTGGTCAGTTGGCATAGGATTGAATTGTGTCCTGTGCATACAGGTGAACCGTGGTGCTAGAATATACTGGAGCTAGTGCTTTGCAAATCCTGGACCTTCAGAGAAACAGCTAACATCAACATTCAGCTTCAAGTGTTTTCTGTGTTACTAACCAGTAGTGACTACAGCAGATTGTGGCAAATACTGGTGAGGAATGGGAAAAAAGCGATGAGTCTAGACTGTGCCAAACTAGAGTAAAACAAAAGGACGGGATTTTCAGAAGCACTCGACCTTGTCCTAACTGTGTTCCCATTGAAGTCAGTGGGAGTTCTACTCCTTACTCAAAAGGCAGCACAGTTAGGCCAAGAGCTGGGCATTTTTGAAAATCCCAGTATAGAAGTGCAGACTAATTGCGCAAGTCTGGACTAGAACAAGAGGCTCATGCCAGAGGTTCAGAAATTTTGTGAACAAAATTCGATACATGATACAAGCAGTAGTGAGGGGAGATACGGGAGGCAGAAGGACCCTGTGGAGTGGTTGGATGGCTAATATGCATTTAGCAGCTGCAGTTGTGTTGGCCAACACAGGGAAGGGGAAGAGGCCAGAACAGGAACTGCAAAGCTGGCTGAGCAGAGTTGGGTGCATGGAGAGAACTAGCTGCCACAATGTAGAAGTTCTGCCACCATTCTGACCATTGAGCTGTGGGACTAAAACAATAGTTAAGAATATAGAGGAGACACAACACATTTTAGGAGCTGTGAGTGCTTGTTGGGTTCATTCGTCCCTGGCTAGTAGCCTTTCCTTTCCTCTAAAATAATGCACATATTTGAGATGAAGAAGGGATGTGTGAACTTCTGTCATTGTAGAAAATGGGAGGAAGTATTCTGGGATGATTAGAGGCAGGAACAGAACACCAGGTCTCCTGGGTTCCCTTCCTGGCTCTTGCTCTCTGTATGGTGGTGGACATGTCGGTTACCCTGTCTGGGCCTGGGTTTTACTTTCTGTAAAATGGGGATGATCATCTGTAACCCACCAGAGAGCCGTGACATTTAATCTATGGAGATATAGAAGCATAAAGTCTAATTATCACTATATCTTTAGTAACAATAATGGGGCTTTCAGTATGAGTTTAGTTGGTGTCGTGGCTTTAGTGCTGTTCCTGAGCCCTCCTCAGTATATAGATACCACAGGGCTCAATCTGCACTGCACTGAGATAATGTCACATCAGGCAGGTTAAAAGGGCACAGATCTCAGCTGTGAAGGAATAATCCCACTAATGCTCCTTCCAACAGGCAGATTCATAATGGTTTTCTTACCTCTGTGTTTTTTTGTTGTTTTTTTCTGTACAGTAGTAGAAACTTCACTGATAGAACAATCGGGACTTACACCTACACCCCCCCAATCCCTCCGCACACACACACGCTGCTCTTAATCTTTACAAACCTCTTAATGTTCCTAATGCGTACAGTTTTGAATTCCTAGATTTAGTCCTATAGATTGATTTTACACACTATCTCAATCCAAAATGGCACCAATAACTAATGAGTTGGGGTTGGGTGTTTTTTAATCCCTGGCTGAGCTGCTGTAGGACATAGAACTATAGCACATCCATCAAAAGCACAGTGGCATTACAATCACTGTGAGTACTGTTCTCCAGTAGCACTTGTGAATTTAGCCCTTGGATTATATAAACCCTGAGTTACACTAAACTATGGTAGAATTTGGCCAAACCACTGTAGTCTGAGCATAGGTTATAATACATCATCTCCTTTCTGTTAATTTGACTTATTTTGCATAACTCCCAGAAAACAAGGTAAAAGCAGGAGAGTAACGAAAGGTGATGCAGACTCACAGTAAGGAACAGTGGAAAACAAAGCAACACAGATTACCTGTTTTTGCCTTATGACTTTTTGTGTGCATCACCAGAAACTTTCACAAGAATTGGGCATTTTATCCTGTGAGTAATTGCCCTGACTCTGCTGGTGAACATACAGAGCTTTGTCACCACAGCTGTAGTGAAACATGGCACTGTAGTGGGGTGGTTACCCCGCTCCTGTCCTGAAGGGCTTAAAGCAACCCTGGGGAGGGCTGTGGCAGGGGGAAAGCAGCTAGTAGGTTGATTGGAGAAGCAGCTGGGCCACGTCCCAATCAGGCCACAGTTGGCCCTATAAAAGGCCAGTGAGCCAGGAGCTGGCAGAGACTCTCTTTAGCTTTGAGTGGGAGGGACCTGAGAGAAGGTACCTGGAGTGGAGCAGGGCTGGGGGAAGGGCAAGGGAGCTCTGGCCTGGAAACCCCCCAAGCTGCGGCCTAGTGGAAGGCCAATTAGGTACTGGGGCTGCAGGGGGCAGCCCAAAGGGGTAGGCAGAGGCAGCAGGTCCAAACCCCCTTTGCCTATGATGAGTGGCTTTTACACTACAGTCTGCCCCAGTGAGCGGGGGCTGGATGGTGACTGGCAGTAGCCCATGACTGAGGCAAGGTGGGGATAGTGGGTTGGGGCTTCACCTGAGACTATACCCCAAAGACAAGGGGCACTGGGGTCCTGGGAGGGACACGGGGGACAGTGGCAGTGGGACATCGGCCTGCAGAGGGCACTCTAAGGGTACGTCTATACTTACCATCCGGGTCGGCGGCTAGCGTTCGACTTCTCGGCGTTCGATATATCGCGTCTAGACGCGATATATCGAACTCTGAACGCACTCCCGTCAACTCCGGAACTCCACCACCGCGAACGGCGGTGGCAGAGTCGACGGGGGAACCGCGGACTTCAATCCCGCGACGTCTGGACGGGTGAGTACTTCGAACTAAGGTAGTTCGAGTTCAACTTGCGTACCTTAGTTCGACCCCCCCTCCTTAGTGTAGACCAGGCCTGAGTTGGAAAAAGCTAATTCCCTGAGACAACCAGCAGGAGGTGCTGCAGGGGTGAGTCCTGCACCTTTACAAGTGGTGCAGCTAGGTCCCTCCCTCTCAAAGCTAGAGAGAGTCTCTCCCAGCTCATGGCTCACTGGCCTTTTATAGGGCCAGCTGTGGCCTGATTGGGGTGTGGCCCAGCTGTGGCTGCTTCCCCAATCAGCCTAGTACCTGCTTTCCCCCAGCCACAGCCCTCCCAGGCAGGAGCAGGGTAACCACCCCGCTACAGGCACACATGAACCCGGAATAGGTACAGGCACACGTGGTCAAAGTCATGAATTTTCTGATGCATGAAACATCTGTCTTTTCACCTGAGCTTTCTGGTGAAATGGCACTTTTCATAGAAACTCAAACAGTCTTCACCAAATTTTTAGCAAATGGAAAATGCAGTGTGATTTTTCTGATCAGTTTGGCTGATCCTGAGAGCTATTTCAGACATCCCTATTGGTAAACGTGACTCCATCTATAGTTTTAGGAGCAGGTCTCTGTCAATACCTTCCAGCAGAAGGATGTGGTACCAAGGTGTTGGCAGACATTGATAACCCCAGGCTTTGCTGCATGCTAGCTAGCTGGATTCCACTGTCTTGTGGTTGAAGCATTAGACCCTGATTCAGGAGATCTGGGTTCAACTCCCAGCTCCGTATCCTGGTGAGATCTTAAGCAAGTCACTTAATTTCTCTGTGCCTCAGTTTCCCATCTGTACACTGTGGGTAACAATATTTCCCTGCCTCACAGGGGCAGTGTGAGGATAATTTCATTAATAGTTGAAAGGTAATCAGATAGTACAATAGGGGAACCCTATAAATACCTGATAGACATAGTGCATGTTAAAGGCTGGCCAGCATCTTCAGTGAGCAGCTCTGTGATTCTTCTTCAAATAGCAGAACCTTTAAGGGAGCAGCTGTGTTGAAACTCTCAGCAGCAAAATTATTTCCATTTGTATAAATCAAACTGTATAGGTCAAACCACGGACACTGTTTTGTCTAAGTGTTTATGTCCTTTTCAATATACCAGTCAGCTCTGTCATATCTTGTCTATTAGAAGCTACTTGGGTTTACAGATCACCCTATTAGTCCAACATTTTTCAGTGACAGAGGCTCCTCACTCCTCCTACATCATAGTGTTTAAACCATTTGCCCAGATCATAAACAATGTGGCAGCAAGATTTCTGAGACTTCTGGCTTTGTGTGAGATGATGTGTGGAGGAGAGGGGAGAGGTTTGTTAGTTTTAAGCTGCAAGCTGGAGACTTGAGAACAAGTGGCACAAAAACTATATATTTTACAATGTACTTGTCACAGAAGGCCAGCTACTAGAAACACTGGGCAGAAAAGATTTTTTTGTATTTTTTTTAAATAGCCTACTTAGAAAACAATGTAAAAAAACCTGACGTGAACTATGTGTTTTGTCATTTAAAAAAAACATTTATTTAAAAAACTAGAAATCAACCTATAGATCTGTTTTACCAGCCCCACAGTTCAAAAGAATGTGTGCAAAATATTCATCATCAAATGGTGACCTTAAAGTGCCAACTTGATAAGACCCTACAGTACTATTACAGTATCGCCTACTGATGCTGCCATAATTAGGGCTCTGTCAGCCTTCAGCATTTCCCTTTGCACACTATGATTTTCATGGGTATATAATTTAACCAGAAGCACTTGCCCTGGCAGCACATTATTTTACGGGGTTTCTTAAAAATATGTTTGGACATTTTTAAATTACAGACGTGAAAAAACACCCCGCACAGCTAGTGTCACACTCTTAAGTGCAGGCATCTAAAGTGCACTTGCAAAAGTTACCTGGGCACCTGTCGGGTATTCAGATCTTGTATTTGCAGTGCACAAACAAACATGTGCAACTGCCCAGTTTGCACACCTAATGCTCCCCTGTGCATGCAAATGCTGGGGCTGAGGGGCCAATAAAGCTAAGCACTTATCCAGGATAAGCATTTGTGTTAGGTTCTTTTTGTGAGAAAGCTTCATTTTTTACAGGGAAATGTCACAGGTCATTAGTGCACAATAAGGACTGGACTTTTCTGGCATTGGAAAAAAATGTAGACTGGTCAATGGCTACATTCAGTGAAGAAAACTCTGTCCAGTCTCCATGTGGCTAATACCTGCACAAGAGCACATATGAAGGCTTCTGCAGCATTAAATCTGAAACTGAAGTCAAACCTCATGTTATTAATAGTGGCAAACTAGCAAAGACACAACGGTTTTGGATTCACCCAACTAAATCTGCTCCTCTTCCTCATCATTGTTACGGGGTGGAGGTGGGGTATTTCGGTCACTTAATTGTGTGTGTGGCACTCTTTTTAACCCCATGTGGTAGACATAACATGGAGTAAGGCTCTTCGGGGGAAAAGTCAGGAAAGAAGCTGGCATCATCCTAAATAACCGTATGAAGCCTGATTTATGGAGTAGACCTCTTGGGACAGAATGGGCATTAAAAATCTCACAGATCCCTAAGGCTGTGATCCTGCAAATGGAACAGCATGGACAGACCCCAGATTCACCATGGAAACCCCATGAAGAAAATGGGCCCAACCACAGTGTGTTTGGTCACCTGTGTGGATCTGATTGCAGGATTAGGGCCCAGCAGGCTAACATTCCTGTGATTAGAGACCCAGCTAGCATAGCCAACATGGGAATATGCCCACCACTTACTCTTTTCAGAAGGGATGGGATATCCGGTTGATAATACAGATGACCTCATGATGAGACAGAACCCAGTCACCTAGAGTCCATCCACTGAGTGGTCACTGGACTATTATAGTGGGAGGGAAATCCATGATTTTATATTTTATTATTTTGGAGAAAACAGTCAAACAGAAATGAAGGCAAAAACACTGAGACAGTGACAGCAAGAGTCTGACTTAAATCCCCCCAAAGAGCATCAAACATGGCACCAATTTACAATGCAGGCTCGTCGGGAGGAATTTGAAAAGCATTTGCCCTTTCTCTTTGTGTAAATGGGTAAGTCTCATATTTCATTTTTCTCCTACTTGTGAAGAAATGGTTATTTTTACATGGAGAAAATTTGAATTTTTTACATGTTTTCTGTGCACGGCCATTTTGTGTCATGCATGGTCCAGTTTCTGTCTTACAAGCCCGAATGCCCATCCAAATGCAGGATCTAGAATTCCTGTCAAAGGTGCCATGGAAGAAAATTGGACCCACAACTCTAGATGACCATCCACCTTTAACTAAACACAGCAAAGGTAAATCTTGCTTTGGCTCTGCTGCTGCAGTGGCTTCCTTGGCATGAGAATCAATGTGGTCCCATCATGAAAGGATGAGCAGGATTCCAAGAGGTTGTTGGCCCAAGGGAGAGGGAGTCCAGGAGAACCAATGAGTGGTATGGAGAGGCCTTAAAAGAGAAGTCTTCATGGAATGGCTTCATAGTGCTACAGAGCCTGGGATGAAGGAAAATCCAGCATGAGGAGCAGTTGCTCTGGCAAAGGATCTGAGCTTCATTGCAGGAGGTCACCTGGAACAAGACTGTCTTTTGGTGGTGCTGTGTGCACTTTTGAAGACATCACAGGGGCACAGTTGGGTCCAAATAACTATGGTTAATAACTCTAGACAACATGCATGGCCTAGCTGCATATATATGCTGCAGCTCTGGCAGGAGTCTGCTGGCTTCTAAAATAGAAAAGACAGGGAGAGTCATTAGAGGGATCACAAACTAGTTAAAGAAATACTACCCAGTTCCTATACATTACAGGTTGACTTAAGCCAGAGCAACCTGCCCTTAATAAACCTCTTGCCAACCTGTCCTTAATAAAATGTATTCCCATATGGTCCCATCTGCTACAATTTACAGTTGTGATATAACAGTGCCTTGGGCCATTATTGTGAACAGTGTGGTATTCTGATATTTATTCCAATAGTACATTTAAGAGCTTCATTTCCTTTGTGGATTGGTTGGGGTGCGGAAGAGGGAGGGAGGATGAGTGCAGGGGTGGTTGTGGCTTAAATCTCTGAAAATTGTTCATTTAGCCAAGGCTCATCCTTTCACTGTGACTGATATTAGCACAGAGTTACTACATCAACACATTTGACCACAATTCTTGATTTTTGCCTCTCTTACATTATGGTCCTACAGGTGCTAAAGGGTTTGTCCCTTACTCTTGACAGTCTGTAATAGTTAGTGTTAGTGTTAGTGTGTGTATGTGTGTGTGAGAGAGAGTGAAAGAGACAGAATGGCAGAGAAAATGATGCAGTGCAGTAAAGCATAGAGGGTTTGATGCCACTCAGTGGCAAAGAGACCCCTGCTGGCATGTTGCTGTTTATGTTAATATTGTAGCAGTCTCTTTGGAATTTGAATGCAAAAAACTGACAGCATTTTAAAGCTCTCCTATTGCGCAGTGAAATAAGACCAGGAGCATGTGTTTATTTACCAGTTTCATTTCTTCATCTATTCGCTATCTCACCTCTTCCTCGATAACTGGTGTCCTTGTTATCCTGAGTTGTCCAAAGGGATTGTGGAGCAAAATCTAACATTAGAGAAGGAGACTGGCTTTGGCTGAAATGTCTTTAAATATCAACAATTCCTTCTCTTCTGAAATAGCTCTGTGTAAAACTTGGCTGTTACTGCTCACAGGACACTGGTTGATTTGGTTTTGGTTTCTGATGTATTGATACCTTCCACAAGTGCATTCGTGGTTCCATGGTTTGAATTTCAGGGTCAAATAGAAGCAAAACTCAGCCAAAACTACCAAATTGTGCCTGGTTTGGAGTCAAAACCACATGAAGCCATGAGTTTAGGGATTATTTTGAATTAATCCATAAATCCCTCCCAGGGAATTTGACCATTAGGACCTTTCAGCAATTCTTGGCTGAGTTTGTAATGAAAGCAGATGAGTTGTGTATGCATTAAGGTTTCATAGTGCACAGATGGACAGCCATTCTAACTATCAGAGCATTGAGGTCTGAATCATTTCTGGGACCGTAAATTTAAGATTGAAGTTAGCTGGTTCTAGTCTTTATACTTTCAATAAGTATCAAGCTTCCCTCTATCATTTTGTTTTCTGTGTGAGCTATGGCTGTCAGCGTTAGACATGATTTTGCCATAAATAAAATAATATTGTGCAATTTTTATTGTGCATTGGCAAGTAGTATGAAAGTAGTATGGGTGAAATCTTCTTCCCATTAGATCAATGGGAGTTTTGCCATTGAGTTCAACAGAGCTAGAGTTTCATGACGTCTTCTACTGATGGGCGTGTTTTTGAGTGCTACGATAAACATGAGAGCTGGTTGAAAGTTTTAACACTGAAATTGTGGAAAATGTTGAAGTTGTCTCCATTTCATAGGGGTTCAAACAGACCCATTTTTCATTGTTTCACAATGTTTCACAATATTTTAATTTGAAATTTCAATCAAATTCTGAACCTATAAACATTATCAAAACTGCTCTTGAAACAATTATTGAATGTTTTCCCCCAGAAAAATGGGTGTACACTAAAGGATGCATTTCAAAAAGTGTTTTGATAATTTTTTTTAAGAAAGTTGTGAAAAAAATGGTTAAACATGAATTTTTTTGAAAAAGTCCACAGTTTATTACAATAAAAAAAAGCATTCCAAAAAAAAGGCCAATATTTCAACAACAGGTGAAGTTTCATTCAAGAAATTTCAAACAGCTTATGGACCAGGACTCCACTGTACTAGCACTAACACTGTACAAACATAGAGCAAAAACATAGTTCCCCGCCCCAAAGAACTTCCACTCTAGTAACCATTAGCTAAATCACCACACAGAAAGGTTATACAAGTGTTGGTAGCTTGCTATGGTCTTACCTCCTTCAAGCCTTTGCTAGTGAAACTTTATAGAGAGCAAGATGACCTTCTAGAATATTAGAGGAAGCAATAAATAAGATACTAAGTTAAAAAAAATCATTTTGCCTATAGCAGTACCACCCTGTTTAACTCCACTTCCAACTTGGTCCGACAAATAGGATTTGGATTTTTTCTGTCATTCGGAATTGTTAGAAAGAAGAGATATTTGGGGGGAATATGATAGGGTGCATCCTCTGCTCACACATGGGGCACGGGTCACTTGCTGGAAGATTCTCTGCATCTTGAAGTCTTTAAACCACAATTTGAGGACTTCAGTGGCTCAGACACAGGTTTGTTACAGGAGTGGGTGGGTGAGCTTCTGTGGCCTGCATTGTGCAGGAGGTCAGACTAGATGATCATAATGGTCCCTTCTGACCTTAAAGTCTATGATTCTATGAGACTCTCTGCTTGTAAATACCATGTGTGGTTTATTTACAATGTTCCCCCATCAGCATTGTACAGCACCTTATCTCCAATAACCATCATTCTTCAGCCCCTTAGAGCAAGGACAGGAGAGGGAGGAGAGCTCCCTCTCAAAGCCTGCCTCACAATCACTCTCCCCTCTTCCACTTCCCTCCTGCATGGTTGTCTTCTATTCCCAGAGCTAATGGGCTAATTAATGCTTTAACTCTCCTCAGACCATTCTAATCTGCAAATTAGGCACAATTTTGCTCCTCGGGTTTACTCTGGGGAGATTTAATTGGTGATACAGTGATGAGAGGACTGGTACAGCTGCTGTTGTCCAGTTCTCTGTCACAGGTTCTTTCTTTTACACCTGTCCTTGATTATCAATTCAGACCCCAATTCATGCTTGGTCCTCCTCACTCACATATGGTGTGGATGGCCCCTTGTCAGACCAGGTACCTATGCATGCTGTTCTCACCTCTTGTACACTGTGGGTGATTCCATTATCACTCCAAGCAACCAAGCATATTGCTTCCGTGAAGCTTCTCTGTGCTGCAGGCCTTGTGCATGCTAAGAACTCAACATACTCTCCTGAGCAGTATAAAGGCAAAGAGCATGGGGCAGATGTGCTCAGGGCTCCTTGTCTAGTTTTATTCATTTTACTTTCCCTGACTGCTGCCCAATCTACCAGTTGTGATGTGGAAACTTCCTAGTGTAAGCAGAGTCAGGATGAGCTCTACCCTGACATCTGGTGGTGAATTATGGCGAGTTATGGAAAAGAACTTCAGGGGCTGATCTTGTTTGCATAGGCACACCCACCCCACGTAGCATGAGCCCACAGCAGTCCAAATGGTCACTTTGGCTGCTGTGGGATCCCCAGTTTCTCTGTTATTGGGGCAGGAAGAATAAAGTGTTTTACCCTGATTATGTGACTCAAGAACAATGAAGCTGTTTTATGACAGAGGGACTCGCCATCAACTAAGCAGCACTCGCTAGACAAGGGACATGGGTTCCAAAACCCAGTGAACTGAGAGAGGGCTGAGGATAGGTATTTGTACCTGATGGTATGGGCTGCAGAGCAGTTTGTGGGATGGTTGATGCGGCCCACAGGATGGCTAGTGGAGCGGAATGGCTGGTGGAGCGGCTCGCGGTGAAGGCTGCCGCAGAACCCCATGAAGAGGCGGGGCAGTCAACGTTGGACCACATAAGGTGCCTCTTAACACTGCTGTATCCTCCCCTCTCCTGCCTGGGAGGTAAAACTCTGCAGATAAACTTTTTAACTCTGGTGCTGCTCTGACCAGGGACAGAGACTTTTGGGGTGTTGGACTTTTGGGATGTTTTGCAATGTGTTATTGAAACAACCCCTAGATACTGAACCCAGCCCTTGTTGCTGCCAACTCAGATGGGCAGAAGGGTTACACTAGTATTACAGGGATTCCCAGTCAAGATGGAAAGTTATAGAAAAACGTCCAGCCTTACAGATGTGCCTGTAGCATGAGCATCTGTGCTGGCAGCCTTATCTCATACCAGTTACAGTGTCATCTTGCAATCAGCAAATTATGGTTAACCCTCAGGAAATGGTGGGATCAAAGCATTGCTGCCTTGGTCTAAAACTAGAGAGGAGGCTGAACTAAAGCCCCAGGAACTAAACACAGGAACAATTTACCAAGGGTCATGGATTCTCCATCACTGACAATTTTTAAGATGTTTATCTAAAAAGATCGGCCCTAGGAATTATTTAGGGAAGTTCTATGGCCTGTGTTTTGCAAGGGGTCAGATTAGGTGATCACAGTGGTCTCATCTGACCTTGAAATCTATGAACCAATGAATCTGAGCTCTTCCCCCGAGAGCCCCAGGATTCCATGCCCACCCCTCAATTTTGCAGCCACTCTCTGACTCTATCCTAGGCTGACCCTGAACCCCAGGCTTGATCACCTCCCACCCGCTGGAATGTTCAAAACACAGATGGGAATTTTGTGGCTTAGGCTGATCTCTACGCAACACTTAAATTATCATATCAGCTTGTGTGATTCCATTTTTAAATACTTTTGTAATTAGACGTGCTTCCCAAAAGGGGCTCTGGAACCAGTGCACTGAATACAGGAAGCTCTCGGGTCCTGGTTCATAGACACTTATTGCTGTGGGACTCAGAAAGAACCTGCACCAGCGGCAGTGGTCAGGTCTGCAAGGCAGGGGTTCAGGAACCAGAAAAATTAGGCTTTGAAGGCCAGTCGTGCCCTCTAGCAGTGAGCACTCAACCACTAGAGACAGGAAGAGAAACCCTGAGAGTGAGCAAGGGAGAGGGAGAGTAAAGGCAGCTCCATAAAGCAGCCTTGGGGCAAGTAGGCTTGGGAACAGATGCTCTTTGGCTTCCTCTATAGGTGAAGCAAGAGAATGTAGGGGAGCATTCCTGTAGCTGCCAAGCTAATTCGCACACATGGGTCTCCGGCTCCACCTATGAGTAAATGGGTTACGCGGATAAAGCCTTTTCTTTTGCAAGAAATAGAGGAGAATAACAAGCCCATTCTATTACTGGCCTCTCTGCTGGGAATAAAGAACAGGAGTACTTGTGGCACCTTAGAGATTAACAATGAAGCCCGATGAAGTGGGCTGTAGCCCACAAAAGCTTATGCTCAAATAAATTTGTTAGTCTCTAAGGTGCCACAAGTACTCCTGTTCTTTTTGCGGATACAGACTAACACGGCTGCTACTCTGAAATCTGCTGGGAATGTCCACTCAGAGCTGGATTGTGACTACCAATTTACTACACACATGGCACAGGACAGCCCTCGGATGCTAGTGACTTTCACTTACTTCGCCCCTGTGCTAGATTTGAACCAGTGACAGCTCTGCATCCCTTTGTCCTACCTCTAAACCCCAGTCCTCTGCTAGACTGTTTTTTTTCATTGGGTCCTAATTTAGACTGAAGCTATTGTTTCTTATTTTGCTGCTTACAATGATTTCCCCACTTGTTACGCTGCTCCTCTTATTTATAGTTTTTTTTAATTCTGTAGGTGCCTAACAGCCACTTTGGCAAGAGTTCAGCCCCCACACCCAGATCTTCAAAGCCTAAAATCAAAGCCTAAATACCTTTGAGGATTTGGGTGGACCCTAATTGACTTTCAAAAGTGCTCCATCACCCCACATTGTTGTCAATGGGAGCTGCTGGGTGTGGAGTACTTCTGAAACCCTCACTGCTTCATTTTCTGGCCAAAATGGGAGCAGAGCTCTTTAAAAATCTTCCCCAAAGCCAAATTTAGGCATCTCCCATAAATTTCCTCATTTTCAAAGGAGCTGAGCACCTGCAAGTCCCCAGGACTTCCATTAGCATCATGGGTGATCAGCAGCTCTGAAAATCAGGCCCTTTTTGAGTGCCTAAATTTAAGCATGCAAGTTTGCAACCTTTGGTCTTTGCAGCTGTGCAAGTTAAAACTGTCATGCATCCGACGAAGTGGGTATTCACTCACGAAAGCTCATGCTCCAAAATGTCTGTTAGTCTATAAGGTGCCACAGGACTCTTTGCTGCTTTTATAGATCCAGACTAACACGGCTACCCCTCTGAAACTGTACCTTTGTGCATGATATAAAAATCTGCTGTTCATAAGCAACTACCGACAAATCATGAGGCATGAGTTGATCTGCAGGAAGATCCCAGGCTTGACATCTCCCCTTCATTGTATTTCAGTATTGTCAACCTCTAATGTTCAAAAATCATGAGTCAGGCCCTCCAAAAATAATGAGATTGGCTTAGAAATCAAAAGATTTTTTAAAAAAATCAAAATTGACGCTCTTTTTTGTTTGCCTTTAAGGTTCAGGTTCTCAAGCCTTTCTCCACAACCACATGGACTAGAGTCTCACATATTCACATGACTCCAGGAGTTCGAGCTTTATGAAAACCCTTAATATCATGAAACACACAGTAAAATTGCACAAGTCAGCAACTCTATTTCTGAATATAGTCTTTCACAAGCAGAGATGTCCTGCCTTCAAGAAGTTATGTGCTGTGGACACTTGTCCACACCAAACTAGTCTGAGACCATCAGCCTGTTGAACTTAGGTCATGAAATATCCCTAACCAAATCCCTAGATCTGAACTGTTCAAATGGCAAAACCTCCTGCTGTTTTATTTTTTAAGCTCCTAACTCTGGTTCCTGTATTAACATCTGTCTGTGAGCTCATATGAGAATCCTGAATTTGTTCAAATCAGCACTCAGATGGCATTTAGTGTCTGTATGTGGGATGTGGGTGTCTTGTTAAAAAGCCTCTGTTTGAAATGTGGGCTTCCCTGTGGATCCATCACAACATCTGTGCATACAAGCTGACTGTGGGGCATCTGCAACTGAACAGAAATCAGCAGGAGTGAAACAAACTAGTTATAGACTTTGCTTTAAAAGACCCAAATGCTGCCCACCAGAAGGTGGGATTTTACTAGTTTGTCTTGGTTGAAGAATAGTGTGTTGAAGTGTCTGACAGTGCTAATTAGGGATAATTCAGTCTGACTGTAGACAGAGCATAATCCAGTGGCTAGATGAACTCACAGGGTTATCTGACCTTGTAAGAGGAATTAATAGCCTGTCTGGATGGTTCAGAGTCAAGGAATCTGATTGGGGCCATCAGAGCTTCAGGAGAGGGGATTTGACTTCTGTGTTGAGAGAACCATTAACAGTCAAGGGTTAAACAAAACACCACCCCCCATCCAGTGTGTTTGGATGTACCACTGTTACCAACTGGTCATTTACAGTGCCATGTTTCTCACTCATAATCAGGATATGCCATGCTGCAGTATCTTTATAGCTGCTTTATTGCTGTGATTCAGAAGCAGTAATTGCACACTGCAGAGCCATGTTCGGAAATGAAACCATTCAAAAGAGCAGTGGATCAGAAATGGAATCATTTAGCTGAACAACTGGCTGAAACTTTGGGGGAACAGAAAAAAAATGGAACCTAGACCCAATCCTCCCTTTGTTTTTCTTTTGCAAAACCAAAACCAGATCAAGTCCATACATGTAGGCAGACATATATAGACTGCTAACTGGCCTGAGACAGCCAAACTCGTTCCACATGGTGGCACCTTTGGGTCATCACCTACCTGAGTTGTACTGAAACAGCAATCACAAGTGAAAAGCTCTCATAACCTACCACCAGTCATCTGAGAGATCAAGACCTTCACAATTTTTCTATTTCTAATTACAGTAATTGCATTCACAAGTTAAATGCACAAAGTAATACCTAGCTCTTAACACCTCTCCTCAGTAAATCTCAAAGCACTTGACAAAGGAGGTCATTATCACATACCCCACTTTACAGAGGGAAAAACTGAGGCACCATGAGTAAAATTACTTGCCCAACATCACCCAACAGGCCAGCGGCAGAATTAGTCCTAGAACTCAGGTCTCGCAAGTCCCAGTCCAGCATTCTAGTCACTCACAATTTTGCATACACAAAGTCTGCACACCTGACCCTTGTTTTCAACCCTTGGATGCAAAGTTTAAAGGGCTTGAATTTCAGTCACTACTGTTCTCTCTTTAAAATATAACAAAACCATTTATGCAGAAGGCACAGGACTGGCATGTTGGTTAGTCATTCAGATGCAGGAGCAGTGTATCTGAAAGAACTGCAGTCCCAAGTTTCCCAAGACATCAGAATTGTGTAGGTCACTGAGGTGACAAGTTCTATCTTTGGAAAAAAAGAAACTTTGGCTCCTTTGCTAACAACATAACTGGGGGAAGGGTATGCAAAGGAATGATGTTGATGTTAGTTTGAAAAACAGCTACTAGGAGGCCCCACTAGTTAAAGAAATTATATGGAGAATTATCCTCTGTGGACTTGGGGGCAGGGACAAAACATTTCTAATGCAGCAAAGTTCAAGAAAGGTTCATCTTTGCTATTCCAAAATCTGCTGCTCTGGAAACCAGCTCAATTTTAAGAACTAGAGAAGGATCAGCCTTGCAAAGGAGTACATTTGTGATTAATTTCTGCCTTGGATGGAATCCTCTTACATTAAATTGTAACAAACAAAGAACAATACAAAACGCTCTGAAAGCGGTGAAAATGAATCATTTCCCTTAATCTTAGACACTCATCTTTGCTGTTCTGTGTGTGCATTATAATACAATATGCAATGCAGCAATGTTAGTCTGCCATTCACAGCAAAAATCTTCCCTCCATCCCCTCCCACACACCAGAAGGCAGTACATCCCTATATACCAAAAGGTTTCAGGGGACTTTGTCTTAAGGGATAAAATTCAGTAGATCAACTATAGAGAAATAAAATCTGTGCTCCAGGTCTCCAGCATGGCAAAGGGGCTCTAAAAGGAATGTCTTCCACATAAGGGGGCTCCCCCAGCTGCTGTGGATCCAGCAAAGATGAATCTCTGCTGGCTCATTTTGCAGGCTCTGGTGGATGGAGCTTCCTGGGGATGAGGACATGGCCAGAGCACTGGCTGTTCATGGCTGACACAGTGGCCCTTGTGTCTGTCTTTTGTTGTGTAAGCAGGTTAATTTCTTTGCTGGTCTTTGGCTGGGAGTTGCCTGTTTGCGATGTGCATAATCAGTCCTATTGTGAAAGATTTGGAAAAGATCAAGAAGCCAGGGGCTGTACAGAGGTAACAGGTGCTTATTTCCTATGTTTTTGAAGAGCTTATTTATTACATTAATATTGCTCCCATCACTAAGATAGGAAACCAGCTAGCACACAAGTGCAGAGTATTTCAAGATTGCCAGCTGACACCTAAAATGGTATTTTAGCTCAATTAGTCTGACAAATAAGCCAATACATATTCAGCACCAGTGCTTTATTTTCTGTCTTCTAGATGCATATGTAGAATGCATCAAAATAGCTTAATTGAGGTGCTATCAAACTTTGTTGTTGAAATGCTGATGTACAGTAATTGTTTTGATTTCCTCCCCCCTTTAAACAGACTCCATATCTACTATCTCTATTTACTACTCACTGGGGCCTCATGCTAAAATGAATGATTAATTGCCAAGGATTAGCTCTAACCTGCTTTGGTTTGTATGCAGTTGTTAGTATTTATTATATATGTGATATCTAATCCAGCAGTTAGTACTTTCAAAGAGAAGAACCATCTGCGCTTGAGATTAAAACACTTTCGTTTGCATTGGTACCAATAGCCTAACAAAGGGCTTTATGATCTAGCAGAGTGAGATGAAAGCTTTGGGGACCTCAGCTTGGAATGAATGGATCGGCTTGCGTGAAAATGTGTGTTCAGGATTAAAAATCAAAGGCTTTTCGTCTGATACAGGCTCTGTGTGCCAGACACAGAAATAAATACAGGAATTAGAGAGAGAAAAGAAGCAGAGAGAGAACCCGAGGTAGGGTCAGAACAAAAGACTTGGTGCTAGGAACCTCCTGAGATCTAAAAATGAGGCTCTGTGTAAGCCTGCGGACTCATCCCTGTGGCACCTCCTGCTGGTCTTTCAGGGAATTAGCTCGATTTCCAGCCTAGAGCGCCCTCTGCAGGCCAGTGATCCACCACAACTGGGCCCTGTGTTCCCCCCAGTGCCCATTCTCTCTGAGGTGCTGCCCCCAGGCAGTACCCCCCCCCCGCCAAGTTTCTGTGGGTCTCCCCTCCCCAGGGAGTCCCCACCCACTACCCGCCACCTCACCTCAGTCTGGGCTACTGCCAGTCCTCACCTAGCCCCCTCACTGGGGCAGACTGCAGTATAAAAGCCACTCATCACAGGCAAAGGGGTTTGACCTGCTGCCTTCTACCACCCAGTACCTCTATGGGCCTGGGACCAGACTGGAGAGCCCCTCCTCCTCTGGCTCTTCCCCAGCCCTGCATCACTCCCAGGTACCCTCTTATTCCCCGGCAGCCAGGCCAGTCTCCCTCCACAGCTAGAGGAGAGACTCTCTCAGCTTCTGGCTGCCCTGGCCTTATAAGGCCCAGCTCCCTTGATTGGGGTATGGCCCAGGTGTAGCAACTTCCCCAGTCAGCTTGGGCTTTTTCTCCTAGCGCTCTCCCAGGGCTCACTTCTACCCTGTCAGGGCTGGAGCGGGTAACCACCCCACTACACTCTGACATGACCCATTGTGTGATCTCATCTAATTCACTTCACCTCTGTGTCTCATTTTCCCCATCTGTACAATGAGCAAGAATATTCGCCTAATTCACAAGGTGATTGCAGTGAATAATTAACTAATGTTCGTAACATCTAGGTAAGTGCTAAGTATTCTTACCATTGATTAGTCCTGGGCAAATATAGCCAATTTTTCATCAGACTTCCTTAAATGTATACATATGCAATATTTGGCTCCATGCTTCATGCAGGTCTGGTGACTCTATGTGCAAATTCTGAATTGCACCAACAAATTGGTGTTTGAATAAAGTACAAGTGTGGCTGCATCTGTGAATACTGCAGCTGCATTTAAGAAGGCCTGTTGAGAATTTGACCCAGAATGGAATTAGTACATTTACCCCAAAATCTGTCCCTGGTTAGACTCTAAGGCCCAGATCCTCAAAAGTATGGGAGTTAGGCAGGGGCAGCTCTAGACATTTTGCCGCCCCAAGCGCGGCAGGCTGGCTGCCTTGGGCGGCTTGCCTGCGGAGGGTCCGCTGGTCCCGCGGCTTCGGCAGACCTCCCGCAGGCGTGTTTCTTGCCTGCGGGAGGTCCACTGAAGCCACGGGACCAGCGGACCCTCCGCAGGCAAGCCGCCAAAGGCAGCCTGCGTGCCGCCCTCGCGGCGCCGGCAGAGCGCCCCCCACTGCTTGCCGCCCCAAGCACGCACTTGACGTGCTGGGGCCTGGAGCTGCCCTTGGAGTTAGGACCTAAATTTCTTTGAGTATTGGGGTCTAACTTATTTCTGCCCCCTACCTCACAGCCTGGAGTTGGGCTGTTGTCTCAGCTTTATTTCTTTTGGTCACTGACTGAATCCTGAAATTTGTGCAGCAGGGGTGGGTACCAACCATAAATTTTTTATCTGGATTTTGAAACCCCAAAACTGGTGGCATAGATGTCTGGCATAGGTTTGGCTCCTGGCCCATCTCTACTATTTTGGTAAATAAACCTATTGGGTAGGGGTCTTTTGGCAAATACCCTAAAACCACAAGGACTAAATCAAGGAAATGAGTGCAAGGATGGGCAGAAGTGACCATTTGCATAGTCAGACCCAATAACTGCTCCCACAAATTCAATACATGATTGGAGAGATTCTAGAAATCTGACCCAGAATGCTTTGCAAAGTCTCTAGAAGTTATCAGCAGCCCTTTAAACCACCATCCTCTTACCACTTGTGTAGAACTGGGCTGGTCTAAATATGCTCCATTCAGGGTGTGTCTACACAGCAGTCAGGAAGCACAGTTCCCTGAACATGCTGTCCCAATGCCAGTGTAAACAGACCCTCATTGAGTGGTATCCGCAGCATGCATGGTTCTCTTTGCTGGATGTAAAGCCAGAAAGAGTTAATCTTCCTTGTCATATTAACTCCTGTACATTTCATGGCTGAATCATCTGCTTCAAATCAACTTGTTTTCGGGTCTGTCTGTAAGTACACATTGTGATGGGTTCGGTCACAGAGACCCCCTTGGGACTGTAACCTGATGTGCTGAGATTACCTCTGAGCCTGTTTTCCCTGCCAGCTTGGGACTCCAGAACCCTGCCTTGTTGAGCCAGACATGGTAGCCTCCTGCAACACAAACCCAGGTCTAGTCCATGTCCCCAAAGCTGCAGACTTTAACCAAAAACTGCTCAGCAGGTTAGCTGTCTCCAGCACCCAGACACCTAGCTCCCAATGGGATCCAAACCCCAAATAAATCCATTTTACTCTGAATAAAGCTTATACAGGGTAAACTCATAAATTGTTCGCCCTCTATATCACTGATAGAGAGATATGCACAGCTGTTTTCTCCCCCCAGCTATTAATCACTTACTCTGCATTCAATAATAAATAAAAGTGATTTTATTAAGTATAAAAAGTAGGATTTAAGTGGTTTCAAGTAATAACAGACAGAACAAAGTAAGTCACCAAGCAAAATAAAGCAAAAACATGCAAGTCTAAGCCTAATACATTAAGAAACTGTTTGCAGGTAAAAATCTCACCCTCAGAGATGTTCCAATAAGCGTCTTTCACAGACTAGATTCCTTCCTAGTCTGGGCCCAGTCCTTTCCCCTGGTACAGTCTTTGTTAGTTCCAGCAGACATCTTAGGTGGAAAGCAGCAGTTTTCTCATGACTTCAGCCTCCTTTCTTCTTTTCCATCCACTTTTATAGCTTTGGCACAAGGCAGGAATCTTGTGTCTCTCTCAGTCCCCACCCTTCCTTCTAAATGGAAAAGTACCAGATTAAGATGGATTCCAGTATCAGGTGACATGATCACATGTCCTGTGAGACCCCAGCCTCCATTCTTCCTGGACTGGCTTACAGGTACACAGGAAGGCTTGCAGGTAAATAAACCATTTACAACCAATTGTGCTAGTCAATGGGAGCCATCAAAATTCTAAACCACCATTAATGGCCCACGCGTTGCATAATTACAATAGGACCTTAGAGTTATACTTCATATTTCAGATACAAGAATGATACATTCATACAAATAGGATGAACACACTCAGTAGATTATAAGCTTTGTAATGATACCTTACAAGAGACCTATTGCATAAAGCATATTCCATTCATACATTATATTCACAGTCAAAGCATATTTTCATAAAGCGTATGGAGTTCAGCCTCGCACACCTATTGTCCTTGTCAAACCTTAATTGCCTATTAGGTAGTCTGCAAAGTCAGCCGCGTATCAGAATGAACCAAGCTTTCTGAGGTCCCTACCTGGGTTGCCCCGTGACCGTTGTTACTGAGGAAGCCTCTTCCTTCCCTGCACCTTTCAAAGGAGGGCTAGCAGCCTTCATCTTTTCCACAATAGAAATCATCCCGATGGAGCCTCCTCATCCCTCTCATACTCACTGGCAGCACTCTTCAGAGGCGAAGGGTCCATGGGCCCCTTAACACCAACAGCACTTATTTATGGAGGCTTGGTGCACCTCTTTCTGGGAGCATTCCATACCTGCCCCTGCAGCACTGCCTATGGAGGAAATGGAGGCTTCTGTTTCCCCTCCCCACTCTCATTCTTCCTCCGCCCTTCTCAGGACTTTTTGGCGGGGAGGTCCCTTACAAGTGATTGGTATCAATGATTAAAATGCTTAATTAATCCAGGCTTGGCTTTGCCTAGCCACATAAATCGCAGCTAAATGGGAATGCCAGGAGAGGAAGTCTTTCTCTTTTTTAAAATGAATGTTATGCTTATGAAAGATGCTGGACTCTCAGCCGGGGAGACTGAAGTCCCCTCTCTCCAGAAGAGACAGGCAGCATCCAGCAGAGCAAGCTTCCCCACAGTGCCCCACCAGCATGCCTCAGCCCCAACCTGGAATGATTATTATTTAGGAAGAAAGGAGCTCCAGCTCTATAGCTGGGGAGGAAGAGCAGTCTGGTAGAGAGAGGCCAGTACCGGGAGTTGAAGCCCTGGGTTCTGTCCCCAGATCTGACTCACTGTGTCAGCTTGGATAAATCACCTGGGCCCAGTTCCCTTAAGGTATGTAGGTGCCTAACTCCCACTGATTTCAGTGGGAGGTAGGTACCCAAATACTTTTGCGGATCTAGGCCTTAATCTCTGTGTCATCTTTACCTCATCTGTAAAATGTCTGCACTTCCTCAGCTGGGTGTGGTGGTGAGCAGATAAATACATTAAAGATCATGAGGTGCTCAGATGCTATGGAAACGGAGGCCATATAACTACCTAACATGCTAAATAATGATGTAATATTGAAATCACTTGTCTGTTGATGACGTGGAGGTCAACTAACACACTCATTAGGGTTTTCAGTTTGGCTAACATAGATGTTCAATGTCCTCAACTGGATCTAGTGCTATTAATGGGTCATTGCCATTTGTCCAAGCTAACATCATTCGCCAGCTATTCTTATTTCCTAACAAGTTGGCAGCCCGGTGTCCTATCAACAACTGTGTATGCCTCCCAGCAGCAAAAATAATTATATCTTTTGGTTAGAACATGACAGTGGAACTGTTTTACTCTTTAAAAAAAAAAAGCACAGTATAGTATGCAGTAATAATGTGCTTTTGCTTTTCAAAGGAATTAATATCAATTATTCTCGTGCATATTCACAAGAGGAAGAGTGATTCAGCAATCAAGCTAATAGTTTTTGCTTAATTACATTTAGTTGATTTCATGCTGTCTTGGTACATTGCTGATTGAATCTAAAACCCCCAAAATCCCACGGAACAATGTCACCATTTTGTACTTGATATTTCCTGTAAGAAGCAGCCAGGGCTGAGTGGCGCAGCTAGGGGCAGCGGGTTTTTTAACAGGCTTCATCTTTTGGTGTGAAGACGATAAAACTGCTAAGCACCTCGACAAGAGCACTCTTTACACTGAGCTGGTTGGTGTGGGAAGTTAGTACATTGCTTCTCCTCCTCTGGAGACCTGACCTCAAATGTTAAGCATGGCAGTATTAAGTGGTCTGGTCCCATCCTAGTCCCTGTTGAAGATTTGTTCACACTGCAAAACTACAGTGCAGTTTGCTAAGATTAGCAGGAAAGGCAGGAGTGCTGAAGGTCAGTACTGAGGTGCATTGACAGATGTGTCTGGAAAGCTGGCATGAGGGCTGACGTGGACCACATCTAAGTATTTGCCATGAGGCCTACAAAAAGAACTTGTCAGTGGGTAGGCTGCTGATGTGCTAAGACCACTGCCTATCTTGCTTACTAATATTGTCTCATTACTGTTTCCTTGTGTTCCCCCATGTTTGTCTGTCTGTATCCAGCCGTTGTCTCTTGTCTTAAACTTAATTCGTAAGCTCTTTGGGAGGACGAAAGAGCTTTTTGTTCTGTGTCTGGACACTGCCGGTGCTGTTCGTATATTGCTTGTGCATGTACACACTTGGTTTCTTGCGTCAGGACTGTGCATACTCACCACAAGTATTTGCTCTGACACACAGTGTAGTGCACTGTCGGTAGGTATCCCAGTTTGCAACTCCCCACCACCCGTTGCACTCTTTTGGGAAGTGTTGGCAATGCACGGTGAGTCAGAAACAAGTGAATTCATGTGGTTTTAAAGAGGGGGTGTGGTAGGGGCTTCCAGTCTCTGTGACTTCTGAGCAGTGAAGTTCACAATTATGACTAGAGCGGTCATTGTCAGGCACTGTGAGACAGCTGATGGAGGACTTAAGGTTGACACAGATAACGCACTGTCTACATTCATGCTGTGTCCATCTCAGTGCATCGACCGTGGCTTAATACCACTTGGGAAGGTGGCATGTTGGAGTGCTTCTATCAGTGGGTGACAGATTTAAGTGTAGACACATGCACAACTAGGCTGACACAAGGCAGCTTACATTGACCTAGCTGTGTAACATAAACCAGGCCTCAGCTTCCTTCAGCCAACCTCTGTATTGTGCTAAAAGTAGCAGGAATAAAATAGAACTTCAGATGACCTGGGTGATGCCCTCCTGTCCCTTCCTTGAAGCTGAGGAACATATTTATATCCATGGACATCATGTGCCTTTGAATTTTGCCTTTTTGATATTTTCTTTCATTTATCATTTTCTACTTTCCCTGCAAGCCATTTGCAGCTGGAACTCTAGGCTCTGCTCTGAGGGAAGACTGATAACATTTATCACTTAATGGGACTTGACAGCCCTCTGACAACTAAACGTGTGCTTAACAGCATTAAGGAATTTGCAAGCAAGCATGCTTCAAGGGAATTTTCCCGGCCACTTCCGCTCAGCATCAGAAGCAGTTGGAATCTTGTGCGAAAGCCGCAGTGACCAAACAAATTGCTGAAACTTAATTAGTGACATTCCTTTATTTCCTTTTAAACCACATACTGAAATTGGATCCAATGACAAACAGAATGATTACAGTTATAGCTAAACTAAAATAGTCAAACATCAATCTAAGTTGTCTCAAGGAACAGAAAATTGAACATCGTAAAACCAGTTGCCTTGTGGTGTTACAGCTATTCAACCCAGGAGTCATTTGAGCTTGTGAATGAATAGAAGGGCTCAGTCTTACACAAGCTGCACCTATGTACTCACTCGCACTTTAGAAATATCAGTAGCGTAGCTTGTGTAAACTGATAGTACAGGCAGGTCTGACATTCAATCCAGCTGAGAGCAACACATACAGATTACATATGCATATCTACCTGTCTAGCAAGCATGAGGCCCCAATTCAGTCATTTTCCTCAGCTGTGCATTAATGTTTTGAAACTATTTTAATCACGCAAGAGGCAATGAAATGTCATGTAGTAATGTTCAGTATCAGGGCCTGCTGGGCTGCATAGAACAACTCAGGCAAACTTAATGGTTTGTAGAAATGAGTCTATGTATTTGGGCCATTGAAGAAATAAAGCCCCGGATGGTAAATTGGGATAAATCAATGGGGCTACACAGATTCACACCAATTGAGGATCTGGCGAAAGATGTCCAAGAATGAGAAGTACTGACGGCATATCTGCCTTTAGACAAGTGGGAGGTTCTCATTTGATTTTCAAAGGCTGTGGAAGCCTGTCACAAGCCCCATAAATAGCGAGCAAGGCAGTATGTGCCGTGGTTCAGAACAAGGGACTGGGTGTCAGGATTCCTGGGTTCTGGTTCAAGTCATGTTACCCTCTGTCTGCGTAAAGGGTACTGCACACCTCACAGGGGTGTTGGGACACTTCATTCATTCATGGCTGCGAAGTCCTTTTGAGTCTCTGGATGAGCAGTCTGACTTTATGAAGGGGAGTCTGGTTTGACCCTGATCCAGGAAAGCATTGCACCATGTGCGTAAGTCCCATTGAGCACAAGCTGGCACCTCTGCGGGGAGAAACGTTCCAGCTCTCCAGACTGCCACCAGCTGCCCCCGTTTAACCCCTGAAGCAGTTGCTCTTGACCTTAAACCACTAACTCGTGTCTAGGGGACTGCAGGGGTCTCAGGCTAGTGCCTGTGTGTGTTCACAGCCAACATTTGTATGGACCCTGGCTGAGCAACTAGCCTCGGGGACTTTTGGATCACACAGCTGCATCTACAACATAGCCCTGGCATGTAGACGACACATGGTGTCGCTCCTGCCACACGCTGCTCTGTATGTTCCAAAGGTTGGTTAGCTCCAGAGTGGACAGAGAACTATTTATAGTTGGGGCTGGAGGTAAAGGGGAAATAGAGCCATGGACTATACTGAGTAAAAGTATGTTGTTTCCTTAGGGAACTAAGAAGACTGAAGGGGAAAATCCCTCAGCAAATGGAGTGTAAGGTTTCATGAATGAAACTTGTTCTTGGTGCCAAGTTTATTTTTCTGCAGGCCTCTCTGGAGCTTTAAAACGGGGGATGGGGGGAGAAGCATTAGACCAAAGTGCTATTGAGCTTGTCAATTCCATTCCAATTCTCTCACTGTATTTCCAAGAATACTGGATCTATTTTCAAATGCCAACTTGCTCTCTCCACCTCCCATGCTGGGTCTTCTTCACTACTCAGTATAAGCACACACACACAAAGGGGTGGGGGGCATGTTGCCAGTAGCAGAAAACGCTCCAAAGGTTCAGCTGAGATTTTTGGACATCCATCTCCCATTAGTGAGAATTAGGTATCCAGATCCGGTTGGTTGCTTTGAAATGTTCAGGTCTTTGATCTCAGCTGGGGCCTCTAGGTGCTCCTGCAATACAAATAACAAACAATAATACTGTGATAAGCATCCCAGGGCCTGAATGCTCACCAGATCCCTCCCTCCCTAAGTCTCACCCCATTCCCTAGTGAAAGAAAGAGCTTGCTCCTTATTTTTGCTGCCTGCAAACTTTTGCTGCCAGGAAGGGGAAGAGAGAAGCAAGAAATTCTTGAGCAGATTTCCTTCTAGGTGGGACACGTCTGAGGACCAAGCCCTGCCCATCTTGCCTGTATCACTAGGCCTCCACAAGGTCAATGGGTCTGATCCTGATCCCATGGCATTACTCACAGGAAGTGAGCAGGAATTGGCAATAATGAAGCGTTTCAAGAATGATCGCCACGACAGGTTTATTAGGGGTCTCGTGCCAAATTTTCAAGAACAAGCATGGTGCACAAATGGGAATGTGAAACATCTTTGCCCATGGTTACAGTAGTTTCATGTACTGATGTGAATGCAGTGCATCTTTGGGCCTGGCTGCATGAACAGACTGGGTGCACAGTTGACTTGTTAGGCTCATTTGCACATAACCAGCCCATATGTGCACATGTGATAATTACACATACGCAATAGGCGTACATTTTGCATGCTTGTATTCGTTAACAAATCTTGCTCTGCTTTCCCCAAGGTTACTTAGCACTAATTAATCACTAACAGTCACAGAAATTCAATCAGAGGCTTGCTCACTTAAATCTTTGCAATGATGGGAACAATTTAGTATAGGCAAAGCTTTCTGGACTCTACTGCCTGGTTGTGTCCCTGGAATTCTGCCTGTATCTATTGAAACTTACATTCCAATACAGCAATATCATTAAGAGCCAGTGCAATCCAATACCTTCTGGCAGATGCCTGGAGAAGTATTTGATTGGAACTAACAAAATCTGTTGCTTTCAAGCAGGTGAATCGTATGTAACAGCCCACTGTTAAACAAAGTGAAAGGAGGCTGGGGATTGGTGGGGAGAGAACACTTACAACATCACATGCGAGATGAATTAGCTGAAGGGGCTTGAAACCCTACCTGGCAGGAATTGTGTGTTTGGAGTTCTATCAACCATATGTGAATTGGGTATGTGAGCTTGTTGGGATGTATTGGGGATACAGATCCACTCAGACCTGGACTGTTAGGGCTACCGTAACTGGCCCTAATGGGCACCTGGTTTGGGCAGATGGCTTGGTCTAGCCGTTAGGGGAGTGGCCAGAGAGTCAGGAGCATGTGGGTTCTATTCTTGGCTCTCCCACTGATGTGTTGTGCAACTTTGGGCAAGTCACTTCCCCTCCCTATGCCTCTGATTCACACTCCCAGCCTTTGTCCATCTTGTATTTAGACTGTAAGCTTTGCAGAGCAGGGACTAGCTCAGACGATGTGTTTTGTACCACACCTAGCACAACGGGGCCCTCATCCTGGTTGGAGCCTGTTGGCACTACCATACGAAGGCTCCTAGGTGCTATGGTAATACCAATAATAATACTAAACAGAGTCCCACGAGAGCTAGAGAACTGACTAGGCCATGGATATAGAATCCCCTCTCACCTCTCCAGCTGTCTGTGCAATGTAAGCAGAACTTGCATTTCTGCTGCAAAGGACTTCAGCCTCGGGGCTGTCAGTCCATGACCTTTCCCCAGAGCTAAATCACTCACAGTCTTTTTGAAGGATTTCAAATACTGTAGCAGTGAAGCTGTAGGTCAGTAGCACAGAGAAACAGAGACACTGTTTGGCTCTAGAAATGCAGAGATGCAGCCGATTCACTAGTTGGTAAGAGGGTTAATGCTCAGGAGCAGGTTTCAAGGACACTGGGCTCCAGTTGTCAAAGGCTAACACAGCTACAATTCACCTCAGTGGAATTATTCCTGCTTATGTCACAATTGGAGCTAATGGCTTTTCCCAGCCTGTAGTAAGGCCACCAGGCAGCTGTGAACACTGAAAGCAGCAGTGGGGAAGAAGGAAGGGAATGTAGGTAGGATTGGGAATGGAATGGAAAGGCAATTACTGCGGCCATGAGCCCAGAGCGCCCCTAGGTACACAGTGTTGCAGAGGCCTGGTTTGTCCACTAGAGAAAGAACTCCTGGAGATATGCCTACCTCTCCCAGAAGGGCTTTATCATGACTGATTCAGCAGGCTGTTTCAAATGTGATTCATGATCACAGGGTTAGGGGGAAGCAGTGAAGGCTTCTTAATGGTCCCCTTCCCACCCCTCCCGTTTCTCATACCTTCTCCCCACTTCCATGGCAGCCTCTGTCTTCTCTCGGATGTGTCCTTGACCCTCACTGCTTCCTTTGAAGCTTCTCCCTCCCTTTGTGACACCATCTCATATACTCTCTGCTCCTTCACTGACATCTTTGCTCACGTTCTGTGCTCTGTTCCCAGGGCTGATGGTTCCCATATCACACCCCCTCCTCCCTCTTCAGAACCAAATGGCAGCACAGCTGTTCTCCAACACAGCCAAGACACACTTCTATCCTGCATTACAAATGGGACCTGACCATGTTCAAAACTGCCCTGAAACAGCCCATTCCAGTTGTGATGGGATACATTAATATTCCCAGGTTGATTTTTGTAGTGTAGCAGAAGTTCAGATTGAAATCACCTCAGAATTGGGACCAGAACTGTATAGCACCAAACACAGTCATTGCTCAGTAATTGATGATAACAACAGCTAAATCTGAGTTTGCTCAACTAGCATGCACTTAGTGCATTTACTGGTTGATAGCTGTTGTCCATCTTAACCAGATACCATGGTGATAAATCAGAGAGAGCGGAGAAAATGTTATCCCTGACAGCTCTGTGTACATTTCAGGATGTAAATTCTTTTACCCACTTCAGGAGAGCTTACACAAGTTTAATTTTAAAAGCTGCTCATAGCTTAATGGGCTTCCTAAAGACAAAGAATGGTTGTAGATCAAAAAGGGGGAATCACATAGCTTAGTAGTTCAGGTGGCATCTTGCTGTGACTTGCAGGAGAAATGATAAATGGCTTCTTTTGTGTACTGCTTAGCTCAGTGACCAGAGCTGATAAACCAAAAACAAATTCTACCCCCTACTGTGCTACTTTTCAAATTAACATTCACCTGGCATTGCCTTGATCTTCAAAGCAGGAGAGTATATCCAAAGAAATAAAAGATGCGACACTGATTATTGCTGGATGCAATCCAATGAGTAAAGGTGCAGTGATTGATATTTGAACTGAAGGTAAAGGACATAAACACACCAGACATATCAAGGTTTATAAATAAATCCTTCCGTATATAATATGTAGAGACGAAACCCATCAAACAATGAGGAATTACCATTTAAAACATCCCAAACATATTTAGAAATGTTGGGTCATACCAAAGAAATCACAACAAGGAACACTAAAACAGTCTTACCTGAAATGATTCACTGATTTACAATGCCATTTATTTGCTCTTCAAGAAAGCACTTTTACTAAATAAATAACAATACTGAAATAGTAAAAGTCTGGATTTCATTCATTTTCCTCTTGGAATAGCTGACCTCAACTTTTGAGTCTGAATTTGGAAGCTACTGCTCCCCTAACTCTTTGAGCCTTTTTCCTGTCATTCCACTATGCCTCTCTTTGCAGTGTCTCCTCAACCCAGCATTCTTCCAGCCTTCTGGTTGCACACCAGTCCTCTGCATGGGTGCCTTTCTCATAATCTTCCCTTGTCACATTCAGTGCACTCACAGCCTCCTCTGTGCCCCTCCAGCCCTTTGGTCTTCCTTTGACTCTTTTTTACACCTCTTCCATCCTTTGTGGACATCACATACTGCTCTTTTGCTTAGATTCCCCAGCCATGATTTACTGCAGTTCTTCATGCAGTAGGGGACTAGGAGCCAGAGTGCCTGGGTTCCGTTCTGCTATCTACAGCTGACTCACTTGAGAAGCTAACAAACTGTCTTTCTAAAAGTTATGTCCAGTTCATCCCACAAGCTATTGGGCTTATTAATGTTCATTTATATAGAAGAGAAGAATAGTTCACCCACTGCAGGAATTACTAGGTGAAAGTCTAGAGGTCTGTATCGTACAGGAAGTCAGACTAAGGACTGGTCCACACTACAAAGTTAGGTCAACATAAATCACCTTGCATCAACCTATTTGTGCATATCACAACCGAAAGCAAGATCTGTCTCTGGCTGACATAAGCACCCAGTTACGGTGATGCAGTAATACCACTGTCCCGAAGGAAGTGGCACCATGGTCAACCTGTTGAGGTCAATACGGTGTGAGTGTAACCACTGCATGACCTGTGTTGACCCCAACAGTCCTCCAGACATTGTCCCACAATGCCCCATGCCCTGCGACAGCGACTCCTCTGGTCATAGTTGTAAACTCCACTACCTAGGGGGCTCATCCCTTTTTAGGCTCCTCCGCTCCCCCAGCATGTTTTAGAAATGCCTTTTCCTGATTGCTCAGCATGGCAAGCATACTTACCTGTTCAACTGCCCAACCAACCATGCCAGCTCCATGCACTAGACATGCTTCTGCCTGGAGTAAACAGGAGATATTGGATTTCCTGGGCCTGTGGGAAGAAGAGGAAGTGCAGCTGTAGAAACGTGAACATCTACAAACAGATTGCTCAGGGGATGCTGGCAAAGAGGTACAACAGGGCTCTGTACCAGTGGCATGTGAAAGCAGAGGAACTTCACCAGGGATACGATAAGGACAGGCAGGTCAGCACTGGATCTGGTGGTGCCCAATGGACGTGCTGCTTTAACCACAAGCTGCATGCCGCTCTTGACCAAGATCCCACCAACAGACCACTCTGAATACCCCAGAGGAGCCCAAGATAGAGATCCCTGCCATGAACAGCAAGGGGGGGAGACGCAGCAGCGGTCTCCAGCCATATCATGAGCTAGGACCTGTTCAAGACTCTGCCTCAGTCTAGCTAGTCCTAACAGATGAGCACGTCAGAGCCTGATGAAGAAGAAAGGAACTTGGGTAACTGTGTGCATGCATTTTTCCTTACCATGTTTAAATTTAAAGATGGCACCCAGCCCATCGCCATGTTAACAAGACACAGGTATGAACTGTTCATTGTTTTACTCACATCATGAGGAGAAGTAGCAGTACAACAAACAGAAATTGCAGAGTTGGCATCTGCTTTTCATTTCCCTGTTGGATTAGGTGGGGTGGATGGGGGAAGGAGGCATGCAGCGCACTTTTTTAAAATGTCCATAAGGATGTCCCTTTTATCCTCTTAAGAGATCTTGATTTAAACTTCCATGGAGGTTCTCTGCAATCCTCTCCCCCAGGGATGGCTGCCTTATTTCTCCCTCCATGGTAGGACACTGTCCCATGCCACTCTGCAATGAGTTTGCCAGGCACCATTGCAGTAAGCAGGCTAGTGGCAGATAAGCCCCGAAGGCTTCAGGATGCCAGTAGTAGCTGTGGTCTCTGCCCTTGTTGCCCTCAGGAGTTAGGTATTAGCTCAGATCACCACCAGCTGTGGAAAATAGTTCCAGTATTCAATGCCAATGACCCTGTGCTCACACCCATGGAATAGGGACTGAAATTTTAGTGCTTCATGAAACAGAAAATCCTTCGCCTGCCCTTAACCCTGGCAGGCCATACTCACCTGGCTGGGAGCTGGAGACCAGTGCCGTGGAAGGGTACTCCAAAGCTAAAGTATCAATAATAATTTCTTAGTAAATGTGTTTATGGGAATAAGAGATGGGAGGTGTGAAACTTGTTTTCCCCCTTCATTGTGACTGTAAATCCAGTTGTACATCTGTGTGTTTTTATCAGCAGCTTCTGGCATGGTGGCCCTGAGGAGTGCCCCCACCATCTCTGCAGAATGCTTGACCCTGATGAGGCGGAGAAAGAGAAGTACTAGGGAGGACACGTTCAGTGAGATCCTGCAAGCCAGTGCTGCATCAGACCACGAACAAAGGGGTTGGGGGGACAGTATGACCAGCAACATGGAGAAAGAAAGAGCAGCCAACATAAAGGTCCAGGAGTCCCAGCAGGACAAGGAGAGGGAAATGGGTCTTCTCAGGCAGAAAATCCAAATGCTGCAGACTCTGGTTGACCCACAGGTCTAAAAATCCCAGAATTCCTCACCTTTTTCAGGCCTCAGACAGTTTCATGGTCACTGGTCCCTTTGCCCTGCCCCCACACCCTACCCAACATACCACATGGCATCACGGCCCACATCCTTATTCCTACTACTTTGTGCTGGGGAACAGCAAGGAAAACCACAGCTTCCACAGTGAGATCGCCTCTTTCTTCTCAAGTGTTAGCTGGTGTCTGTGTAGCCGCTGCATTTGTGCACTGAAATAGACAGAAATGTTTGCTGCCTTTCCACTTCTAAAGTTCCACTCCATTAATTTATGTTAAAAGTTTGCATTACGTCACCTGTGGGTTTTTGCACATTTTTTTTACCACACAATAAAGTTCTTTTTTGAGAGAATAAAATTATCTTTACTAGTTCACCACACGTATTGCAGAATGCACAGTACTCAAAGCAAAGAGTACTTGGACATGTACAGCAAGTACAACATAACGCATAGCTCCAGGAAAACACCCAGTCATGTCATATTTATAAATGTACAGCAAGCACTACACAATTCTTAGCAGCACACAATGCAGCAGGCCCAGAGAACATTCCATCACAGAGCACTACCGTGACTGACTGTTAAAGTGCTCCCTCAACTGCATAGCTCCATGCTGGGCTCTTGTAGTGGTCATTGTGTCTGTCTGTTCAAAGCCAGCAGACAGCTGCTCCACCTCTTCCCTCCACCTCAGCAGCAGCTTTGACCCCTTTGCTTCACAAATATTATCCAGGGCACAACAGACAACTTGCTATTGAGATACTTTTCTCACTGAGATCCAGTCTAGTAAATAAACACCGCCAGCGTCCCTTCAGTCTACCAGAAGCACATTCAGCAGTTGTTCTGCAATTGCTTAGTCAGAAATTAAATCTTGCCTTGGTGCTGTGAGGCGGCCGGTATACAGCTTCATGAGGCAAACGGGCTAGGTCCCCCAGAATTACTATTGGCATTTCAGTGGTAATCCACTGGTTGGGAAAAGATGTCCCTGCTTGCAGCTTTCTGAACAGTTCTGTATTCTTAAAGATGCAAGCATCATACATCTTCCTTGACCAGCCCAGCCCACACTGATATTGGTGAAGTGTCCCCAGTGATTCACCAATGCTTGCATAGCTACAGAACAGTAGCCCTCTCCGTTCATGTACTCTGTGGCAAGGTTGGCTGTGCCAAAATAGGAATGTGTGAGCCATCTATCACCTGCTGCCATTGAGGAACCCCATTGCAGTAAATCAAGCCATCTGTCCTGCACATTACTGAGAGTCACAGTCCTGGGTAGCAGGAGATCATTTTTGTCCCTAAACACTTGTATGACAATGGCCTCTACCATGGATTTTCTGACTCCAAAATGAGTTCTCACTGACCGGAAGCAATCCAGAGTTTCAAGCTGCCACAGTGATAGCCGCTTGCTTCTCCTCTGTCAGCACAGCCCTTATTCTGGTATCCCTATGCTGAAGGGTTGGGGCAAGCTTGGCACACAGATCTGGGAATGTGGCGAAAGTTCTGCACCTGCTGCTAATCATCTCAAACCTGCATTACAATGTGATCCCACCAGTCAGTGCTCATTTCTCAGGCCCAGAAGCAGCGCTCACCATCTGCAGCTGCTCTGTGAATGCCACAAACCACCTTGACCTGATTGTTTTGTTATGTCCCTTAGCAAGTTGTCCTTGAAGACGTTGCCACTTCCCCCATTGGTGTGGTATTTCTTGCAGGTCTACGAATACAGGAGAATCATGCGTTCTGTATTTGAAGCATTAATGAGAACAGTGCAGAGCTCTGTGGGCTCCATGCTTCTGTCAGAGATGGTGAACACTGAGAAGTGCTGCAAGGTTTTGTGGGATTTTTTAAAAAGGCACCGAAATGATGGGATATAGATGGCATGATGGAGAAAGTTGCAAACTGGGAATATGACCCCTAGAGCCCAGTGAGTCCCATAGATTCATTTCTACCTCACAACACATTGAGAAAAGTTCCCAAAAGGCATCACACTGGATGGTAGCACATGCCACATGGGGCTACCTGCCCATGGTGCACACCGCACTTTCTGTACACTGACGTAACTTGCATCAACTAAAATTTGTAATTCAGCCATGGCCTTAGTAGTGGTCCCTTCTGGCCTTAAAAATCTATCAAGCAATGCCAAGTCAGAGCTGACATGAAGAAATTATCTTCTCGCCAACTGAGGGTTCATTTTTATATAATTCAGTGTGCCAATATTTTTGATCAAAATGTTTCTGTGAAATTTTCCTCCACTTGTCACTGCCTTGTTCACCAAAACAAAAAATTACTTGTGTATGGGCTGGAGTAGTTTGTTTCTTTTCTATTCCTTGTTTCTTTTCTATTGTTCATGATCTAATTGTATTCCTGATTACCTCTGACTGGCACTCAGTTCACACACCTATTTAAGTTCATTTCTAAGCTGTTGGAAGTTTGTCTCTAGTGACTCCTGTGTTTTCATTTCTCTAACAATAAAGTTATATTTAACCACAGTAGAAAGAAACACTTAGAAAGGGGAAGTTTCCTACCTATGTTGCCAGTAATACTTTAGTTACTGTTTGTGGTGGAATTGTAAAAATCCACTATACTTTTCACCATTTGTTCTGTTCACTTGTTCCATTTCATTTAGCTGCATGGGTTGCAAATTTTACAGGGGAGATTTTTTTTAGCCAATTTTAAAAAAATGTTTTGCATTACATTGTTTTGGAAAAAATCATGAAAACATTTTAAAATTACAAATGGATGTTTTATCACTTAAAAACAAACAAACATAGAAATCTACAGTTTTTTAGCCGAAATTACCTGGCAGTATCTCTTTTACCTGTTTGTTTTCAAGGCATATGTAATCTACTTTTGTTCGAAAATCACATCTGAAGTGTACTGCATCAGCCCAACTCATGCAATGCCTCCAAGCATTGCAGAACACATCCACTTTTCAATCCTTGAATAAGAGTCAGGTGCAGTGTGTGTGACTGAAAATGGGTGATTCTGCCACAGCAGCAAGGGTTGGGTTGCATTGTGTTCCATTTTAGCTCTTGTCCATGTAGGCAGATGTTCAAAAGCTTGGGGCATCCTGAGTGCTTATGGTATTGGTACTGCTTACAGTTGAAAATGTGATATGTAAGAGTTTTTTTCTCTAATGCTCCTGATGGTAGTTCTTGATGCTTTCTCATTGAAACTGGTTAAACAGTGTTATTGTGAGCAAGGCTAACATTTCTAACCAGTCAAATTGGGGAGGACGGGGGCGAGTTCTTTTCATGTTTTCAACTCAGTGTGTTGAAGTCCTGCCATGGGATTTTATAATTCATTGTATACTGTGGTATATTTAGCCAATGCAGCTTTTGACTTTACGTTGTTTTTAAAGCAGAGCAGCAGAAAAGTAAGCATAAAGGATCACCTTGCAGCACAGTGAATAAATAAAAATAGTCATAGACATGTATGTTTTGAATGCACTTCCATATTTTTCCAGTAGCCTAAGAAACAAGATATCCTTTCACCCAGTTAGGAAGCAGCAGAATTAATTCATCACCAAGAGAAGGTACATCTCAAATTGTCCATCAACTCTAAAGCATCCCACAAATAAGTTAAAAGAAAATGTCATCGGCTCTTGAAAGCAGGGAAACAGAAAAAAAGTGAACGTTATCCATTTTAATGCTTGTATACAACAGCTATGGGTGGACAGCTCGGATACACAATCTTAAGGTTGTAATGAGCATAGAGTAATCCAGCACGGTACCACTTCCTAGTCTCTTTACAATCAGTGATTCAGGAACAGACAGACTTTTTTCCCCCTAGCCATTTTCTTCTTCTCATTGCATTCTTTGTCCCAGGAATGGGTGCCTAATGGCTGATGTGCTCTCTGGAAGTTGGTGCTGACCTGACCTGACGACCTCAAAGTTGTGTAATTTGATGTTCACAGGCAAGTTAGCTGTGATGATGAGTTCCAATAGCTGATCAGGCAAAATATGGAATGTTTTCGAATTCTAAGATCTCTTTCAAAAGTCTTGGGAAAGTTTTATCAGCTTTCAAACCAGTCAAGCCAGTTTTCCATAGGTTTTAGTCATTCAAAATGTGGCATATATGGTATAATTGTGCCTGTGTAACGCCGGCAGACCCCGGTTGTCGGCGGGTGGGATCAAACATGAGCCCTGTGGATCTAAATGCATAAGCCTCTACCACATGAGCTAAAAGCCACATGACCCTTAGCTAAAACTATAGCAGGCTCATTAATCTCTAAGTGGTCTCGGTGGAGCACCACACCCAGGAGATGTGTGGCTTACACATGCAAGTGAATATTATTAGCCATATGCATGTGCAGTTACCAAATGAACACAATTATGTTAACTGTACATTAAATGGGGTTCATTACTACACATTGCATTTTGCGCACACAATTGCATCCCCAAATTGGATGGAAATCTGGCTCTCATCTACAGGTGGCCTTTAATGGGTACCTTGTGGATGGCTAATACAAAGCTACTCCTCTGAATTATCTCACAATCCTCCAGACAGTTTGGCTATCTGATACAAGTGCCTTGAAGAGGTAGAGATGAGCAAACTGGTTTGGAGTATCTGTGTTCAGCCTTCTTTGTATACAAGACACATTTAAAAACTGTTTGCAGAGTCATCCCTTTTCAGATCATATTTTGTTATGTTGTATTTATGGGAGCCGCACTTGTATAACTAAGGGCAGAATTAGCCTGAGATACGTCAGTGAAAATATCCTGTATATTATTAACAGTGAGGATAAATATTGGAGCATATCTGTTGAGATGAACTAACTAGTTTTTCTTTTATTTGCAGATTTTGGCCATCATTTCCATCATGTTCATTGTATTATCTACAATAGCCTTGTCGCTTAATACGCTTCCTGAACTACAAGGCACGGATGAATTTGGACAAACCACGGATAACCCTCAGCTTGCCCACGTGGAGGCAGTGTGCATTGCATGGTTTACAATGGAATACCTCTTGCGGTTCCTATCCTCACCTAAGAAATGGAAGTTTTTCAAAGGCCCCCTGAACGCTATTGATTTGCTAGCTATCTTGCCCTATTATGTCACTATCTTCCTCACGGAATCAAACAAAAGTGTACTTCAGTTCCAAAATGTACGCAGGGTGGTTCAGATATTTCGTATCATGAGGATACTCCGAATTCTAAAGCTTGCCAGGCACTCAACTGGTTTACAGTCCTTGGGATTTACACTAAGGAGAAGCTATAATGAGCTTGGATTACTCATCTTGTTTTTGGCCATGGGCATTATGATCTTTTCCAGCTTAGTTTTTTTCGCAGAAAAAGATGAGGATGATACAAAATTCAAGAGCATCCCAGCTTCCTTCTGGTGGGCAACTATCACCATGACAACAGTAGGCTATGGAGACATCTACCCCAAAACTCTCTTAGGCAAAATAGTTGGAGGGTTGTGCTGCATTGCTGGGGTGCTGGTGATTGCCCTTCCCATCCCAATCATTGTAAATAACTTCTCTGAGTTCTACAAAGAGCAGAAGAGGCAGGAGAAAGCCATCAAGCGCAGAGAAGCACTTGAAAGAGCAAAAAGAAATGGCAGCATTGTCTCCATGAATATGAAGGATGCTTTTGCCCGTAGTGTAGAACTGATGGATATTGTGGTTGAAAAGAATGGAGAAAGCACAGGCAAAAAGGATAAAGTTCAGGACAATCATTTATCCCCCAGCAAGTGGAAATGGACCAAGAGAACACTCTCTGAAACTAGCTCCAGTAAATCTTTTGAAACTAGGGAACAAGGATCTCCAGAAAAGGCCCGATCCTCTTCCAGCCCTCAGCACCTGAATGTCCAACAGTTGGAGGACATGTACAACAAAATGGCAAAGACTCAGTCACAGCCAAACCTCAACACTAAAAACACAGGTCACCCTGGAAAGCAAAAGGAAGAGCTAGAAATGGAGACTATTCCTGGCCCAACGGTCCCTTTATTGACCACCCGTGCTGACGGGATCATTGACATGAGGAGCATGTCAAGCATTGACAGTTTTATAAGCTGTGCTACAGATTTCCCTGACTCTGGGAAATTCTCCCACAGTCCACTTGCTACACTTCCCTGCAAAGGAGGTGTTAATCCAATTCAGGAGCAAATCAGGGCAGAGGGAAGTGGAACCAGGTTCATGGAGATAAACCCAAAGCCGGAAGGCAGCCATCGCTCTACATTTTTCATAGAAAGCCCAAATAGTTCTGTAAAAGCCAGTAACCCTTTAAAATTAAGATCTCTGAAAGTCAACTTTATGGAAGACGACAACAGCACATTAGTACCAGCATCAAATGTACTGAGACTATATCCAGATGCTCTCAAGAATAGGGGAGCTGCTGCCGCTGCAGACAGTTCCTTACTCTCTGATCGATCTTTAGTCAGTCCAGAAACCTCTATCTACACAACAGCGAGTGCTAGAACACCCCCAACATCGCCAGAGAAGCAGATAGCAATAGCTTTCAATTTTCACGATGCCAGCATACATAAATATATAGATGCTGACACTGATGATGAAGGTCAGTTGCTTTACGACTCAAGCCCTCCAGGAAATGTAAGTCCCAAATACAATATTACAAACAGTGCTTATCTAAAGCAAAAAGATAACATTTATAGAATGGAGAAGAACCATCTAGAGAGTGCTGCTTTACCCACCTCACCGAAATTTATAGGGCAAAACTGCATTTACTCCATGGAAGGTATCACTGGAAAAACCCAGGGCAATCAGGAGACTGTCAGACTAGAAAATCACATTTCACCTGAGGTCCATATATTACCAGGTGGTGGAGGACATGCTAACACCCATGATCAAAGCATCTGACATATGCTCCAAAAAACTTGTTGAACATTGAAAGGAATGTCTTTACAGTCAACACAATGAACGGGAGCTTCTGCATGGCATGAACTTTGACTGAAGCAAGCCACTTGTTTCTAAAAGTCTGAGGGGAGGCCTGGTGTGGGTTTATGAAAACATCCTTCTCTGGAACAACTATAACGATGTTGCCTGATTCATCCTACAAACATCAATGAAAATAAAGATTGCAAGTCTTGCTCACACTTCGATCTCCTTTCATGTCCTTCATTGAAGTCAGCATGACCAAATATATATCAACTCCCCTTGTACAATGGATCTCCTTTTGGAAGTGTTAACATCTGATTTGTGTTACTTCCATAGAAGAGACCAAGGCATCCAGATTTGAACTCTGGACCAAATTACTGGGGTTGGTATAAAGTTAGAAACACAATACTTGTTGGTTCAGGGCAGTTGTTCCAAATAGCCCCATCTGCATCTTTCTTTCCGATGGATACAGTGTCTAAAGGTAACAGGGAACACTTGCATTATGGGTAAATCTAAGCTTATGTCTATTTAAAATAACAGTGATCTAGAGAAATAAATTATTAAAATGCCCTGTGTGTGTTTAATTCTTCCAGATACTGTAGGACCTGATGTTTTATTTTGAAATATCATCAGGGTGAGTTGCACCACTTGTATCTAATTTAAAACGCCCCCTAGGTAAAGTAGTGAAACTTGCACTTACCCACTGCTAAAACCAATACCAAATCCGGGGCTATAGAGGGGCTTCTAAGCCACAACCCACACTGGGGGAGTGTGAAGGGGCCGTGCAGAAGTAGGACTCTCCAGGGGCACTTTGGCTGACTCAGCCAGAATTCTTCCAGGGTTCTGCGGGAGAATGCACCTGAGTGAGAGCTCGACACATTTACAGGTTGTAACGTGCTTCCTCTTACTACTAGTCCATTACCCCATACCGCCTGTTCTGTGCAGAAGGCAGGGACCCAGGAGCTGCCCTTTTTGGCGAGTCCAGGCATTCTAGGCTTGTATACTGCTTGTGTTGCAGCCTGCCCCTACACCAGAGTGTAAAGAGTGGCAGTGATTGCTCCTTGTGCCCCTCCCATTCTGACTTCCATATTCACTTAGGGGTCAGCCTCAATCTAACTCATAAAGTAGGAGGAGAGGGATGAGTCAGTCTGAAGCATTTTGCACTCAGTCGATGTTGAATGACTAGATATGCAAGTGTTAACTAAATATGCAAAAACAGGACTTATTTAATTATACACAACAGGCCTGATTGTACTGTCATTTCCACTGGTGAAATCAGGAGTGACTCCATTGAAACCAATGAAGTTACACTAGTGTAAAATGGATATAAGTGAGAGGCAAATCAGGTCAAGTCGCTTAATAATATTCAATCTTTTTCTTAAAAATGACCATTTTAAACAAATGCAACTAACAGCAACCAGCTTAGGTTTTAAACATTGTCCTTCTATAAAGATATTTGACTTGTGTAGAAAATATTTTTTCTTTAATTTTTAATATTAAAAAAAAGCACTTTCTGTTGAGGGTTTGTTTTTATTATTATTATTTGGGGGCGGGGGGTGAAGGTGGAATAACAAACCAGTGTGTAAGAATCTAGCACTTTAAACAAGCACTATCTTCATTTGTGCCTCCTGTTATGGCTGTGATTTGTTACACACTTGTAACAAAACACAATCCGTCCTGTGATAACTGTGATGGTAACACTTTATGTTGTCTGTTTCTATTGTAAAGCTAAACTGTAAATAACTTATATCAATAAGAGTTTGATGCATATTTATGAGTACCTGCTGTGATGTGTAACTATTTGCATGCAACAGGTCTTGGTACATAAATATCAAGTGTCGCTTTATAAAGAAAACTCTACATCTCTAGGAAGATAAACTATCTGGGTCTGGTGCATTTTGTTCCTCTCTATTGCAAAATAGCTGTTGGTTGGTCCTGAATGTAACTGTCTGTCCACTCTATACTATACTTCTGTCTATCAGTAACAATGAATGCAGCACGTACAGATGAAAGCAATAAGCACATGTATGTTTTAGGAATTGTTATGGGTTGTAACTACAGCTTTGTTAGGTCTGTACTTGGAACAGTACTGTACACATATTTGGATCGATTCTGCTCTCAGTGTCCAGAGCAATTATCCAGATTACTCTCCTCATGTTGGGTTAGAGCTTGAGGTTCTTCCTCAGAGTTTTTACTCACTTCTTAATAAGGCTGAATCCTGGGAAATTTCCTGAGGGAGAAGAGAGACAGAACAAACTGAGTAAGGACCTCAAGAATTAGCCTAGTGACAGAACAGACCTCATTCCATGCAAAATGTTACACAGCAAGTACTCAAAATAAATAAAAGTACCTGTCTGTACAGAAGCATCTTCAGAGCACTTATATAGGGCCAGTTCCTGAGGGGTCGTTAGTCAGTTTTTACTCAGTCTTCACTCAAACAAAACTCATTCATTTGAATGGGTGTTTTGCCTGACTAAGGACTTCAGGCTTTGGCCTATCGTAAATACAAGTGTACTTAGGGGAACTAATGTAGTGTGTTGCTGAGATACTTGTTAAGACTAAGTAATTATTAGAAAGTAAAGTTAAAGTGACTTTCCAGCAGATAAAGCTTTAAGTATTGATTGATTCTATGGGCTGCTAGGCCATAGAGTGGAAATGTGAATTTTTAAAGAGAGCAGTCTCGGCATAATCTCAATTTTTCAGTCATTAGCCATGTCTGCCATCAGCACAAATATAAACAAATAAAAAAAATTAATTCAGGGAAAAATAACTTTTTTTTGGATAAAGTAAATAATAGTGATTTCCGATTTAAATATTTTTAAAGCTGATGCTTTCATGTTAAAAAAAAGTCATATTTTACATATCAGAAAAGTGATCGTATTTAAATATAGCCATACACTGTAGTGTTTACCACACATTCATTCAAAGTGATGTATTTGGTTTATAGATGGCACTGACAAAAATGTATAGATCAATAATTGTCATTTTTTAATAAAAACAACTGGTGCAACTCTCCTTGTAACCAAAGGCCCTCTCTCTCTGCCTTGTGTGATCAAATCTGACACACACCTTATCTCATCTATTTAGTCTTACCATTAAAGTAGCATTTTATTGAATCACTTTTGAAGTGGCTGTCAAAAGTATCATTAAATTTCTACCTTTTAAGTCTTAATGGCCAAACTCCTATAGATTTCTTATAGAAAGAGAATAATGTACAATTAAGCATATAATATGCTTGAAGAGCATTTCTTTCTTATTTGTGTGTGGAGATGTAGCTCTTATTTTGTGCCCAGTTAAAAATGAAATATGCTTAACTTATTTTAATGAAATAAAGTCTGAATAAGAAATATATATCTATATATATGTGTGCGTGTGTGTACATAATACATATATATATATGTAAGCACTGGGAAATCTACTCTCAAATGAAAAGCTAAGCTAGAATGAGAGTCTGTACTCATTACAGAAGAAAAGGCAGTGCTTTGAAAACGTAAAGCTCACCAAATCCCATAGGTATTTAAAGGGCAACTTCATTTTACAGTTCATTTGATAAATATTTCCCTGATCTTCTAAAATTGGAGGGGAAATATGTAATATCTCTTGCATCAAGCTAAAGTCTGCAGATCAGTCGCTAATATCTGGCATTCAGGTCCTTCACTGTGTACCATGCGTCAAGCAAGCTGATAGAGTTTTATCTACTGCAGCAAAGGGCATCACAATCGAAAGGACTGTGTGCACATCATGTCTGGGTTCTTGCTTGTATCTTACGCAATCTACAACTTTTAAAAAATATATATATATATATATTTGTGGAAGGAATGGGTGCAGTTTTCTTAACCAGGAGGCAAAAGATTTTTTTGACTTTTAGCTTTGTACAAAGGAAAACAACAGTAACTTATTGTAGTAGATTTCTCAGTGCCTTTTCTTAGAAACTTCACCTAAGCACATTTAAGGAAAAACAAAAACAGACTCTCCTGTGAAACCCACATTTTATGAAAGCTTCAAGAATCAATAAGAAGAAAGAAGAAGAAAGAAGAAGAAGAAAGAATGCCAATGGAACACATATTCTCTTTCTGATCATACTGTGTCAAAGACCTGGGGAATATTAATCTGTGCACGTCATGTAGAAACAAACCCTACGTGGTTGGTCTCTTTGGCAACTATGGCTGTGATAAACTGTAGCCTTTTCTTCCCTTGCAGCTAATATGATAAACATTTTTAAGGAAAAACAGTATTCTCTTCTGTAAAATTGTAATGTATTGTTAATATTTGTATCTATTGTATATTTATGTTTTGACAGAATTATGGCTGGTACAGTTTCTAATAAATAACAGGGGTATTTAAAACTTATTACAAAGACAAGGTTGCTAATGCCAGGTTCTCTCTGTTGATAAGTTCCGCATAACATTATCTCCAATAGTTTTTACCAGATTTCTCAAACACCTCATTTTAAGCAAATAGTAGAATTCCTGGATAAGGTAATGAAACAATGGAAACTATATGACATTTATGTTGTACAGTATAGCTCAGACAGTCAACAAAATGGGGAGGTGGAGCATCCCATATATCTATTTCTTTAGCAAAGCTCTCATATTTTATCAATTTTTACACTTACGGTAACCAAAATGAACCAAACATTAGCTTAGATTGCTTTAGAATCACCCAGTTGGGCAGAACATGGCTTTAAATAATTCTTGATTAAAGTACAGATGTTCTAGTTACCTCTATACCGTTTGTTTGCCATTGTGTTGGCTCGATAAGTATCTGATGTATGGAAAAGTCGTGTGACTTTCATGCATTCCAGAGTAGTCTATTTTTCTGTTCAGATTTTAAATATTATATATATAAAATATAAATATAGATCTGTATTTTTAGCAAATTTATAATAGGGCAGACAAGTCAAATTTCTTCTTTTTGTATTACAGAATAATATATTAGCAGCTATTGTTGTTCATTTACATAGCTGATTTCCTGAGTGTTTTTTTTTGTTACGTCTCTGTTCTGAGAACACCTGAAACATCCCTCCTGAAGTAGGTCTGCAAAAGGTCACAGAGTCTCTTTGATGTCATCATGTATTTGTATTTTCCTGCTTGTGGTCCTTAAAAAATAAACAAACTACAAGGACAGTACATGGAAACTGAGATGTGTTTTCTTGGAAAAAAGAGAGTATGGGCCAGACAGTGATCACAAGTGCAGTGGTGTAGATTGGGAGGAGCTCCACTGACTTCAACCCTTAACTGCAGCCTTTGCCTTCAGTGGAGTTTTTTCAGATTTACATTGCACTGTGTGTAAAAGGGACTAGATTTGGAAATCACCATCATCATCATCATTAGTGATGGAGTCAACTACAAAAGTTTTAGCCATGGAATTGGGATAAGCACCAGAACTGAAAGTTCAGGCTCTTATCCAACCTGAAGACCTGATGATGTATTCTTTATTCAGGTAAAGTTCCACTGAAATGCCAGGCCCAGTGGGAGTTTTGTCTAAGTAAAGACTGCAGGTCAAGTAATTGTTCTGTATTTTGATATTGCTACCTTCAGTCCTGGGCAAAACCAAGAATTGTGGAGAACATGTATTTATCCAAATTCCTAAATATACAAGTTTCAGAAAGGGACTGGATTTGGGTTTGGTTAAAGCAAAGTTTTGTCCGTGTACTTAGTTCTTCTTAATCATTTTGCTGCTCCCCAATTACAATCTCACCTACAATGAAACAAAAATACAAGAGAAAAACAAATGCCTTGAAATGTACCATCTCATGGCCCCATGGGAGATCAATGGGGAGTTTTGGCCCTAAATCTATGCATAAATATTACTTTTTTGAATTGGTCCAAATGTTTAAACATAAAATTAAGAAAACACGACTCTTTGTACATTGGCAGTTTTTTTCCAGAGTTGAAAGTCTAGTGCAGTAGCTTCTGTTAGCCCAGCTCTATATTTACACAGCTATGGTCTCTTTGTGGAATTTTCCTATATGCCTGCAACCCTAGAGAGCAAACCTGAAACATGATTTAATTAGACATCTGTACATTTGACAATGTATAAATAATCAGCAATCACAGTATGAACAGGCTTGTAATGACCAGCAAAGGTTGCCTTGCCCATGATTTATACATTAACAAGGCTCAGCTACCATGAGTGGAAATAAATGAATGGAAAATGTGTGTTTCTTTTTCTGAAAGGGAGCCACACCTCCAACTAGCCAATGCAATAACCCTACACATCTGACATCTAGAATCATATAAAGTGCCCTCCAACAGGGCATACCAATAAAATACTTGGTTTACTCAACATGTTATGGACCAAATTCACCACTGCAGTAAGTTGCAATTGCTTATTCCAATGTTAAATTTGACCCTCTGCTATCTCTCCTGCATTAGGAAAGAACACATCCAAATGCCAGTCATCTCACCAATTAAAAGGTGATGGTTTTCCAGCATGTGTTTTGAAGCCATGTACCAATATAATTAGGCTTTGGGGCTTAAAGAAGTTATTTTTCTGCAAGACAAAAGAAATCTTCTGAAAGCTAAAAGTTCATATTCCCCTTTGTTGCTGATGTTACCTAAACCCCGATAAGTGTCCTTTGACCCCAATGGTCAGGTGCCACAATTGTTCATATCTGTAAATATGGCTCAGTTTTGCTTTTCTCGATTCTGGCTCCATCGCACAATAAATCATGTTAGCGGCTTAGGAAAGAATACTTTTCATTTTAAAACAGAGCTTAATACTATTATATTGATGATCCCTAGGTCTGAGCAAGGATAAACATTTGAAATTTTAAAGGGATGCTTATAACACTGCTGCTATGCTGTATTAAATAAGTAAATTTGAACTCAGTGCAAAGCCGCACTATATTCAGATCTTTTTGAGATGCCAGCAAATATATTTTAGGGGAAAACTGAAGGCTCTGTGTGATCTCAGGGATGGAAGACACCTGTTCGAAAACAGTCTGGATAGGGGGAGGTGAAATGCAGTAATAATTCGATGGAAGTGTGTGAAAGAGAATGACAATCATTTCATTCAGATTTGTTGGTTTATGATCATTCTGTTATTTCTCTTTAAATGTGCAAGATCATCTTGGGTGAACTCCTGGCCCCCATTGAAGTAAATTATAAAACTCACATTGATGTCAATGGGACTAGATTTCACCCCATATTTTTAAAATTTATCAGGACTTTAGACAAGGACTTGTTGATTTGTAGGAGTAGTTACCAACAGATATTGTATCAGTTACTTTGATTGTGTCACACGTTTTAGTGTCCTTGCTAATCTGCAATTAAGACCAATTCTGAGCTATGTGTGGTACTTCATGGTTATTGTGCAGTATTTCAATTTTGATCTGTCCCTGACATATTTCTTGTCATTTATCCTCCTCTATCTTGTTTCTGAAGTACTGTTGAGCTCATTTTGCCTCATATGACCACTATCTTTGTTTTATATTCTGTTGGTTTAAGCCCTGAGGGATAGGACACTTCTCAGTCCTTGCCAGCTTTTTGATGGTTGGTCTACAGAGTTGTTTTCACAATAAAACATTCCCTGCTGGTTTGTCATTGGGGCAGATCCTCCATATTACGTTGAACTTTGAAGCCATGATAAGAAGTGATTCTCAATACCTAAGACTAAAAGGCTGGCCACAGCTCCGAAATTGTACCAATTTTAACCTTTTTATATATTATTGGCATTAGAAGATTTTGATCTGCTGTACTCAACTTTAACATGGAAGAGTCCTGCTTTTTAATCAGTCCAGTGAAGTGGTTCTTGAATGGAGAGAAAACATCTAAAGATGCACTACTCTTTGTGCTCTTAAAGACATGCCATGTTGTAACAAACGTATGACTAGTCAGGGAAGTTACAGCTGTCTTTCACTATGCTATAAATCATTTAGAATTTCACAGTGCCTGCAGGGATAGAACAAATCTCCTCCTGCTCCAAAAGCACAGGCCCTCATCCTGTCAGCAAACACACTCTCCATTAGCGATATAGGGCCTATGAGCCACAGATGAGCAGTTCTGATTGTATTCATTAGAGGGCAGTGAGGGGCATACAAACTAGCCAGTAAGAAGGTGCAATAAAAATGGCACAGGTTTTAAAAAAAACCATTTAAACAGTAAAGCTGGTATTTAACACCAAATAAAAACTGGAAAAAATTCCTGGGACACTCCTGGTAGATCTGGATGGAATTATAGTGAGAAAGGGAAGAGAATATCAAGTCTGATGCTCCACTGCTTTACACCGTGTTTAGTCATTTTATACCTGTGGAAAGTGGAGGCACTAGTAAATTAGGCCCAAAATGTGTATTGAAGGGTAGTTGTTGCCATGCATGTCCTCCTGCCCCAGCAGATTCTGCACAGCCAGCATGTGTTCATCGTTCTATTAGATTGGGTCATGCTAAGGGCCAGCGCATCAGAAGATGTTTTTTCACCATTTGAGCAATATCTGCTCCAGACCCTTATGTTTTGGGGTAACTATGATTCCATTAGCCATATACTAGTGGACTTAGAGTCTTACGTTTTGGGAGGGGAGAGGGAGGGCTTGGTGTGGGTTTTTGTTTGTTTGTTTTTGGTCAATAGTCCTTCTTTGTTGAAGTTTATTGATCATGTTTCTGTAAAAAATAATTAAAAAAAAATAAAAAATCAATGTCTTTATATGCATGTAGTGGTATGAAACTGTGATCAATGTGTGACATTCAGAAACTGTACTGTCTTGTAAACTATGTCCAAATGTCTACAGATTTTAAAGCAATGGTCCCCTACTGCAGAAATAAATAAAAAGGTATGGATAAAACTGAGCCTTTGGCTGGTTTGTTTTATGGCCATATTTACTGGCCAACGCTACAATAACTATGGTCAATTGGCACAGCGATTCAGGCTACTTGAAACCATTGCAACTGACAGCAGATTTTATACTGTATCCTATTTTCCCATATCTAGGGCACTGGTTCAGAAAAGCACTTAAGCACATGCTGAACTTTAAGCATGTATTTATGTCCCATTGACTCCAAAGGGACTTAAGCATATGCATGAAGTTAAATATATGCTAGATGGGATGCCAGCAGAGTTTGTCAGATAAAGAGCTCTGGATGTGGAAATTGGCTAAACAGGTTGCACGTATAGTTACTGGGTCAAAAACCTGGATTTTCTGATTGAACAATTGCATTTTTCTTCCCCAGAAAATGAAATAATGAGAGGTTAGTTAAGTTGTGCAAGACATCAGAACAAAGGGCCTTTTGCACTACTCAGTTATACTTTTCTTTGAGTTGGTGAAACTATGTTTTAAACTGACATACAATTCCAATATAAGATAGGAGTCTTCAGACCTTTAACACAAACCTCCTGATTTCTAAAGACAATTAGCTTCATTTAATTCATACACTTTAATTGATGACCAAATTTTTAAAAAAAATGAAAGCACACACTTTAACTCAGTGTTTCTCAAATTGGGGTTGCCACTTGTGTTGGGAAAGCCCCGGCAGGCCGGGCCAGTTTGTTTGGCTGCCCTGTCCGCAGGTCCGGCCGATTGCGGCTCCCACTGGCCACGGTTCGGTGCTCAAGGCCAATGGGAGCTGCTGGAAGCGGCGCGGGCTGAGGGACTTACTGGCCACCGCTTCCAGCAGTCCCCATTGGCCTGCAGCAGTGAACCACGGCCAGTGGGAGCCTGGGCTGCCCAGAGGATTCAGGGGGCCCGGCGGCGGGGGGCCCCTGCTGCTGAATTACCGCTGAAGTCCCGGCACTTTGGCAGCAGGTCCCGGGGTGGAAGGACCCCCCGCCACGGGTCTTCGGGGCACTTCAGTGGCTGGTCCCGGAGCGGAAGGACCCCGCCACCGAATTGCCGCTGAAGACCTGGAGCGGAAGACGCTCCGGGGGCCCGGGCCCCGCAAGAGTTTTCTGGGGCCCCCGGAGCGAGTGAAGGACCCTGCTCCAGGAACCCCGAAAAACTCTCATGGGGGCCCCTGCGGGGCCCGGGGCCTGGGGCAAATTGCCCCACTTGCCCCCCACTCTGGGCAGCCCTGGTGGGAGCCGCGATCGGCCAGACCTGTGGACGGGGCAGGTAAACAAACCGGCTTGGCCCACCACGGCCTTTCCCTACACAAGTGGCGACCCCAGTTTGAGAAACACGGCGCTAACTAGAATTGGCCATTTGGCCACACATTTCTCCAGTCTGCACACGCACTCACAGTAATCACATACACAATTTTTGTGCAAAAAGGTACGCAATACATGCACAATTGTGTACCTAATTTGTCCATGCAGCTACCATATTTGCACATGTAAATTGGATACATATATGCACAAATGGTCAAATCTGGTCAAATTATGCGCATAGGCATTTTTGAATAGCTGCCTTCTGTTTTTTTAGTCTCTTTTCAGTTTAAGTTTTTTTAAAATGATCTTTTGAGTATCACACTAGCTGATAGTATCTAGCATTATTAGACCTAAGCACTAGGACGCGAGAGAAATTTTACAAATTTCAGATAAAACCCTGATTCCAAGAAAAAATTTCTGACAGAATTTGGCTACATTTCCCACTGATTTTTTTCTTCTTTCTTGTCTAATTATCTGAGCTCAAGAATGCCTGAGCGCTAATATGGGCTCTGGAACTGACTTGTTATGTGATCCTATGCTAGTCTTCGCTCTGCCTCAGTTTCCACATCAGTCAAATTGGGAGCATGCATACCTTGAGGGGTTTGGCAGGTTGGGCAGATTGTTTGTCAAGTCCTTTGAAGATGCGAAGCACTAAGTCTTCTTTTACCGTAATTAAAGCCAATTTACAAAAATTGTTTGTTTTGATTGGAAAAATCCAGATTCTAGACCAGAACTCTGCCAGACCTATTACAGTCTATTGATGTAAAAGACTATAACAATTTTAAAAAGAGCATAAGGAAAAGGAGCTGTTGGTGGTAAGCAGGCTGTGGTACTACTGATTTAAAGGGTTTAATTTGTGGTTCATTGATCATTACAATTTGCTTGTGTGTGTCCTGTTAGGGTCAGTTTTACCCAGGCTTGTCTTATTTTTATTAAAATGCACTCAGCTGGCCACAAACATATGGCTAAAATACAAAGGGACTTAGGCCACTTTAACTCTTTTTTCACATGTGTGGGGATATACCACCCATCACACATACGACACCTAAAGTATTGAGAGCGCTCTGAAAAAGCCTAAGAGGCCAATTAATCCCCCCCCCCCAGGCTTCACCGAGAGGAGTGTTAGGCCTATTTGGTGATCAAACCTGCAAGGGAGGGACTGCATCTTCATAAAGGAAGGAGCAAAGGCAGTAAGTCCCTCGGCCGGCACCGCTTCCAGCACCTCCCATTGGCCTGGAGCAGCGAATCGCAACCAGTGGGAGCCGCGATCGGCCAGACCTGCAGACGGGGCCGGTAAACAAACCAGCCCGGCCCACCAGGGGCTTTCCCTGCACAAGCGGCGACCCCAGTTTGAGAAACACTGAGCAAAGGGATGCTGGAAGAAAGGCCAGGGAAGCGAGTCACCTGAGAGGTAGATGGACGCTTTTGCTCTTGGGCTCTGGGATGATTGAAGCTTGGGACACTGAGCCCTGAGTTGGAACCCTAACTGAAGACAGGTGCCGATCAGAGAACCGCAGCCTTCCTGAAACCCTGGGTAGAGGGTTTTGCTATTTTCTGTTTTACTGTAAGTTAAGGACTTTGAGGTCCAGTGAAGGGTTGGATCTGTTACCTGCCTTGGCTGGAGGATGAGGCGACGCCAACAGCCAAAATAGGCCAATGACTGGATGGGGCAAACTGATCTACCACTTTTGCAGTGCCATCTACCGCCAGTAGGGGGCACAGTATAGTGGCAATTTTGCCACAGTATGTCAATGCAATGGACAAAGTACGGAGTTAGATCCCAGCAAAAAACCAGCAGCCATTACACACTCAGCAATAGCTCAGCCCTAGTTTCAGAAAATGGCACTAGGGTGACCAGACAGCAAATGTGAAAAATCGGGATGGGTGGGGTGTAATATGAGTCTATATAAGAAAAAGACCCAAAAATCAGGACTGTCCCTATAAAATCAGGACATCTGGTCACCCTAAATGGCACTGAGAAAAGGAACGTTGGCCAGGCTTGAAAGAGGAATGAGATTTCACAGCGCTACAGGGACCTCCAAGCACTTTACCTATTTCATACATACAGCACAAATGGAATGCAGCCTCTTCTTCTCCCGGACTTTCTCGGCCAAGCACCCACTCTCATCTCTTACAAACCCACTTCTCCAGGCAAGACAGCCTCCCTTGTTCTTGTTACGACTAGTCTCACTGTCCTCCCACTCCTGACCCATTGTCCCGTGTCTTGTGTTTAGCTTAGTTAGCCTATACGCTCCTTTGGGAAGGGAACGGGTCTCTTTCTATGCATGTGAGCTAACACAGCTCGCTAAATGATGTTGTTAAAAGTTCAGCAGTAAAGAATGGTGACCAAATAGAGTGGGGTGCACTTCACACCAGTGGAGAGGAGGTGGGGTGGTTGGTTGAGGCCATTGCAAGGGTTTACCAAGAACCCGTGCTCTTAAAGTGCCAGCAATATTCATGCAGCACAGCAGCATGGGCTTCAATTTAAAGACTTATTAAAACTGCGCCCCCCTCCCCCTCCACACACACACTAATAATCTGCATCAAAGGACTGAGTCAGCCCCACCAGGATCTGAGCCTTGCATTTCAGGGACTATGTATAGTTCAAACATGAGGCACAGAGGGATCCCCTTTCATTTATGAAGGGTGCTATAGGGCCTTTGCGCTAGACCTGAGTATCAACATTGGGGCAGTATGAAGGGTTCTGGATGTAATACCTCAGCTCCAGGATGGTGCCACTAAGCATAAAAGGCCCATTTTTTGAAACGTTAACTATTACATGTTTTAGCCTGCGTAGGCACTGTCCTGCCCACTGCTCCATGGACAGATGCACTGGGTCCATAGCTGGCACCCTGTGTGCGCCTGACACACCAAGGTAACTAGGCTACCAGAGGCGTGGGATTGTGGGGGGCAGAGAGACGAGATGGAGCTGTCCCAACTCACATCTGTTAAGTGAGCATGTGGCAGCTCCGCTGAGTCTGCTCCTCACAGTGTGCTGGAGCGGTGGTACCAGGGCAAGGGAGTGAGAGAGCACGGTATGCTCCCAGAGTCAAGCTATAGCTATTCTGGCCAATAATCACCAACGTTTATAAAATGGATCGTTAAACTGGAAGCTTATTGCTAGGCAAAGCACATAACCCTACCACTAAAGGAACAGGTGAACTGAACAGCTTCAAAGCACGAGTGGCTCAGTGCCATCTACTCCTAAACCTAATTTAGTGCAGAGGGAGGGAGAGAGAAATCAGCACATATGGTAATAAAAGCTGCACAGTGTTTCGGCAGCCTGTCTATGGGGAAAGAGCCTAAAGTGTATAAAAGCTCCTTGTAATGGTGCCGCCAGCTCTCCCCGTGGTCTGAAATCACTATATTATGTAATACTTTGCATAATGCAATTATAATCACTCATTAAAAATGTAATCTGGGTTCGGGGCCTAGCACACACTTTCCAACAGAAGGGTCACAACAGCAGGAAAACCTTCTAGCAGGTAAATACTGAGCTCTAGAGGCTGGGGTCATTTAATGACCTTAGTGCTGTGTACTACTTTTTCTTTTAAACGAGGGCCAAATACCCTCTTAGTGTAAAACCACCACTGCAGTCAATGGGGTTTCCACCGGGAATGAATTTGGCCTGTAGCTCCTGAGCCTGGGGTTGCAGCACAATGCAAGTGATTCAATAGAGACCCCATTTTGAGGAATAACTAGCGATTTAGCAGGAGGACGCAAGCACCTAGCCCAACATTTAACATTTTCTGTGATTGCTTGATATTTCTTGGCCAAGTTTGTTGCCTCAGTTTCCCCATCTGTAAAAATATGGATAATACTACACACCTCCTTCAGAGGAGTGTTATGGGGAATAAGTGGTTAATATCTATTAAGTCCTTGCGGCTGTAAAGTCTCAGCATTATTAAGACTGCAGTGTCAGATAGATGCTTGGTTTCAGAATCAAAAACTGGCTACAGTAATAAAAGAATAAATGAAATATGCAAATAGCCTCCTTTTTTGCTATAGCTACATGCTGCTCTGAAATTGTTTTCACTAATTTATTCCCAAAGCTTTTTGGTGGAGTCTCTAAGCGTTCCCAGAACACCCAGCCATTTCCTTACAGATTGCTAATTTTTGCTATGTTGGGCTGAAGTTCTTCACACTCTGAGTATGTAGGTCACCCACCAAAGCTCGTCTTATATTACAAACAGAAAATCTGTGTTAAAAGAATGTTATCTAGGTTGTAAAGTCAAACAACAGAAAATGAGGCCATTCCAGATTAATGGTTGTCCATGCAACCTTGATTCTGTCCCCTTGTGCATCCATCATGTGACCTGAATGATGCAAGAGTCCTGTGGGGGAAAATAGCATGTGATTGTGTAATTAAAACCTGTATCAGAATGTATATGCGCAAGAAGGCCAAATTAAGATTGCACAGACACGCATAAAATCTGACATTTCAGTGCTAACTTTGCAACTTTTGAGTTCTTGACTCTACAACTTAAATAACATTATTTTATGTGGATTTTTTGTATATAATTTCCTAGGGGGTTTTTAAAGGAAAAAGGTAAAAGGCCATTGTGCATAACTGTAACAGTTTGCCTATCCCCATGATGCAAAAGCAGCAACATGTGAACCCTGAACCTTCAGCACTGACTGCTACTGCTTGCGCTATAGGTCTCAAAACATCAGGCAGCAGCAGGAGAAGGATATTATCCCAGAGTGGGAGGATGATCTCATGGGGCCAGGTGCTGGGTCCTGGGTATGTGAGGAGCTGAGCCCAATTCTCTCTCTCTTCCTCTGCCCCTGAGGAGTTGGGGGGAGTTCCAGCACTTGTGGCACCCCCAGAGATGCCACTGGGGCTATGGGCCGGTCCAAGTGAGGGGAGCCCAGCTCACCTTTCTTACCCACCCAACTGCTCCAGCAGGTCTTCCCAGCATAATTTCATCTGCTCATACTGCTGCCTTGGCAGCAATGTGAGTCCAGCACTTCAGAATGTTAGTGTTCACATATTAATTTATTTGGAACACAACCAAAATTTTCTTGAGGGACACAATCGAGAGAAGGGAAATGGTGATTTTTAACAGCTTATATCTCAGGGAAACCTAAACAGAATTTCATGGGGGAAAGGAAAAAAATACCTCTGTCACTTGAGGACATTCCCCCTGCCAAATATTAAAGGGCTACTGCAAATAATGGAGCAGTGAGCACTTCTCAAAGAAAAGATGCCAACAATCCTTGGAAATGGAAAGTTTAGGCAGACTAAATATAGGGGCACTATGAAGTGCCCCTATAAAAATGAGACAAAAAGACATCATTGGGATGGTGTGACAAGTCAACTCACTGTGGGTGGATGCTGTGGCATTTCTGAAATAGGGAGGAAGCAGGTTATCCTTGACCCTTAATGTTGATAACTTCAGGATCAGAAATCCATTGGGATGATGTTACCTAGTAGCCATTATTGTTGAAAAAGGACAGAGCCCTTCCAAGTCTGTGTAGGAACAGACACTTGTACTTTGGTGCTCGTGAAAGCCTCCCAAATGGCTGGCAGCTGCCAAAAGTTTCCGAAACACAACTATTGTGGTGAGTTGTGGAGGAAGAGTTTATTCCCTGGTATTGTCAAGGAGGGAGTTGTAGGTTAGCACCAGGCCCTGGAAGCAGATCTTGGACTGAAAGGCATGCAGCTCTCCCAGGACCCATCTGAAAGGCGATGATGAGTTTTTCAGGAGAGCTGTGGTTTAGAAGACTTTGGATTCCCAGGGTATGATAGACCTGCTGCTTTGACCCTAAGACTTCCCTTGGCAGGAGCTTGTTTCATTGTTCTCTCGCTCTTGGCTTGCAAGGACACAGATGAAGAAATCATAAGGGGAAAAAAACTGCTGAAAAAGTTACTCAGTGCCAGATTAACCTACTGAACAATGTAGAACCAGTTAAAATAAGTAGACAGCTCTCTGTATCTGTGGTGTGCCATCAACTGGAAAAACAGTCCACATAACAAGGGCAGTGTCAGCCAGCGCATGGGTCAGGCTTTTGCCCAGCCTGTAAATCTATCCATCATGAGCCTCTGGAAGCAAAGAGGTTGTGCCACATGGCTGCAGTTCGATATCCATTTGAATGACTGTTACACCACTTCCTACCCTGTGGTCCAGAGACTACAAGTGACCTGCAAAGCACTTGCACTCCACAGAGAGCTGGTTCCACCTGGTGCTGACCCTCCTCCCCATATGCAGCAATTAAATCACATTAAAAGCAGATAAAAAGACATGGGTTGAAACCCTGGGCCTATTGAAATTAAGTGGAATTTTGCCATTGGCTTCAATGGGGCCAGGACTTCACCCGTGGTCATGAAAAAGCCCACAAGTTTCCAAAACACTACATGAGCGATATAAGGTCCTAGCCATGTGCTAATATGAGCTATTGCATTTTGCCTCCCCTAAATTCAGGCTGGTGTTCCAGTTGGAGAGCAGTTCATTTCCCCTTCTGAAATCTGTTGTGCAAAATGTTGCTGTGAGAAGATCTGCCTCTTTCCACGAGCAGATGAAAACCACTTAAACACACAGCAAATAAAAAAATTAAGGATCAGAGTGGAACAGGGGTGGAAATCAATGGTCAGTAAGTACGCCAAAGGGCTGAGAGTTGGATAGCTCAGAATTGGGGAAACATGCTTGTACACTTGGGTCTTGTGCTGAATCTGCCTTGGTAATAATTCTTCAGCATGAAGAAATGACGAGATTACGAGAGAGAGAGAGAGCACTGTGGGACCAAACTATCAGTATAACAGCTGAGGAAATTGCTAAGGAAACTGCAAAGGTATTTTCCCTCAAACCCCTCCTTCTCTTCCTCTTTCCCCAGTCCTGGAGCGCACCACCGCCCAACGATCCATCAGGTGGTTGCTCTGAGCCGCAATTGACAGCACTTGGGCAGGTGAGATTGATTTCAGCTTGGATGGCTGCTAAAGTTCATTCCTTAGACCGTGTGGCGTGTGACATTCAGGGAACAAACACCTCTCCTCATGCTCTTAAATGAAGGCCACATGTCTGTAGCTGAGCAAAATAACTAATCCGACCCTTAGGAGCCAGCAAGTTCTAGAACATTCATCCCTGGCAGTGAAGAAGATGCCTCTGTGTTGACTCAGTTTCAGGCCAACTCAAGTTGCAAATATTTCACCCTGCCCAGGCCCAGTCTTGCAAGGAACTGAGCACCCTCAATTCCCAGTGGAAATGAAGGTGCTGAGCACTTCACAGAATTGGGCCAAATCCCAGGGAATCCCTGCCCAACCCACATCCAGGAGGTATTATCCCACCAGACTGTCAACAACTTCTGAAAGACAAATATTAGGGGCCAAAGGTTATGATCTTTGCCTAGACTGAACTCCCATGGGCTTCATGCCTGAATAAAGACCTCAGCCCACTCCTGAAAGGTTCTGGGCTCCTGTAATTCCCATCTACTTCAGCTGGAGCTGCATGCTCAGCAGATACTGAAATCTCCTCAGGGGCTGACCCTGAGTTAGAATGGCAGGACTTGACCCTAAATAACTAGAGGACAAAGGGACTCTGCCTGGAGTGACTTATTGAGGGGGCTTGACAATGTATTTATCCTTCCAGCAAGGGCAAGATGAGCCAATCTCAGCTCATCCTTCAAATCGGGCTCCTTGCTTTTGAGCAGGAGTATGAAAAAGACAGAACTCACAATGGCAAACACTCCCAGCCCTTCATTTGTTCTGGCTGTAAAGCTCCTCCGAGCAGATGCTGCAGATCCTTGTGCTAGAGGGATCTCTTGCAGCTTTCATGTCACACTTTTGGATGCCAAATGGGCCGAGCCTGCCTGGTCTCATCAGTTATGCTCAAAACAAATTTTAATGTATTTATTTAATTGGCTTTTTCTATTATACTCAGCACTGGAGCATCTGCCCATCTCACAAACATTAATGAATTTAGCCTCATGGGACCCAGGCGAGGTAAGAAAGTCACTCTCCCCATTTTGTGGATGGGGAAAGTGAGGCCTGGCGTCTTCATCTCACTGACGTCAATTAGAGTTGTTAGTGCTCATAGCTTCTTAAAATCGGGCCCCTGGTGTCTCAGTTTGGGCAACCAAAATCTGAGGCACCCAAAATGAGTGGCACCTTTGGAAATTTTTGGCCTAAGTGACTTGCCCAGTAAGCCTCTAGTAGAAGAGGGTGTTAGAATACAGATCTCCAGGGTCACAGCCCAGTGCCTTAACCACAAAACCATCCTTCCAGGAAAAAAACTGTATAGAAATAGCAAACTTGTATTATGGAAACAGCTAATCTACCTTCTCTCTCACTCTTTCTAATCTACCTTTTTTCTTGCTCAGTCTCTCTCCCTTTCTCTCAGTGAACAGAATCTCTTAGAAGTTTTGAGAAGATGCCTTAGTATCAGTCTCTAACTGAAAGGAGAATGTTCTTAACCCAACCACAGGTGCTAAGTCAGGTCCTTCTCTTTTCCTGGCAGGTAGCCAGGGTGCAAGATAGAGATCCATGCCACAAGCCAGACTGGGACTTCTTTTCCTCCCACTATAACTCCCATCCACCATCTGCTTCTCTTTTTCTCTCCTATGACACATTCCTCAGTCTCTTAGCAATACCCCTGGGTTGCCAACCAAGAGCCAGAGAATTAATCAGAACAACTGCCTCTTTCATTCTAATCTCCCCAACTTTTCACATGCCTCAGAATCCAGGTGTGGGGCTGGATTCCAGCCCTTCTCTCTCCCACTTATGGGGGTGTTCAAATTCAAGATTCCAGGTCAACCAATGAGGCAGTGGACTCAGATTCATGCTTCTAGTCTGGGTCTAAGCTCAGTTGAGTGATATAACTTGTTGGCGAGATGCGATGAAATCCTGGCCCCACTGAAATCTATAGCAAAACTCCCATTGATTTCAATGGGGCCAGGATTTCACCCATGATGTTTAGATCAGACAGTTTCCAGAGTGCACTTGATCTAAGATAGAATTAAACTTTTAAAAAGTTATTTCAGGTGCATTATTACTATTATGAAAGGGAAAATAATAAAACTCTGGTAAGGTGTCCCCTGCTGGGTGGATCAAGCATCCTAAACCTCCTCATTGCTAGAGAATCATTCTGCTACAACAATTTGCCGCTACAGCCCTGTGCAGGATCTGTCCCCATATCCAAAATTTGAGGTTTACCCATCAGTAATTATTGCACATACTTCTGTTTCTTGCTCAAAGTGAGATTCTTCCAGAGCTGCCAGTAACATAGTTCTTTTTTGCCTCCTTCAAGATCCTAAGTCACATCAGGCTTAAACTGCTGCGAACCACAGTATATCATCATTTTTAAGTCAATGAATAAGTGAAACCTGCTCACTGGGAATCATGAAGATAACGTTGCCTGTAGCTACTGCTGGTGTGTTCAGAAATTAGTCAGTAACAGCAAAAATCCTCCTTGATATCTCGGGAGATGAAACAAAAATTGGCAGTTTTACTGCTGCCCTTAATTCGTTTCCTCCCATCCCATCCTGCTTTTTTGATCTATAAAATCTGGCAATATGGCTAGAGTAAAATCAGGTACATGTCAGAGGTTTAGTGATATATTTTTATTGTGGTGCCCTAAGATGGCAACTTTCGTTAGTGACCAAGATAACTATTTACCCCACAAATACTTACCTTCCCGAAGCACTGGGGGGAACATGAAGCTAATTATGTTCTATGTTCACGACGCTAAAGGGGCTTTCTGAAAGCCCCTCAGAATGGTATCCCTGCAGACCACCAAAGGGCTAAGCCTTTGTAAAATGGATCCTGAAACCACCCCAGATCAGGTGGGTTCCAGTTCTAGTCCACTCAAAAAAAAAAAGATCTCCAGCCCCAGGTCCTGTTTGTGGACTTTTGCTAACACCATTCACCAAGCCCTGGCCCCGTCTCTCCCTCTCCACATAAACAGAGTCCTACAGTTTTCTCACCACACCCACATCCCATGACACCACCAGGTGAAACCACCACCTTGGGTGCTGCAGAGGATTAGCCCTTTCCACCACCTATTTCCACTGCAAAGCTGCCTTCTTTTTGCTCAACAAACTCCCTAATGCACAGCTCGATCCTGGCACCTGTTGGCCAACCCAAGGAACGCCTCTTCTTACAGCACACAGAGAAGATCCAACACTTAAGCAAAGAAAGAAAAGGACATGACTGATTTTATTGTCCTGGAGAACATGTGGCTGAACAGCTCGTGCCCAGCAAAAATGCCATCTGCAGGCTGCGTCATGCAATGCTGTGTTTTCCCATCTCATTCCATCTCTAGGGGAGGTAGCAGGATGGCTGCATAGACTTGCCTAAGATAACATCCCCTTTTCTTTCTCCATGGTGCTGATTGCCATACTGAAGCGGGCCCTGGTTTTTACTGTGTATTGCTGAGTTCCTTCCTGCTTTCCCTGGCATACCCATTCAATCCCTAAATGCTGTCTCTTGCTTCCATTGCCTAATTTCCCCCATTAAGCTCTGCACATGTGTCAGATGGCATCAGATGGGGAACTAATTTTTTTTCCCCTCAGCAATTTGACACCAAAATTAGATCAGGTTAAATTTCTAGGATTGGACCATCTGTGCTAACTACCAAAATAACCTTCAAATGAAAAGCATTATGCTTTGAATATAAAAAACTGCTACTGTCTCTTTTAACTACATTTGCTTTCCTCCATAAGGCAATTATAATGATTTCAATAGCTCCCAGACATCAGTCTTTATTGTATGATAGCACTGAAAAAAAACACCCATCAACCATGTCCTTAGTAAAATCCACAAGAGTGTCATGTATATTTGTTCTCAACCTGGCAGAGATCCTAGCATCACTGGAAACCCTTCAATCTTCCTCATGTATCCATTGCATTATTCCAGCTGTTACAGAGATCCGGCCACCGTCTGATCTCAGTCACATGCTTGCAACCTCAGTGGAGCTACATATGTGTAAAGAAGAGCAGTACTGAGCCCCTGTGCATTTGGAACAGACCCACTGAACATCTACTAGAGCATTAGTGGGATTTCAAAATGGGCTTTTTATACTAAATGTTCTAAATGTAAAATATCCTTGGAACATAGGAGCTGCCAGACCAGATCCGAGCAGGTCCACCTTGTTGGATAGCTTTCCTCTGGCAGAGGACAGTATCGGATACTTCAGAGGCAAATTAGCTCTAATGTCCTTGGTGACGTGTGCAGTACTGCGTCTGAGACTGCACATGTGGATTCCTTCCCATTCCCAGCTAGAAATTGTTTTATATTCTGAAATTTGAGTTGTTTAATCTAGCGAGTGTAAAATGTTTTTGTAACATTTCATGGGGTTTGCAAATAAACATTTAATGTAATGAGGCAGCCAAACACAAAGCTCCAGTCAAAGATTGTGGACTAAGTTTTATTGCCATAACATAAGAGTTCTATATACTTTGGGCCAGGTTTTCACACACTTTTGGCACCCCTTGTCTTATGCACTTTTGTAAGTGTGACTCTTACTCTGAAAAACCACTGTGGAAAAATGGCACCTTCTTCACCATCTTACTTCCTGGACTGGCTCCTTGTGGGCATTCATGGTCGAATCTGCTGACTTCAGGGACTAAAAGAAGGCTTTACTGCTTTCTAACTCCTGTTAATACTGCTGAGCCTGAACAGGGAGCTGGCTTCTAATCCTTCTGGTCCATCCTCAACCAAACTAGTTACTCATTCTCAGTCAGTTACACCTGTCTAACTTTACTGAAGGTGCTGAGATGGCACAGAGTATAGTGTTGCCTGCAGAACCTTTAGTTCTGGTCCGAAGGAAAGAAGGCAGCTTAATTCCCAGCTCCCATGACCGGACTGTAGGGCCGGCACTTAGGGTAACAATCTTACGTATAAACAGAATCTTCAAATTGTAGTCCTTGCTCCCCAACAAACAGAACTCTGGGTAGGAGCTAATACAAGCAGAATAAACTGAAAATCACATCAAATAAAATGGGCCTCCATGATGTGTATCTACAGAGTCACATTTTGGAGGAGAGAGGCACTTTAAATGAGCAAAGAGGACCCCCGCCTGGGCCCAGTGTGCCTGCCTCAAGCAGCCCCGTGCTTGTTAAATGCTGCATTTCAAATCGTGGGTTTTAATCCTCAATAAAGTCTGTTGGTCAGAGCTGCATGTCCAGCCTGGCATCCTTGACAATAAGTCTGATAGTGCGAGAGAAAAAATGGAGTGCAAGGGAGTGCGTGTGTGGGAGGAAGGGGGGTGTCTGTATAAAGGGGAGCTCTGGGAAAATGGAGTGAGGGTGTGTGAAGGATGCCAACGAGGAGAGCGATAAAGGAGGGCAGAGGTGGGGGAAGAGAAAGGAGGACGACTCCATGTCAGAAGGAAGGTGAGCTAGCTCGTAGAATTACCTGGAGTCCAAACACACAATAAAAAGCTCATTCTGGAAACTTAGAAAGCTTCTCAACAGCTCTCCCTTGCTCACTACTCCATGGCAGTCACTGAGCAGACCAAGACCTGGCTGCTGAAAGAACATGCTGAGTGTCAGGAAAGTGAATGAGGCATAGAATCATTTCCTGTCAACAGCCGCCTGGCTCAAATGCCCCTTTCCTGCAGCCCTTCCTCTCAGACATCCCCCCACATAGCATACGCATGCTTAGCAGGCCTCTGCTCTCCTTGTCCCAGCACGCACACCCAGCACACCACAGACTCGCTCAGAGAGCTGGGTGAAACAGGCTGCTGGCCTGGACGTCCTGGGAACGCTCTCTCTGGAGCAAGGACCAGACGACAGGCTGCCACGCCAAGTGCTCAGATATAAAGAAGTTTGAAAGGGTGGGGCATAGGCATGGAAAGATCCCAGGTCAGGAGCTTGTTGAGGGGCACAGGAAGGAGGGAGAGATCTACTGGGGGCCTCACAAGGGTTAGAGGGAGCCAGGCTGGAGTCTTTTTAATAATCAATACATGAAACGTATGCCTTGTATTTTTATAGCTATTTTCATCCAAAAATATTTAAGCACTTGATTTTAGACATGTGGGGAGTTGGGCTGTTCAGAGATTGGCTCACAGAAGGGCTGGGAGCCTGCTGAGGTTACATGGAGACGGCAGGGCGGTGTCTGCTTGCGCCAGTATAGGTTGCTTCAAAGCAAAGATTCAGATCGAGCCTTGTTCTTATTTGATCAGATCCCTGTTTTCCTCGCCTTAATTTTCACGGCAGCCTCACACCTGATCACAGCCGCGGACACTTGCTTGCCAGCTCAAGTGTATCTAGCAGATGGGAGGAAGACCTGGCATTCACACTCCTCTCTGGCTGCCAGCAAGCCAGCATCAGCTTGCAGCATGGAGGGCAGTGGAGAAATGCCTCTCAGCATGTCTAAGTGATGGTAATTTACAATCTGCCTGAGGTGGGGCTGGGGGTGGGGGGGGAAGGAGTTAACAAGATGTTACACTAAATGGCAAATGGCATCATAGCATCCTATGTTTGCTTTATTATTTCAATCAATATTAGCTCCTATCTAAAGCTTTGTTGTATTTCACTGCAACTCTTCCCGACTGGATTAGAAGGACAGCCTTGTAGATGAGGCACCGGCCTGGGTCTCAGGAGAGCCGGGTTCAATTGCTGGCCAAGCTGTATGCTTCTTGTGTGATCTTGAGCAAGTCCCTTAATCCACCTGTGCCTCAGTTGCCTGTTTGTTAAATGGGGATAATAGTCCTTCTTTCCTCCCACTGGGTGCAGGTGAATGTGGGTGTCACATCAGACATGCCCCCCCCCATCCAGCAATACGTAAGTCACGTCAACAGGGAGGACATAGCACAGTGAAGAGCAGTGCCATGTGTTTGGAAGGGACAGTTTGGTTAAGAGGCTGTTGAAGACTGGCACCGTTAAGGGTGCAGGCTGTGGTAACAGGAAGGAAAGTAGAGGGTATGCACTGTTATGTGGCTTAACAGTACCTTTCCTTGCTTCGCTTGGGTGTCAGGTATGTTGTGTGTGTAGCAGGCCTAACTATGGGGATCAGGGACAAACATCCTTCCAGCGCTGAGACGACAGCCCAAAGCCATCCCAGATCAGGGGTGATTAAAACTGTTAACATCTAAGAGAAGTTCAGGAGGTTGAGGGTACGTCCAGACTACCCGCCACATTGGCGGGTAGCGATCGATTTATCGGGGATTGATATATCGCGTCTCATCTAGATGCGATATATCGATCCCCGAACGCGCTCCCTGTCGACTCCGGAACTCCACCGGAGCGAGCAGCGGTGGCAGAGTCGAGCCGCAGACATGGATCCCGCTCCATGAGCACGGGAGGTAAGTCGGAATAAGATACTTCAATTTCAGCTATGGTATTCCCGTAGCTGAAGTTGCGTATCTTACATTGACACACACACCCCAGTGTAGACCAGGCCTAAATGACATGAGTTTAATGCCCAATGAACAGGCGCATACTAAGAGGACGGACTGATTAGATGTGCGGATACTATTTGGCACCCTCATTTGCAGCCTCAGAAAATAATCCAGTGATTGACTGGTCAGTGGAAGCTGAATTCTCCTGTCACCCTGCAGGTCATGCTTGGGCCACATCTGCAGTTCAGCAGGAGGAGAGCTATTGTCTGCATAAATAGAAGTCAGTGCTGTTCCTATTATCTGGATAAATAGATGACTGACCTTTAGGGCTGTCAATCCAGTAACTTTCCCCAGCTCTGATTCAATTAAACAGAGAGAAATGGCAAAGGTTTATTAGGTCATCTAGTCTATCTCTTCATTCCGTGCAGAATTGTTCCCCATAGGATATTCTCAAGTGGCTCAGTTGACCTCTCAGAGCACAAGCGAGTATGGGCTGTATGGTTCATAGCTCTGGAAGGCATTAAGACAGTGGTTCCCAAACTAGGGGTGCAGTTTGTTCAGGGAAAGCCCCTGGGGGGCCAGGCTGGTTTGTTTACCTGCCGCATCCGCAGGTTCGGCCGATCGCAGCTCCCAGTGGCCACGGTTTGCTGCTCCAGGCCAATGGAGGCTGCGGGAAGCAGCGGCCAGCATGTCCCTCAGCCTGCGCCACTCCTGCAGCCCCCGTTGGCCAAGAACGGCCAACCGTGGGCACTGGGAGCTGCGATTGGCCAAATCTGTGGAAGCAGCAAGTAAACAAACCAACCCGGTCCACCAGGGGCTTACCCTGAACAAGCTGCGCCCCTAGTTTGGGAACCACTGCATGAAGACAATGTCTGCTTGGGAAGAATCAGCCACTTCAGTTAACTTACATAATAAAAAAACCTAATGGAGTTCCTCTAACCCAGTGTTTCTCAAACTGGGGTCATCACTTGTGTAGGGAAAGCCCTTGGTGGGCCGGGTCAGTTTGTTTACCTGCTCTAGCCGCAGGTCCGGCCAATCACGGCTCTCACTGGCCACAGTTTGTCACTCCAGGCCAATGGGAGCTGCTGGAAGCGGTGCGGGCTGAAGGACTTACTGGCCACCGCTTCCAGCGGCTCCCATTGACCTGCAGTGGTGAACCGCGGCCAGTGGGAGCCGCGATCGGCCAGACCTGCAGACGGGGCAGGTAAACAAACCAGCTCGGCCCGCCAGGGGCTTTCCCTGCACAAGCGGCGACCCCAGTTTGAGAAACACTGCTCTAACCTATTCCTAATTCCTTCCACAGAGCCATAGATCTTCAAAATAAAATGCCCATTGCAGAAAGTACTTGGAACAAATGGTCAGCACCACCTGACAGCAAGATATGCAATCTTTGTGCTGATAAGCCTCCAGCAAAACCGCAGCAGAGAATAAATTCATGTACTGAAACACAACCAAAAAGCAGTCAGCGTTGCTCTGAAGTCAAGTTTGCTCCGACCAGTGCTGCTCCCAGCCAAGTTTTTTTTTAATGTATTTAAGTGCTAATGTATCAGCAATCCAGTCAATATGAATAAAATGAAGCCACTTTCTATGCCAGAGCTAGGCGCACACGGTAATTCTGCCCACAGTCTTTGTGCAGAACAGCCATTGACAGCAACAAGAGGTTTACAAAATGATCTTAGGTAGAATATACAACACAACATAAAATAGCTTTGGTCTGTATGGAGGGTTTTGTGCAACATATACACAAAGCCCTTACAGAGTTAAAAGGCACAGCACAGTTACAAAGAGATACAGAAACTGAAGCGGGAAGACATTCAAAAGGGTTTCAGGTCTGATGTGTAGTGGAGTGAAGAGCTGCTAAGCTGGGAAGCTACTGGACAATCCAAGATTCTGGATAACCCAAGATGGCTGGAGGGTTAGATCTCTGGGCTGAGCTCATCTCTGTGCTGTGCAGAGGCTGACGCTGAGGCGACTGGGGTTCCCTCAGCGCAGTGCTGCCAAGGACCAAACCAGCCCCTGGTCTTTGTTGGGTGATTCTTGTGTTGCATCCAACTACCCAAGGCCCCTATGGACCTTGCAACTGTCATGGAATAGCTGGGGGCAGGACTGCCATAGCCACACCTTTTCTGGCTCCCAGAAGGATCCCTGCGCACTCCCTTATGCCCAAGAATGGCCCGTGTCAGGGGCTCTGGTGGAGGATATCTAGAGCTGTCTGTGTGTCTGGTAGGAGGCCTCCTGACTGAGGATATTGCCCAAGGGAGGGCATGCAGATGCTTACGTAAAGGAGTCACAGGGCATTCATGAGACAGGTTGCCTGTGAGCACATACCACCTTCTCAGCTATAACAAAGAATTAACACAGGGGTCGGCAACCTTTCAGAAGTGGTGTGCCGAGTCTTCAATTATTCGCTCAAATTTAAGGTTTTGCGTGCCAGTAATACATTTAAACATTTTTAGAAGGTCTCTTGCTATAAGTCTATAATATATAACTAAACTATTGCTGTATGTAAAGTAAATAAGGTTTTTAAAATGTTTAAGAAGCTTCATTTAAAATTAAATTAAAATGCAGAGCCCTCCGGACTGGTGGTCAGGACGTGGGCACTGTGACTGCCACTGAAAATCAGCTCATGTGCCACCTTTGGCACGCATGCCCTAGGTTGCCTACCCCTGAATTAACATAACAGATACTTACTAGCTGGAAGACAGAGAGAGGGGGGGATGCAGACAGCAGCTATCAGTTGAAAAATGTCCACTTAGAGCTGCAGCTGCTCACCCAGCATATTTTGACCTGCTCTAGTCCCAGGTTCAAGCCCTTCTGAGGACCCAAGTGGGGTCAGTTACAAAGGCACTTTCCTAAACATTACTATAATTCAGTAATAAAAATTACTGAAAGCTTGCAACTTATTGATGTTCATAATTATGGCATGGTGTGTGTATGAGTAATATTTAAGACATAAAGTAACTATATTGAAGTTTATGCCTTCTTGGCAGTAAAGTTAAAAGCATCACCAGGGAGTAATACTACTCAGTGACGGCCTATTCTTGCAGGAGGGAGTTGCCATCCCTCCCTGCTCAGCTGGTGAGGTAATACAAGCTTCTATTGTCTACCATTGCCCCATCACAGAGAAGTCAATGGAAAACCATCAGAGACAACTGCAAAAGATTGAAACCACTTGGAGGGTGAAAAGGAACATTGTAACAGACAGTGGGAAGTTCCTGTCTATGAACATACTGTTTGATTATAACACAGAGTGGGGAGAGGCACTCTGTATCCATTCACTGAGGAGACATCTTGTTGAGCAGAGTGTTTTATGAAAACTGGTTCCGGTGAAGCCAGCCAGCTAGCTCTGCAAAAGACTGAATGGGGGAGGGGAGCTACTTTATTTAATAGGAAATGTAACTATTAATAAGCGTAGGCACTAGAGTTTTCATTTTAGGATTTTGTTTTGTATTGTAACCATTTGTATCCATCAGACTCTGTCTTGTTTCTAGTGGAATCTCTATTCTTTCTTAAATAAACCTTTTTTTGTTTTATTGTAAGTGCTGTGCATTGTACAGAGTGGTGATTTAAGGTTAAATTGGAGTACGCTTTTCCTTTGGGGGCAGAGGGGCTGGGATTTCTGTGAGTAGCCAATGTCAGGGGCTGTATATGACAGAGGAACATTTCCAGGGGACTTGGGGACTGGGGTGCACCAACTGTTAACCTGCAAGGCTCAGTCAGGGCTGGCATAGCCCACAGGAGAGTGCTTGAGTAGCTCACAGGCTGATGGTGATAGCTCCCTAACACCTGGAGGCAGGGGGTGATTTACTGTCCTGGGTACCCCAAGAACTGTCACAGTGGTTGCCACCTGAAGATTTTAGTGAAAAAGACTGAAGTTGTAGATAGTGGGGACAGCCTGGCAAAGGATGCTGAGTGAAGAGAGGCAGAGTACCGTAATTCTGAGGAAAGAGCAAGCGGGATAAATTGACTGGGCTTTCCTCTTCATTGGCCCAGCTCTGCAACGCTATGAGAACCAAAAAGCACCACATGGGAATCCAACTCTGGGACAGCCATAAAGTAAAAGAAGCAAAAGAGATGCAGTCTGGGCAGATAGACAGACAGGAGCACTTACAGGCTATCATAATGACTATCCCATTGGAACTGGTCAATAAATAGGGCAGGAAATTGTGACCGAAAAAAATCCCTTTTTTCTTATTTAAAATATCAATGAAACTTTTTCACCAAAAAATTTAAATTTATAAAATTTTAAGCAGCTCTGCTAGAAACAAGAGTGAGACAAAATATCATCCCTGTTGTAATTCCACTGATTTCAACTGAGTTATAACAGCAATGGATTAGTCCCAGTGTGTGCACATGGAAAAAGGGAGGGAGGAAGATAGAAATCTAAAGTCAACATGATCCACTAATCTGACTCTGTCAAACCTATAAAGAACCACCCAGCAAGAAGGCTACATTCTGTGTGTGTGACCAGACAGAAAAAGCAGTTGAGTTAATTAGAAAAAAACAAACAATGTGATTCCATCAAAGCCATGGAGAAAACAATGGTTTTGGCCAGGAAGGAGGGCAAGGAGGAGGGTGTGAATCAGCCTCTGTGGGGTTATTTTTTTAAACATCTGCAATTTTGGAATAAATTCTAAAGCAATTTGCAATCCTAAATTTGCATCCTCCCAACCCTATTTACCAAGGCAATGAGAAATTACACTTCCTATGGTACCCTGGGCACATTATTATACTGTGTAATTTCCTTCTGAGAAAACCCAATTAACTGTGCATGTCTGGGCCCATCCTGTCAACCGTATCATTTCAGAACAGCAGCAGAAACCGCCAATGAGTTATCAGTTAGAACTGTTCCAGAATAATTAATAGATGTGAAGATCAAGGCAAGGAGCATATCAGACGAGTCTTTATTACCATAGCCAATTACAAGGAAACTATCTACATGCCTGGGATCTTGTCTAAAATTAATTCTCTTATTAACCTTGACCATCTCCACCTGGTTCTATTGCAAAGAATGCAGAAGAATGGATGTAAAGTCCAAGTGACTAGAGGACTAGTCCTGATCTCCAGTTATTTGTTTTTAAATGAATGTATCTGTGACTTGAGAGATGACATGCTGGATAGTGGGTCGGGATATTAAACATATTAGATTTTGGAAAGCCTTCCACCTCACCTTTAGCAAATACTTGGCAATGTGATATTGACTGTGTGTGTTGTTGCTTCTCTCTCACTCTTGGCTCCACCTTTTCTTCGAGGCCATCCGCTATGCACAGATTAGCTTCACATTTCCCATGCCCTAAGAGTCAAATCCTAAAACAATTCTAGTCATTAGGCTCTGGGATTCTTAAAGGAGCCTAAGGGAGTTAGGTACCCAACCCCCATTGAATGTCAATGGGATCTGAGCACCTAATTCCTTTAATCTCCATTGAGAAGTCCAACCTCAGGGTCTCTCCATTGCTTCAGTGGGCTCTGAATCAGATCCAGTGCACTTATCCTCACTTCAAAACTCACTTCTCCCATAAATTCTTCTGTCGGTGGCCTGTTGGCTCTACCCCCAATATAAATAATAAATAAAATATTAATAATGTTAATTCTCTTCATCACCAAAGTCTCCCCACTGACTGGTTCTGGAACTGTCGTCTGTATATTGTATTTCCTCAAGTTGCATTGTTAGCTTTTTGGGGTAGGAACTTTTCCTTATGTTTTGTGAAGTGCTGTGTGCACTTACACAGTGCAAATAAATCATAGTACTTCAGTACAGAGAAACACTGTGCTAAATCAGGCCCTGGACCTGCAAACACTAATACCACTAACTTTATTTGGGTGACTAGGGCCCCACAGAGTAGATCAGAAAGCCCCACAGTGTTTAGGAAAGATACGAGTCAGACAAATTTTCATAGACCATTTCCTCCTCCCCTCATAATCCCTTACCTACCCTGTTACTGCCCCGTCCAAGGGTCACCAGGTCTATTGTTGCTGACTCATCATTGTTTATCAAGAAAAAAATATCCTAGTTGTTAGTGGGAATAAGCGACAGGGGATGGATCACTTGATGATTACCTGTTCTGTTCATTCCCTCTGGGGCACCTGGCATTGGCCACTGTCAGAAGACAGGATACTGGGCTAGATGGATCTTTGGTCTGACCCAGTATGACCGTTCTTATGTTCTTAATAGAGATTTGGGATAAGATTTTAAAGTGTGTCTAAGTGATTTAGGAGTCTAAATCATTTTCAAAAGTGACTTCAGCACTTACGGCCATATGTTTAGAGGTATTTAGGCACGCAAAGATGCAAATATGTCCCTAGTTGGATTTTCAAGAGTGCCTAGGCACCCATTCAAATCAATGACGTTATGAGCCTAGGTGTTTTTGAAAATTCCAAGAGGTATCTTTAGGCACCAAAATACCTCTAAAAATCTGGCCCTTCGGTGCCTAAGTCTCATTGAAAAAAATCTCTGTGACTTAAGGTATGTCTACACTACCATAACACCCGCAGCTGGCCCATGTCAACTGATTCAGGCTTGCAGGGCTCGGGCTCCAGGGCTATAAAATTGCAGAATAGATGTTTGGGCTCAGGCTGGAGCCCAAACATCTCCAGTCACAGGGTCCCAGAGCTTGGGCTTCAGGCCAAGCCTGTAGATTTACACTGCAATTGTATAGCCCTGAAGCCTGAGCCCCGTGAGCCCAAGTCATTTGACATGGGTCAGCCGCGGGTATTATTGCAAATCCCAAAGCTGGGATTTTCAAAGGCACCTAACAAAGTTAGATGCTCAGCTTTGATTGAATTCCAATTAAAGTTGGTACCTAATTCCTTTGGGCATCTTTGAAAATACCAGTCTGAGTCACTTTCAAAAATTGGACTTAAGCGCCTAACTCATTTAAGTGCTTTTTAAATGAATCTACAGTGGATGCTCCTAGCAGAAAATGGAAAATTAATTTAAAGCACAGTTCCGCTGTGAAAGGTACTTCTGTAAGAAGTGTCTCAGCTACTCCAGCTGAGACTTTTCCAGTTTATAACTGCCTCCACCACACGCTCACCCTGGGCACCTGCAAAACACCTCAGTCATGGGCCTGCGATAAAATCTTGACTAGATTAACTGAGTAGAAAGACAGGTAAATAGAAGTAAGACTTGCTTCTGAACAATATCCAGCTCTTTCATGTGCACCCTAACCTTGTTTTGCCCTCCAGAGCTGCTGAAGTTGTTGGGTTTGTGTGAGGTGGGTTTTTTTCTTGGACTGAAGGGTATGCATGTGTGTTAAAGTGTAACCAAATTCTTTACAGCTGTAGGGCCCAAATCTGCTATTTTTCTTGAAATTACTTTCCAGATTGAAGAAAACTATCAGGAACTTTATTTTTCATATTCATGATCTATTGGGGTGCTCCATATTTATAGTCTACTTCAGAGGTGGGCAACCTACGGCCTGCGGGACCGTCCTGCCCGGCCCCTGAGCTCCTGGCCCAGGAGGCTAGCCCCCAGCCCCTAGCCCCTCCCCTGCAGCCTCAGCTCACTCGCTTGCTCCGCCGCTGGCGCAATGCTCTGGGCGGTGGGGCTGCGAGCTCCTGGGGCAGCGCAGCTGCAGAGCCAAGCCCAACCTGGTGCTCTGAGCTGTGTGGTGGTGGCGGTGGCAGCAGCAGCATGGCCTGGCTCCAGCCTAGCGGCACGGCTGTAGCACCACCAGCGCTCCAGGCAGCATGGTAAGGGGGCAGGGAGGTGGGAGGGTTGGACAGAGGGGGCAGGGGTCTGGGAGCAGTCAGGGGACAGGGAGTGGGGGTGTGTAGATGGGGCAGGGGTCCCGGAGAGGGGTGTGTGTGTCAGGGAATAGGGGGGGGTTGGATGTGGCAGGAGTCCCAGGGGAGGCAGATAGGAGGTGGAGGCCGGGCCCAACCCCTCCCCTAACCAGCCCTCCATACAATTTCCAAAACCCAATGCGGCTCTCAGGCCAAAAAGTTTGCCCACCACTGCTCTACTTATATGCTTCTTATCAATAGTGTACAGGTTTGAATACACAGCTCACAAATAGTCTACAGCATGTACAGAGCACAGTACAATTATAACTCTGGAAAATGCATTTACTTAATTCTAGGGCTTCCACATTTCACAATAAATGACTTGAATACATTCATTAAGCCATTTGCAATGAAATGTGCAACCATTAATATAAAGCAAATGGCTGGGTAGTGCTGGTTGCTGAATTATAACTGTTTAAGAAACCATTCCTAATAAAATAAATGTGGGTACAACTGTTACATCCCTATGTAATAAGGCATTTAGGGGGCAACGTGCTATCTTGAATGTAAGTGCATTTGGACTTATTGATTTAAAACACAATTCTTTAGACAAACGCGTCATCAGTTTCCTTCCTCTATTCCTCATCATCAACAAGACCAATCCCCAAAGGATGGAGCCTCCTTGCAGATCCATCACTAGCTAGGTGTTTAAGATCATCTGATTGGCTATTCAGTGTATGCCCACCATTCCTGCTCCCTCATTATAACAGCTCATCCCTGCTTCTTTCCATTCCCCTCTTCCCATGCCCAGCTAAAGCATGCTTTCCAGGCTGTGATTACCTGCTTGTGCTGCTGAATATTCCTGTTTCAATTTACCATCCCACTGAGTTCAGTGAATGGAAGGACAGCTTCTGAGTGGGGGGCAGCAGAGACCAGCAGAGAGCTGTGTTATTTCTGCATTCACTGCAGAGAAAGTTTCCCTAAGGGCCATTGGCATGGAAGTGTTTTGTGTTTAAAGAGGGCTTGCTCGCCAGCTTCCTACTCTCACTAGTTCTTAGTAGGAACAGTGAGATTACTGATATCATCCCCTTCCCTACACTAAGAAAGTGCCACATCTAGGTCTTTGCTGTTCTAACCCAACATTTAATATTTGATCAAATCATTTGCTTCAAATCTCATCCTAGCCTTTGCTTCCGAAAGGCGAACCACGGGACAAGGTTGCGATTCCACCTGAGACACATAGGTTACGCTGTTGTCTTAACACTTGAAGAAATATTGGTCTCCATCCTCCTCTCAGTTATTGTAAACATTCCACTATTCTTCACACCCACAAACATATCCACTTAATTCACGTATTTGCTTTCAAGTTGTCATCTTTGTTTCCAGGAAACCTATGTTAACCACCATTAATATTGCAATTCCGAATGTCGAAAAGCAGCCTAATGGAACTGAATGAATTCTCAAACCCAAAGCTCCCATCTGCCATCCGTCTGTTTGTTGTAAGACACAAAATCAAGCCACGCAGCTGGTGTGCTAAGGGAATATTTACACTTGCCCTGTGATCAGAGGAACTTCCCTACTTTGAAGGTTTGAGGTGTAGTTTCTTGTGACACATTATGCCAGTACAACTATATTCCACATAATAAACAGTTTCAGCCTAGAGCATCGTTTTGAGTTTCTCTGGCCTTTGACTGCACTAAAAGGAGACTCCCACCCATGTAACAGTGGAGAATTCCCCAGATACAGACAGTGAGTAGGACAGCTGTTAGCCACAGCTGTCCTACACATCCGCCCCACAAGCCCCAGCATGGGGATGTGCAGTAGGCAGGAGAATGCATGAGGGAAGCAGGAAGGGATGAACTTCTCATGATATGGGAATTCTGGATGAGCTGCCATCCGTGAGCAGGAGGGGACAGGCTGCTGGGACATTTCAAGCTCTAGAGCAGCCCAGAATCGGGAGGGTGCAAAGCTGGCTAAAAGCCACTTTTGCTTTCCCTTCACAGTGTTTGCAAGTTTTTCACCAGTATATTTTAAGGCCAGGAGATGCCTGTGTGAACATCTAGTCTGATCTCCTGCATAACGCAGGCCAAAAAACTTAACCCAGTGATTACCACATCCCGTCCAATAACTTGGGATTGAATGAACTAGCATGGTGGCTCTCAATCTTTTCTACAGTGACCCCGTGTTACAATAAAGAAATTTTAGGATCCTCCCTGTTCCCCCACCATCCCAGCTAGCCATAAGAAAAGGGTGGGTGGCCACACACACACACACACACACACCCAATTTGATAGCCCAGGAATTAGAAAGACAGGTAACAGTCCCTCTCTACATGGCTCTGGGGTGACCACACCTGGACAACTGCCTGCAAAGATCTGAGCAAGCTGGAGGGAGTGCAGAGAAAAGCCAGGGCACTCGGGGATTGCTTTGTGAGGAGAGATTAAAGGAGAGAATCATGTATGGTTTGAGTAAGGGAGGCAGGATAACAGTCTACAACTAGCTGAAGTCTGCAAACACCAGTGATGGAGAGGAATAATTTCACGTGGTAGAGGAGGCTATAAACTAGGAGGACAGGGAAAACATTAAGAAGGGGGAAATATAGGCTGAATTACAGGAGAAATTTCCTGACAATGAAATACAGCAGGCAGCAGAAGACACTTCCCAGGAAGCCCCCTCACTTGAAACATTTAAGACCAAACTTGACAAAGCACAATAAAATGAGCTTCAGGGAACACTGCTTCATTGGGCAGGATGATCTAATAGGTCTTTTCCCTCTCTAGAGTCTATGATAAATGGTAAAATCCCTGGATAATCAAAGTGGAAGCAGCAGCAAATTGGTCGTTTAGCATCTTGTCAGATAAAAAGCTGCATAGCTCCTTTGGCGCACAGGAGATGCGTGTCAGACAGAGTGCGTGGGACATGGCAGTGTGGGGGTGCCCAGCTCAGTATTTCCAGATTATTGAATTTATTTTTATATCTTTTGTCTTTATTTAAAAAAAAGGAAATTTCATTTGTTTAAAAAATGAAGTTAAAAGAATGGCACGGGATCATCAATACACATTTAAAATTCAGAAAACGACCTAGTTAAGCTCATACATTTCTTAGCCCTGCCACTGTCTGCATGTGAGATAGAGCAGGTGGGGGATGGGAATGGTGGGGGGGAAGGATTAACTTTTTATTTTCTGATTTTCATCAAAAATTTGCAACCAGCTCTAATTACCATACTGTCTTTAATTAGATGAGCACACACTATTTCTCAAATAGTACAGAAAGACTTTTTGTTTTAACTGTAGCATCATCTAATACTCTCATGTAGGCAGATTTAAAATAATAAATATGAAAAACACACAAACTATGCACAGCATACTATGGATTAAGGGTACTGTAATATAAATAATGAAAAATTGCTGGCATGTACAGACTATCAGGGTTTAGGGCAATTGCACCTGGATTTCCCCCTAATGGTCCCTTGAGGGCACCCACTCTTGGCTTCAGTCTCCTCAGCTGTCACCTCTCTTGGCTAGAGAGTCACATCTCTCTCCATCCTGACCAGGTTTTTTTCCTGGCTGCACAGTTCCCTCCCATCACTGGTATATCTCCAGCAAGCCAGATGGCCTAAGCAGCCCTGCTTCGCCTTCTCCTCAGAGGCTATGAACAGCTGTAATTGTCCACAGTTAAGTTACCACACAGCCCTTTCTAAGCAAGCACATTTATTCTTAAAGTGAAAGCATTACAGAAAAAACATTAAAATAATAAAAGAACCTACACGCATGCTAAGAAGCTTACCAGAGACTTTCCCCTCACCCCACCCCACCTAGCAGCCCTGCTTCGCCTTCTCCTCAGAGGCTATGAACAGCTGTAATTGTCCACAGTTAAGTTACCACACAGCCCTTTCTAAGCAAGCACATTTATTCTTAAAGTGAAAGCATTACAGAAAAAACATTAAAATAATAAAAGAACCTACACGCATGCTAAGAAGCTTACCAGAGACTTTCCCCTCACCCCACCCCACCTAGTTACTGGTAGGAGTCAGTCTTTGAAACCCCACCCAGGGGGTTTTCTGTGGTTACAAGTTCAGAATACCCTTTGTTCAGAACAAGAACCCCTCATGAATAGGGCAAGTCCTTCCAACCCTTCCCAGGAAGGAATGGGGCCTCGGTCTGACAGACAGTCCTGTCCATTTGCTAGAACACAAAGCAGGCCTTGAGTTAGTTTAAACTCAGGCTATTTATCCAAAAGTCCTTTCTTTGTCTGCTGGTCTCTAGAGAATCCAGTGTGAAGCAGGACATGCAAGCCTCTCCAGGTGGTGGTACCTCTCTGGTGTTACAGAGAGGTGTTACAACATGAGTTAATTTGCCTCATCACCCCTAACAGGTCTTAGGTAGTTAACTGCTTCATCTCCTGAGCTGCATCTGAGGGAGCCATGCTGTGCATGTGTGTGGAGATTAATGAACTTAATGGTTACCTGCCTCATTCCCTGAACTGTATCTAAAGAACGTTATGCTGCCGACTGGAAAATAAAATAAATTGCACATGGTTGCAGAGTAAAACCCCTATCCTGCAAACACGGACATACATGCTTAACTTCAGCAGTAGTGTTAAGCAGTAGGCTGAATTTGTTTAGCTCAAAAGTTCCTTTTTCACCCATAGAAATTGGTCCAGTAAAAGATATTACTTCACCCACCTTGTCTCTCTAATATTCTGGGACCAACACAGCTACAACACTGCAAATAACTTTACTAATGAGAGTTGTTCCATTGAAGCCAATAGGATTATGTAGATGAGTAAAGTTAGCATGTGTACAAGTGTCTGCAGGATAAGGGGCCTTAATTATTGAAATACAGACCTTAGGGAGAGAAGAGTGCATGTAAAATGTCTAAATTACTGAAGATCTATTGAGCTGTTATGACAATGAATATAGACGGAATATACAAGAATAAACAGGTTTTACATATTGCTATCTAATTGTCTGTCTGATACTGTCTTTCAAGAAATAATTGCGCAATGAATGATGGGATAGCATAATGAAAGGTGCAACGATGTGTACACAAAGGAGTAGAGCGAAAGCTGGGCACGCTACCATAAGCAGAGGCCACTCTAGTTATAGGCAAACTAGCCAGCTGACTGAGTGGCACTGCAGACCGGTCCACAGGTACGTGAAGGGGAGAGCACTCTAACGTGTAGTGCTCTAACCACCCATGTAGACCCTGATGTGAACCACGCTGGTGTAGTCTGTTCGGATCAGGCAAACTGCATGGCTGCCTGGCTTGAAGTGGTCCCTGCGCACATGCACTGCAGGAGTACCAGATCTTTCAAAAGAGGAGGAGCCTCCCATCTCACTGGGTTTGGCAGGTAACAGGTAGGGGGTGGCTGGGCACTTGGTACCGACTCTTGACAGATGTGTGCATAGGGGAGGTGGTGAGAATGAACTGGGATGCTCCTGTCTCTCCACCTGCTGCAGGCATCCACCTTCCCGACCTCTCACACAATCCTCCCCGCCTCCCGCAGGCACAATCCCCTCCCCCCGCCCCTTCCCCCCCGCAAACCACTGCATCCTCCCAGACAGCCCCCTGCCTCCCACTCTCCCCAGCATGGCCAGTTTAGTTGGTTGGGCTATCCCTCTCCTGTCCTCTGTGGCTAGGGGAGAGAAGGGGCTTAACTTTGCTTCCTCAGTCCCCCCTCCCCTTTACAGTCTCTGAACCTCAGCAGCTCAGGGAAGCCTTCACCCTGCAGCTCCCCACCCACAGTCCCTAGCTAGCATCTCCCCACACCTCCTGCCTAGGTCTCAGGCTCTGCTGGTAGGTGTTGTGACCATACACATGTCTCTTCCTGACTTCTAGGAATGGAATTGTGCAACTTTAATCTGCTGCCACAAAAGAATGTGCAGTTCATTATGGGATTTACCAAACAGAAGTATCTACGCTACCAACAACAAAAAGTTAGAAAACATTAAAGTTTTGTGAATTCTCTTCCATTAGGTTTGGTTTTTCTGCATGCTCATTTTCAGTCTCAAAGAAAGGTGTAACACCAGGAAGACTTTCCTTCGGATTCCTCTGTTACCTGCCAGCCGCTGCCCCTTTTAGTGCAGAAAGGCTCATTTTGTCCATTTCGCCCGACAGTCAGAAGTTTCTGCAGCAAAGAATCTTAGCCCACCAGGAATAAACTATGTCATGTACCTGAAACGTTTGTGTTTTAACATGTGTTTCAGAGCCCTTTGCTGATGGCCCCTTGTTGTGCAAGGACATTCCTGACACCACCATTCTGAAGGGAGCCATGTGCAAAGACTGCAAAGCATTCCGGCAGCCTCCAAACTGGTGACAACTTAATTCCTAGGGGTACCCTCCCTGTTTGGCTAAAGTCCTGATGCTCCCTCCCAGTTCCCTTTGTGAATAGTTTCCAGCACAGCTCCCTGACGTTGGATTTAACCATTAAAGGCAGAAAAAAGATTAGCACCATTTTCACCCCCCTCTTCATTCACTCGGTGTGTCCCCACATGTGTGTGCACACGCACCTTGTTTGGGTCCCTGTCAGACCTGCAGCACACTGTACAGTTGAGACTTTCTAGTTTGCCCAGCATGATAAATAGTGGCGCTTTTCTTGGAAATATTTCAGCTCTTTGGCCTTAGGAAAATGAACAGCTTATGACTTTGTTTAGTATGCAGAGTACTAAAGGCCGAGGAGCTTAGCACACAAAAGCAAGGCACTTTCACAATTTGGAACCCATCCTTAGCCGGGTACATCTGACAGAGAAACTCAGCAGAATGCAACTCTAGTGCTGCCAGAGGTAGCAAGTACATTGTGATAAGTTATTTCCCTTTAGGGCTCCCAGGGTTACGTTTTGATGGGGTGCCATAGCTCTTCCCTCATGGGCATAGGCAGCTGTGTAGGGGTTAGGTATTTTATTGTTGTCCACTGTGCCTTTAGTGTCATCTGTGAAACGACACATTTACCTGTCCTCTCTGCATTAAACTCCTACCTCAAATTACATTTCAATTAGTGCATTTCCCACAGGTTCCTTTCTGTACTGTACCAGCCTGCTGGATTCACATTTGATTTGAGTTGAAACAAACAGATGAAAAATAGGAGTAGTCTTGAAAATCCAAAATACATTGAACTCATGGAACTAGCATTGTTCTAGTGAAATGGCAGATTATTTACAGAAGCATGGGAATTGTCCAACCGGATCAGCCCCTTCACTCCAATATCCTGCCCCCAGAAGTGGATAATAGATTATACTTCAGAGTAGCGTGACCATTCATCCCGTTTTTAAAGGGACAGTCCCTTTTTTCGGGACTTTTTCTTATATAGGTGCCTATTACCCCCAACCCGTCCCATTTTTTCACAGTTGCTATCTGGTAACCCTACTTCAGAGGAAGGTTTAAAAAAAAATCCAGAATGTACACGGTTAGTTGTTCAATGCTGTACTTCCATGGAGGAAAAATAAGACCCCTACTGAGTCTTATGTTCTGAAACATGAGTTCTGATTACCCATATGACTGAGTTTTCAGATCTAGTAAGACATAGTAAATTCTGTCCAGGAGGTGACAGAGGTGTCAGCAGGTCTCCCAAATGGTCTTAACACTGGCGTTGCAGATGCCATTGTTTGTAAAGAAGGTCTAGTTCCCGCAATAGATTTTCACAAGAAAACAGTGTGGCAGAACAATAGCACTTATGGCGAATAGAACTGTGCCAAGCACTTGCCACCACGTACTGTTCCTGCATTTTGCAGACAGCATTAGTTCCACCTCAGGGGTCTGTGTCTAAAGTGCAGAGTCAAGGAATAAATGAAAAACTGGCTGAGGATTGGTTTAAAAGCAGAGAAAGCCTAGAACCCATTAGCTCTGACATACTCCCACGCCCTAATTCAATCACACATAGTCATTGGTATGAAAAGCCACAAAAATACACAAATAAACAAGCACTAAGCATAGAAAGTAACAGCAAAACCTAATGCACTGAAAGATAGTATCATTGACCTCAGCAGAGGCAAGACCTCATTGTGAAAACAGCCTTTCTACCCTGATGACTCAGAAATGGGCACTTAGTGGAATTAAAGAGGTGGTAAATTTACAACCTGTAATGGAAAATACCATACTTCTTTATCCAATGCATGAGTGACCTCTGGAACTCACTGCTGCATGAAGTCATCAGATTAAATACCATGGCTAGATTTAAGAAAAGAATTGCATAATGTTATGATCATTCATTACATGTGTGTGGATGGATGGCCCCAGATTTGCAACTTCCAGCCTTCTCTCTATTCTTATAGCATGGAGAACATTTTTAACAAGCAGCTAAGCAAATCCTGCCCTTGGTATGCACATGCAGGTCCCACCAAGAGTTGTGTGGTTATATCACAGGACAAACGTTATCCTTGACAGTGTAGACTGTAGACTGTCAAGTCCCTGAATATCCTGGTCCCTCCTAGATTTAAAAAGCCAGTGACTAATCAAAACACTGAACTCAGTTTAGAAATCAATCTATTTCTCTCAGTCTGGAAATGGGGCGTGAAAGAGTTAGTTTCTCCTTTGTTAGTGTGTCAGGTTTTTTTTGTTTTTTCTGTTTAATTATAAGAGATGTATATTTACAGAACAAAATAATCTTTGCTGGTTAGGAATCTCCTCTACTCCTAACACTTATCCTCATAAATTATAATCCTCTGTTTGCAACATGACAGCCATCTCCACAGCAACTAATTGTACAACATGAGTCTAAGGCCTTAACAGTAACAGTTAAGCATTACACAAAGTTCTAACATTCTGAAAGTGCTTTATAACATTAACTAAAGGTTTCAGTAACCCAGAGAGATTCATCACCTGAGCAACTGCCACAAGGTTCATTACCAAAACACAAACCCCAATGTAGGAGGGAAAATTTAATCCAAAACAAAAAAACTTTCCAAAAAGTTTTAAAAGACAAAAAAAGTCAAATTCTCAAAGCTAGCATTAGCAGACTAATTATGAAACCTTTCCACACATGAAGCAGTATTAAGCCTTTATCAACACTCTGCTCCCCCCAAAAATCTTGAGATTACTTTAAAAAAAATACATTTGGAGTTCTTTTTATTTACCTTCCAGCTTCTGAGCCTTACACATGCAGTTGAGTCACGTTTTCAAACTTTTTTCCACAACCATCGGGGCTAGAAACCTACCTTTTTTCCCTTAAAAAGGAAACCCTGTCTTCTCACATTCACATGAATCCAGAAGCTGGGGCTTTAAGGAAAACAAAGTATTGTGAGACTCCCACAAGCGTTGGTAACACTGGTGAAGGCCCCATGGTAAGGTGTGATCCTGTGCTGCTTTGTGTTTCAATACTGAAGAAGACTGGCTAAATCACAGACTATGCTACAAGACAAGAACACAATACACATGACAAATTCCCAGGGCCTCTCTGCTGGCCTCTACACCACTCTGGAAGTGGCCTGTGGTTTTGGCTGGCTTGTGACTGTGATAGAGTTTCAATTACATGAAAGTATTCATGCAAAGTGTCTGCTTCCCTTGAACATTTTTAGCTTTTCCCTGAAAAGCCAAAGACCTGAAAAGCTAATCTTTTCCAGCCAAAACCAGCCGGGAGGGGATAGGGGCGGAACCGGGGGGAGGGAAATCAGGTTTTGGCCAAATACTTACAGTTTTTGGCCTTAAATTTTTGGTTTCCAGTTATCAAAAGCTGGAAAGTTTTTTATTAAAAGCTGAAATTTTCAATGAGGAAAAGAGTCCTCACCCTTCCACTGAGCCCATCCCCCTAAGCCTCAAGCACATAGAAAATTAAGTGGGGGAAAAAGCTGGGGAACAGGCAGAAGAACATGGTTTTTAATCAAACATTTTAGGCTTTTATTTTTAACTTTGAAAAATTATCTGAATTCTTGTGGTTTTTCCTTCATTCACTGCTCAAAAGGCCCCTAGCTAAAACGTGAACCCCACACAAGTACACAAGGAACAGTTCCTGATTGTTCTCAACCAACAGGATGATTTCTGAGTTATTGGGCTAAGGCTCTTGGTTTCATCCATTCACTGCAGGAGCTGTTTTCCTGTTAATACCCAATGGTGAAAGGCTCACAGTGTTGTCATGGGAACAACTGTCATCTCTAGTAAACAGCCTTTTGCTCAAGATGAAGCTGGCTGTCTTTTTTGCCATCTGAAGGCATTTTTCAGCAATATTTAGCCTGGGCTTTCCAGTAGCTGTGTCTTCCCTTAGATCTAGACTCTAAGATGTTAGAGAGATTATGATGATGGATGGTGATAAAAACCCTGGGGGCAGCAGGCAGGACTAGGGATTCATTTGTCATTGCTGGGGAAATTGGCCCATCACCTCCATTAACCTCTCCTGTTAATGGGATATGTCTCTCTCTCTCGCGCTCTCTCTCTCTCTCTCTATATATATATATATATATTTGAGCTTTCCCCTCCACAAACTCACCAATAGGTTTATTTGTGCAAATGTCTTAGGGGCAACATTTAAACCGGTGCCTGGTGCTGCCCTCTTCTGGGACATGTTGATGCATGTGCTATGGTACCATCACTATGGAATGTAGCCTCAATGTAGCTTTGTTTGAGGTTCAAACTGAGGAAAGATGGGGGCGGACTATGGGAAACAGTCCCTTCTTGGTTAACCCTTGTGCGTGTGTGTGTGTCTGTGGTGTGGTGCAAGATTGACAGCCCTGTAGATTTGAAGTCATCATCTCACCAAAGTGCCTCAGTCATGAGCTGAAGGTACCACCTTGAGGGTGATAAGGGATTTATTCCGACTTCAATGGATCATGAGTCATTGCTGTCTTCATTGACTCGGCCTAGGAAGTTGCCCCTTTGGGCCCATTCAGGTAGTGTTTCATACTACGGACACTTGACCACTTCAGGTCACATGGGCCACTGAACAGCTTTCAGCTGGTGGCAACTTCCAATCAATCAGAGCTTCACTTGAACCAGCAACGTAGAACTGAAAGGGCCCATAGCCCGTCACCAAGCTCCTTGCACTTAACTGGCTGATCCTGCAAGCCCTCCATGCATGGAATTCACACTGAGGCCAGGGGGAGTTCCCTAGAGGAAGGACTTGCAGGATCAGGTTCTTAATTTCTCAGCATCTCTTTGCAACCTCACCTGGGCCAGAATAGAATTATTGGTACCAACAAGACAGCAGTGCTAACCATTACGCTCACATAGCTGACACGAGGAGGTTCTGTATAGCTCTGTCCATCAAGGTTTTCATACTGCACTTGTCACTGTGGCATGTGGCAATCACTAGATCCTGAAAGTCTCAGGACAAAGCCCACACATGAGATTTCTAGTAATAAATACTTAAGAGTTTTACACAACTACCTCTGTGCTTTAGAATACACATTAAAAACATTTCATTAACATTTTTCTAACCATAATCTAAACTGTGTGCAACAGTCTACATACACTTAGTTGGCTGGTGGGTGAATTTGTAGGGGAGGGGTGCTTTGCAAGATTAGGAGTTGGGGCTGAATAGAATTTTTGTAGAGAAAGTTAATTAGGCCACATGTTTTATATTGAATGAACACTGAGTCCACTACTACACCCACTGAAGGCAATACGAGTTGATGGTTCCCAGCACCTGGCAGGAGGTGGGCGTTTGGTCTCTCTCAGGATTGGATGCACTAATTTGCAAGTGAAAATGCTACTGACATGCACTTGAGCCTGCTGCCAAGGAAGCTAATAGCAAAACTCCCTTTGGACCCATATGGTGCAGGATTAGGCCTCTTTAAAACCTTCCAATAAGTGTTACTATTATCACATAACTCCCAAGAGAGACTTGCTTCCATATCCAGAGAAATTCCTCACTGCAAAAGCACAAATACTGCACTCATTTATTCATACAATCATTCCTCAAAAGGAGCATGTCTTTGTCCACAAAGCAGAAAGGATCTCTGAGGAGGCCACAAAGGCCAGTTACTCTCAGATGATGCCAGGGAGAGCAAAGCATAAGCCATTCCCCCCCCCCACACACACACACCTTGCTACACTGAGATGAAGTCATTTCACTGAGAGTCATTAGTCCACTACGAGAGTCTGTAATATACAATTAAAAAGCAAAGGCCTGCCATACTATCTGAGTTTACTGTTTCATCAGCTGTGCAAAGAAGTTAAACAGAGCAAATTCCTAAGGCAGGCAAGGGGAAACCCACTACTGCGGGGAAGTCCGAACAGTACCTCATGCCAGTTTGAGTGAGTCTAAACAGGACTCTTGGGAGGCAGATCATAAACACAAGAGGAAGAGAAGGGCTGCTAGAGGCTTCAAATAGACCCAAAGGTAAAGATCAAAGGCTTGGTTTTCACTGCAAAAAAATAGGTGTGTAGTTTCAGGGAGATGCTTTCTTGATGAAACTCTAGTGGAAAAAAGGCACTGTAGTTTTTAACCTTGATGAGAGGGAGGTTATAGGGTTGGCCTTAACTAGCTTGACTGAGGTAAGAAGTACCTGTGCCTTGTCTCCACTAGGATTTTATAGTAATATAGCTAATTGGAGTCAGCTCTCTTGATGTAAAAACATACCTCTTTTAGCAGTGAAGACATAGCTACAGACATCACAGGACTGAGTACAACTACCCCTGAACTCAACAGCCCCAAAGCAGTGGATAGTTTCTGTTATCATTTACTGTGAGAATGGAAGTAGACCCCTAGAACAGTTATGCATGTTACGCAAGACAAATCAGACTCCTGAAAGGGGTACAGCAGGCTGAAAAGGTTGAGAGCCACTGCACTAGAGCATTCCATCTGTAGGCAAAAATACAGAATTTCCCTTTATCCTATACAGCTCTACTGTATACTGTGTTACTTAGGTCTAGCAAATGGACATTAGCACATATAGGTGCCACTCTGACTGTCCAAATGAGGGATCCTATCAAGGCAAAGCTAGAAAGATGGGCTTTTTATTTTATTATATTTAGTTTTTTATTTTGCTTAATTCCATTTAAAAACAAAGCATATGTAAAATGTCATGGCCGCTTCTCGGGGCCATTCACTCAAGGTGCTTGGGATCTTTTTGGAAGTTATAAGTGGCCTAGGGATTGGATATCAGAGAGATCCATCCTTGCCCTATATCCTGTGGTAGATAAGTGGACAGCAAGATTAGCTGGACTGGGCGCTCAATGGCCAACTGCTCGATGACGGCATTATAGAAACAGATCGACAAACACTGTTAGAATGTTTCCAGCATCTCTTTATTCACTACAGGAAAGTGTTACAACAAAACTCAACAAATTATAAAGAAAAATACTTCAAACAGTTCCATGTGCAAACAAAAAGGAACAGTTATCTCCCAGCTGCACGTTAAATGGCTACTTTTTCTATACACCTCAAAGGTGTTCTAGGCACTTCACAGATAGTTGAAATAATATGGTCCATGCTCCTTGAAGCCTGAAATCAAAGGACTCCATTCTCCATGGCACCCTGGACTCCCGTCGGGTTCAACAGGCCTGATCGTGAAATGGAAACTTTGCACAAAGGAACATAGGACTGGAAGGGACTGCCTGAGTCACCGAGTCCAGTCCCCTGCTATTGCAAACAACGCTCTCACAAATATACAGTAACTCCTCACTTAAAGTCATCCCGGTTAACGTTGTTTTGTTTTTACATTGCTGATCAATTAAGGAACATGCTCGTTTAAAGTTGCACAATGCTCTGTGATAATGTTGTTTAGCAGCTGCCTGCTTTGTCTAGAATCCTGTGGCACCTTATAGACTAACAGACGTTTTGCAGCAGGAGCTTTCGTGGGTGAATACCCACTTTGTCGGACTTCCACGAAAGCTCCTGCTGCAAAACGTCTGTTGGTCTATAAGGTGCCATAGGATTCTTTACTGCTTTTACAGATCCAGTCTAACATGGCTACGCCTCTGATGCTTTGTCTACTGCTTGCAGAAAGAGCAACCCGTTGGAGCTAGCTGGTGGGGGCTTAGAACCAGGGTGGACCAGCAGCCCCCCACCCCAGCGGCTCCCCACTCCCCTAAATTCCCTGTGTGGCAGCTTCCCAGCAGGCTATCAATTGCCAGCAGTTCAGCTGTCCCTCCCACCACTGCCATGTGCTGCTCCTGCCCTCTACCTTGGAGCTGCTCCCAGGAGCCTCCCACTTGCTGGGTGGGTGGGCAGAGGGGAGGAAAAAGGGGTGCTAATGTCAGGGTGTCACCCTCTCTCCCCCCTACACTCTTTTACCCCATCCACAGAGCAGGGGGTGGACAGGACACGATAGGGCTCAGGACAGCGTGAGCTTGCTGGCAGCCTCTGCTGTCTCAACTTGCTTATCTACTTAAAAAGGTAATGTACTTAGAGTTGGGACAGCGCACTTAAAAGGGCAATGCGTGTCTCTCACACATGATGTGTCTGTTTCTCTCTGCCATGCTGTCCCCCCTCCCTCCATTCCTGCTGCCTTGTACAGTGTGAGGCTACTGTGGCTACATTAACAATGGGTTAACCCTTGAGGGCTCAGCTGAGTGCTAGTTCATCATTTAGCAGCAAGGCATCCCTGGGAAATATCCCACCCTCTGACTCCTCCACCTCAACCAAGCTTCACAATCATCATTGCTCTGTACAGTATTACATTGTTTAAAACTTATATTGTGTGTCTGTATACATAGAAAATACAGTCTTGTCTGGCAAAAAAATTTTCCCTGGAACCTAACCCTCCCTCTTCCTCCCCATTTACATTAATTCTTATGGGGAAATTGGATTTCGCTTAAAGTAGCATTTTTCAGGAACATAAATGTAACGTTAAGTGAGGAGTTAAAACTGTATACCTCAATGGAAGCAGGATCCAGCCCAATGGGAGCGGAGGATGCCCAGCAATACGCAGGAGGCACTCAGCACCCTTCAGGATCAGTCCCTAAGGACTCAAACCTCCTCTCACTGAAGTAAATGAGAGCTTTGCCCCAAATTTCAATAGGTACAGCACTGGCCTCTTCATTAGACCAGGAACCCAACATAAAACAACAAAAACACTGGGGGAAGGTAGGAGTGGCCTCCAGGCAGGGGGGCGTTATCTGTATGGAGAGGAGGCAGTTTGAGTGGACTCATTTTGCATGTCTCTTGTTGGCTACTTAGCTAGGTTTTTAAACAATACATGTATATTAATTCTCTTATTTGGTGGCTTCTTGCTGGAAAGTCTCAGGGAAGGAGGGACTTGGAAGTAGAGTAGGCGACTGACTACCCAAGTCAGGGTGGCTGCTCTCAAGCACAGGGGACATTCATGGAAGGAAGTGTGGGGACAAACACTCAAGTTGCTTTGTCAGCCTGTCTTCTTCAGAGAGCCAAGAGCGTGGGTGGATAGGAAGGGGTTTTCAGCCTCAGAACTGGCAGGTGGCAACCTCCTTGAAGTAGTCCAAGAGGGGCTTTACTGACTGATCAGCAGGTGGGGTGGGGTTGTTACTTCAAACTTTGTGCCAAATCCACGATCATGTGACTCAGGCTTGGAGGCGCTGGGCCAATTCAGAGGAGTTAGATGAACAAGAAACTGTGAACAGAAGGACAGGAGCAAGTGTCCAGCTGACGAACTCTCCTCCAAGTTCCTCTGCACCGGGGATTCCCCATGGCCTGCCAGTGCAGCAGCTGATTCCTGGAGGAACAAAGCAAAAGTGGGGAGGAAGGGATTAGTGTATTAACTCCTTCAAGGATAGTACCTGAGTGCATAATGCACCATCACTAATGGGGGCTCCAGCAAGGCTGCTAAGCAGGAAGCTGGCTGCTCTGTAGCAGTAGCCAATCACCCAGCCAATAAATCCTGAGGCTTCTGTCTGACATCAGTCTGCACCCACTGGGCCTGATACTGATCTCACATGGGGAAATCAGTGTCAACTCTATTGATACCAATGGGGTTACATCAGTGCAAAAGCAGTGCAACGTGAGATCACAATCAGTCCTCTTGTACTGAAGCATTTGATAAGTTGCAAGCCACAGGCAAAGTTCACTTCTTCAATGCACATCACCAGCCTCTACTAGACCTGGGCGAATAAGGGCTTTTTTGGTTCACTGGTAATTGAGCGGCTGAGGGAATAAACTAATTGTTAAAGTTCAAACAAAATATTTTGTTTCAATTTTGAGCATTTTTTTTAAATTTGATTTTTTTAATAAAGTGAAGGAAATTTTGAAACAATGTTTCAAAAAAAAATTTGTTTAAAAAATGTCAACATGAAACGTTTTGATTTTTTAAGTTTTTTTTTCAAACCAAAACAATTTGGTGAAATCTACAGGAATTCATGAAATATTTTGGTGACACCAAAAAAAAAGTTTTGTGCAAAAAAATTCACCCAGCTCTAGTCTCCTCTGTATCCTGCCAGCTTTCCTTGGGCAGAGCTCTCACTGTCATCCATAGATGCTGCAGACTCATAACACATTCTTGTTCAGTAACACAGAGCCATGCAGTACGGATCTATTTGTATGACAGGAAAAGAGCAGAAACATCACCGTCACCTTCTAAACTATTTTCTCCTAGGTTCTGAATGTTCCCAGCAAGTTATTGAATGTGTTTATCCTGAACTGACTAGAGAAATGTTCCATTTTAAGCAAATGTTTTTAAATACTTACCCTGATGTGTAGATGTAGCGTTTGTGAGTCCCAGCTCACATTAGACATACTCGTACTAGCTGGCTAAAAATAGTGGCGAAGCCACCGCATCACAAGCTAGCACATACCCACAAAGTTCAGGAAGGCTTGTATGCAGCGCAGCTACCCTGTGCCGACACTTGCCGCTGCCCATGCTACGCTGCTATTTTCAACATGCTAGCTTGAGGAGAGCTAGCAAGAGTATGTCTAACATGAGCTGGGAATCACACCCTCACTCTTGTGTAGGCGTACCCTTAATGTTAGCACAAAAGGTGTTGGCCAGACAGACAGGGAGCTTGAAATTTAGCCATAGAAAAAAAGGTATGGCACGGGCAGCAGCACTGCAAACTTCTCCCATTACACATGCACTACCACATGCCAACAGGTCTCAGCCTGGCCCTTTCGGAAAAGCACAATGGCTCGTTCAGTCCTCACCCCAGCGCCAAGAGCTGTCAGCAAAGTAGCTAGAATGATCTGTTGCTCCTGTTTGCTTTATCATTCTCAGAAGCCTGAATGATCACTGCCAATTGTACAGAGACAGCAATGCTGCTGGTTAAATGAGGTGCCATGTTCCAAGGTGCAGTTTTATACATCACACATGGTGGGGGAGAAATGAAACACTCTCTTTTCTGACTTTGGGTCATTTCAAGGAACTGGGGTTTGCATAGGAAGAATCAGGTTCCTAGATATTACAGAGCAGGCTACATACATGGACAGGTCCCACATGTTGTATGGGTCTCCTCCTCCCCGGGCCACAACATTATCTTTAAAAGGCTCAATTCCTTCAACATAAAGTACACTTGCCAGCTTTGGCCCTGCCGATAGGAAACGCAGTCTGTGTTCTGTTTAGAGGAATGTTCCCCCACTTCCCTATCTGGATGTACCAATTGAAGCTGTTTGTGGGCGGCAATCACCACATCTTGATTAAGACTATAAAGAACAGCTAATCCTTGCAGGCACCGGCCCCCAGAGCAGTTTGTAGCGCATGCTCATCACAGACATCAGTGCTTGTTGCTTAGTATTCTGAGGTCTGGTACCATTTAAAAAAAAAACCAACCACCACCTGTCCTAAGATTGCTGGATAACTTTACAGCCCTGTCACGTTGGGCTTCTTACCTCTTACCCTTCCATGAACAAGGAGGCCAATCAAACTCCTTGGAGTATCCCAGGTGTCCCCACTTATGTGATGGCTGCTACTTGGCCATCACACTGGGCACCTCCAGAGCTACAAGCAGGAGCTGCTACATCTTGAGCCAAAGACCCAAGGCTCCCTAGCTGTGACTGTAACAGATTCACATTCTCTGCAGGTCAGGCATGGAGAAGGAACCTCTCGCTAATGGGTTACATAGGCAGCCTTCAGAATCTCCTGTTCACTGGCTACTCAAATACTTGAATTGCGCCAGGCTAGGCAGGCAGGCGGGGGGGGGGAGAAGAGAGAGAGAGAGAGAGACAGACAGACAGAGACAGACAGACAGGAAATATTCAAAAGTACAACACCGCTGCTGAATTTATTTTAAACTCTCTCTCTGAAGTTTTACTTCCTGACAATCATTCTGGGAACAAGTAGTGAATGAAATGCTGGTGCCAGCTGTCAAACCGACAGCGCTGGAGGACTGAAGTGTCGAGATGGGATGGGTGTGACCCAGGCACCAGCTGCACATGCTTCCCTTGCAGTGCCTCAGCCAGGAACTGCAGTGACCCCCCCTCTAGGAATGGCAGATAGTTCAGCCTGCATGATCACCAGCAAATAGATCAATTTATCCTATTAGCATAACTGGAACGGTTACACAGGCTAAAGATTGAAACCAGTGTACTTTGTGGGGAAGGGAGGTTGGGTGCACAGGATGAGAGTTCTACGTAGATCTGGCCAAGTGCTCACTAATACTGCAAAGCTGTATCCCAGCCCCTGCCAGCTGCTGCTGCCTACTTCACCCGGGCTCACAGATTCTGGCCTGAGGAGTTTAGCACGACAAGAGCTCCCCTAAAATGTTTCAAAACTCAGTCGATACTCTGATATGTCTAGCTACTCTACTGGAGTGGCAATGCCCTCCAACACACGTGTTTCTCCCATCCCACCTGCTCCCCTTCCTTCTCAGAGATCATGGCTGACCAGCTCCATATGCCACCCCCCTCACATGCCATCCCTGCCTCCATCCCACTTGGCCAGTCCTTAAAGCCTGTTTCTGGAAGGAAGTGAAAAGGGAGCATCATGCACCAGCACAGTGCATAAGACATGCCCATAAGACATTCCAGACAGGTCTCAGCTCCACCACCAAATACTGTGAATCGCACACAGGACAGCAATTAGAGAAATCAATAAAACCGGCCCCCATAACTTGCACAACATTTCGTGGTAGCTTTAGGAAGAGCTATCTTCTAATGTGTGAATCATAAAAATACTTCCCACCACCCCAGAAGAGATCCAAGCCCCATTGCTCCCTCAAGAAGGTAAGGCCACAAATCCAGTTGAAAGGAACAAAAGAACCAACAAAATCTCTTACCCTGAAGTAAAAGCTAAAATGGCTCAGAAATTTGTTGGGAATTCTCTTTGCTTTCAAACAGCAGGGGGAGTTGTGGTGGGAGATGAAAGGATTGAGGTGATGGGGAGTCAAGGAATGAAATGAATGGAAACAAGATGACTGCCAAGGCTGGGATTATTCTAATCACTCAGGGATTTCAATTTATTGGGGGTAATCAACCTGTTAAGATTCCCCCATTAAGGATTTCATCACAGAAGGTTTGCCTTGTTAAGGGCTAGAGCGGTGCCTTGCCTTTAGATTATTAAAGGTGAATTCATTTTATTTATTTTTTTAAATCTCTACATGGCTTCCTATTCATCAGTCTCTTCATCATAACTCTGCAGTGCATAGCCCCCCCCCCTCCAACAACAGGAATGGCATTATACACAATGGCATCCCAATGGATTTGTAGGCTGCACCATCTTGCCTTCAATTGGCCAACTGCACATTCCACCACCAACCTGAAACTGCTAATTAAGCTTTCTTCTGCCAGGTGCTCTCACATCAGAGTAGGGCTTCATGAACCAGGGCAGTAGAAGGTAGGCTCCCAACATTAGAAACGGACACCTCACTGAGCTATATTGGGCCAAAATAAAGTCCCACCTTGTCCAAATTTGAAAACGAAAGATCACCAGAATAACCTGGCATCGTGCACCCTGCTGGTATGTCCCACGTTGGTGCCCATGAGCCTCTATCCATGGTCAAGCAAGGCCTGCGTAATGATTGAGTAGGGTCCTTTCTGGTTTACATACTCATGTGCACTGGGTGGAGGCAGACAATGGAAGGATTGAGGTGATGGGGCACATGTGTGCCATCAGCGACTCCAGCACCGTTCAGAAAGCCCATTCGCTCAAAGCCCATGATAAAGGCTAAGATTTTGTCAGGGATATTTTTAGTGAACGTCAGGGACGGGTCACGGGCAATAAACAAAAATTCACAGAAGCCCATGACCTGTCCCTGACGTTCACTAAAAATATCCCTGACAAAATGAGATGGTGGGCTCAGCACCCACTGCTGGTGGGGCTCCAGGGTCCTCTGCCGGCAGTGAGTCAGAGCTCTGGGATCCCTCTGCAGAGAAAACATAACCTAAGTGATGTTAGGGCTGGTGGAAGATGCTGGACTGACAACCCAGAAGGCTAGCCCCAAAACAGATGTGGCATAGGCAGCAGCAGTGTAAGCTTCCCCCACCTGGCCCCAGTGCTATCTGGAAGGACTATCTCTAGTGCTGCAAGAGGCATTCACTGTCCAAACCCCATTCAACCCTTGGTCTCCTTGACAAGACGGCCAACTGGCGCCACTTCCCATGAGACTTATTTGATTCAGCTTGGAAGCTAGACTGGTCAAGTTCACTACGTTTTATAATCTGTTTCACTTCCCAGTTTTTCATGCACCTGGAAATGGATTAGCTCAGCAACTCATCTCACATACACCACTATACAGCAAACAAATGGGAACAAATTCCATCTCTGCTGAACTCGAAAGGATTCAAGCCAGCTCCTTAGAGATGAAAGGCACCATGGATGAAATCTTGACTCCATTCAAGTCAACAGCCACACTCCCACTGGCTTCAACGGAGCTAGAATTTCACTCCATATTCCGTTAACGCTGCCCTAAGATCACCAGTTTTCCAGGTTGCCATCAGAGATTACTATTTTTAACAGAGACAATGCCGTTTTTCTTGCCCTATACACTAAAGTGTTAGAGCTGAGCGAATGACCATCTTCCCCCCTCCCCCCCAAAAAATCAGTTAAACAAAAAATTTGTTTTGGGTCAAAACAAAACATTTAGTTCAATCCAAAATGACTTAAGGTTTGTTTTACTTCTTTCGTTTTCAAGTGGCTTTTTTTTTAAATAAAAAGAGCTAAATTTTAAGCAAAATGTAGTTTGAAAAGTCAAAGTGTTTCATTTCGAAAGTATTGAAATGAAACAATTTGCCCCCCCCCCAAGGCAAAACTCTTCACTGACTTTGACCCAAATGTGTACATAGTTGCAGTCAACCCAAACCTGCATTTTTCCATGAATAAACTGTTTGACATTTTTTTGAACACTCAGTTCTATAAAGCTATGAATGTAGATGATGTTATTCACCAGACAGCTCGGTAAATGAGGAAGGGTCTCTTTCCACACCCCTGGGAAGGAAACTGGGCTGCAGATATTCTTCATTTCACCTAGTCCGATGCTCTTCTTTGGCTCCAGGATTTCCAACAAAATAACTAGTACACTTTTTAGTTCCGCTGACCACATCAGTTGGGTTTGCTGCTCTTTATCTAAAGATCTTTGCAACTTTCATACTTAAGCAGGGGGAAGAGTGGGAGGAAAAGAATCCAACGTGACTTGTTCTCATTAAAAGCCATGGGCAGCCTCTACGTAAAAAGGCTATTACTGGCTGCGGTAGGGGTGTGTAATATATAGCATGTTTTCAAGCCTCATAATCCTTGTTTATGGTTAGTATTTAAAAACAGAGCTATTCATTTCAATATTAAAGTTAGCTACAAGCAAAACACCCACAGCCCTGCCACACAGTGATTTCCAGTGCTGGAATGCCCTGCAGTTCCACAATGGGTTTTTAAATATGTTAAAAACAAAATTAAATTCCACCTGTTACCCAGACGTAACTAGGAAGGGAACTGTGTGAGAGAAAAGTGGAGGGGTAGTGAGGTCTAGTGGCTACAGCAGGGCACTGGCAAATCAGGACTCTATTCCTCCACTGACTTGCTGTGTGGCCACAGGCAAATTCTTCCTCCTCTCCTTTGGCCCACCTGTACAGTGTGATTAATGCCTGCAGAAGCAATTTGAGACTCCTGGGTGAAGGGTGCGATAGTGCAAAGATTTGTTTTGATCTCCAGTTACACTGGCTACCAGTCCTCAGCACCAGTGTCTGGGGTCAGGGAGAAACACACTATTCTGAACCACCCAGTTAGGGTCACTTGGGGAAACACAGTACAGATCTAGATGAGCCACAGGTCCACTCAAATGAAGTAAATGGTTCTTCTAACCAGTGCCAGCCTGCAAATAGATTTGGTTTTATTTGCTGGCCATGGGACGTTGGTCAGACGACAGGAGAGCCTTTTTAAAAAAAAATCATTACTGTGCTACTTAAATTAGGAGGCAGTGAGATTTAGCAGACTAAATCACAGGAGGTCCTGAGTTCCCATGCTGGCTCTGCCACTGGCTTAGCATGCAACCTTGGCCAAGACCTTTCATCTCAGTCTCTCTCTCTGTCAAATAATGATTATAATGTCACCTACCTAACACCCAGCGTTCAGTGAGGATTAGTTAACATATGTACAGGGCTCTGAAGATGTAAAGTGAGAGGTGAGCACAGGGTATTATTAAACTCTCCAAGCAGCTCAATGGGGAGGAATACAAAAATCCAATCTGAAGAGACACGAACAAGGCAGGATTCAGGGCTCTTACTTTTCGCTTCCACTGCCATCCCCATAGCAATGCAGACTCCTGGAATCCAGGGCCGGGTGCTGGCACTCCACACAGACCGTGTGCCCCTTGCTGAGATATCGCATCCACTGAGTATAGGAACTGCTCCCCTGCAAACAGCCTTCCGTGATGGCTGTGATCTGGAATTCGACACAATACCTGCAGCAGAAATGACAGTCTCAGCTAGCTGAACAGCTGCGTTACAGACCTACCAGTGACCGAGCCGGGTGAACAAAGATAATTTTTAAAAAAGGGGAAGTGCATCACAAAACACACCGTGTGCATTTACTCTGACAGGTTAGATTGACTAGCAACACTCAGCTCTAACATAGGTGCTTTCAACCTACAGATACCAAAGTGCTTCTCAAAAAGGAGGGTAAATATCGCTGATGCCCCTTTTACAAGTAGGGAAACTGAGGTACACAGCAAGTAAATGATGCTCCAGGAATAGAGCCAAGGTCTGCTGACTCCTAATCTGGTGCCTTGTTCACAGGACCATACTGCCCCCAGTGCTTAGTTTTGATTATTTATGGTAATTCTTCACAGGAGACTAAGACATGTCTTGTAGAATAATTCATAACAGCACCCAACTCAAGTAATTGGAGGTCTTTCTATAGCAATGTACTTGCTTTGAAGTGGGGTGAAGCTGCCATCTTTTTTATGAGGATTATCATGTTAACGGTGAGACTTAGCACTCTATTTGTGCCATGCTCAGATCATGCTGTACTGATGTTTTTAACCAAACCTTACAGGAAAGGCTAAGAACTGGCCTTGTTCAGCAAGGAGAATGGAAGTTTGAGGAGGTGGCAGTAACTGTGTGCAAATATATCACAGAACGGGGTTTTGCACAAGCAGGGCCAGCTCTACTGTTTCTGCTGCCCCAAGCAGCGCACCGACTTGCCGCTGCGGAAGGCGGGGGCAGTCCGTGTGCCCTTAGGGCAGCTCGCGCATTTCCGTGGCGGCTGAAGACAGAAGCTGCGCCGCCGAAAACAAGTGGACATAGAAGCTGCCGCCGAATCGCCGCCACAGCAGAAACGCACGAGCCGCCCTAACGGCACACGGACTGCTCCTGCCCTCCACAGTGGCAATTCGCACGCTGCTTGGGGGCAAAAACACAGGGACTGCCGCCCCTTGCAGATTGCCGCCCCAAGCACCTGCTTGGGAAGCTGGTGCCTGGAGCCGGCCCTGTGCACAAGCAGAAGTTTTCCCTGCAGAAGCTTAAGTGAGGGTGATGGATGTATGCACATTATGGAAACTTGTGCGCGCGCAAGGGTGCAGAACCAGCAAGTGCACAGCTGCCGTAGGGTGCCAGAGGTACCAATATCCTCCCTGTGACACTTACAGAAAGGCAGGTGACAACAAAGAAAACCTCTCCACAGGAGCTTGAAATAAGATGCCGCAGAGAATCACCAGCCTGCAAAACCGAGTAAGGCAGGAGACAAGAAAACATGCAGCAATCCCTCTTAGCGATCTGCTACATGGGCCTGCAATAGCAAAAGCAGCCCCTACTGGGACGAGAAACAGGGAGGCAAGGCCAAAGTCAGCACCCTCACAGATCTTAGTTCTTTACGGTGAGTGTAAAGGAGGAACGTTTGCCAAATTCGTGGCTATGTCGAGAACCCCAGCCTGGCGACTGATCAGCACTCGCACATCTGTGTCTCACGGGATTTAAAGTGCACGAGAGCCACATGCAGAACCTTGATGCTTGCCAGTACCCGCGCTGTGTAACGGTGACACTGGGGGAAAACGTGCAGCAGGAGCTTAAGGGAGCCAAGCCCATCAGCTGGATCTCCCTCCAGCTCTTGATGCAATCGAGCCAACCAGTACAATAACCTGCCTCCTACACAGGAAGGATGCCCAGACTCTGCTCTGCTGGTACCCAATAGGGCAATTTACCAGGATCCCAAAGGGCAAAGCTAATTTGCATAAAATGGAGCCAGCTGCACCTGGCTTCACATTTAATACAGAGCTGCTGCCCACAGAGACTACAGCTCCCAGCATGCTGGAGCCTCCTTAGCCTCCGTAGCCCACGCTTTCCTGTTAATGCTGAGGATAACTGTGGGTCACACTGTAGCCCAAATGGCTATCACCATTACAAAGCTGAAGATCGACTGTAAACGAGATACACAAGGATAAAAACAGGGGGTCCATAAATGCACTCTTCTTTGACAGCAATTAATAGGCATTAAGGGCCTATACAGTTGAGATAAGAAGTTCCTACGTCAGTGATTGATTTATTCTAAGTACCATGACAGTACCAGTGCATACACACACATTCTTCTGACTATTTAGGCCAGGGTCTATGCTGGAAATCTATTCATGGTAAAACAAACAGCAAAGAGCACAGCGAGACAGACTACCCTGCCAGCAAGCCCAGCACATGATGGGAGAAAAGGGCACTGGACCCCGAGAGAAGTAGGTCAAGGGAACAGGCTGAAATGACTGCGCTTTGCTTACGTGATTCTAAATAGCAACAACTACAATTCAACTCTCCCCATCACGCCAGCTTTACATCCGTGGAGTCCCGCCGACCTCAGTGGAGTTACTCCTGGTTTACACTGATGTTCCCAAACAGAGTCAAGCCCTTTATTTTGTGATGTTGGTGCTGCTCTGGAATCAGGCTTTAAGGGTTTGTGGGATCTGGACTTGTAGATTCGGTGTTTCCAAACCTGCACTTTAGCTTCCACACTAAATTGTACACCTGGGTTCACACTTACTGAACCTGGGTCTTGCAACCACGCTAATGAATCCATACTGAACTACACAGACCATCTGACTTGGGTCTTTGGTTTGACCTGTGGCCACATAGCAAAATTTCACAGAGGAACTCGGGTTTTGACCCACCGGCCCCCACCCCTCAGCCAGGTCATAGGACTAGGGTCCTGATTTGTATGTGGACCGAAGGGGAGTTTGGGCTCAAACCTGAGTCAGAGCCCAGGCTTAACACGCCATGTAGACATAGTCTAGAGGTCTTCATCCTGTTGAACATTTGCTTTAAGACAAGACCCTGGGTGCAATCCTACACATGCTGAAGCCAATGAGAAAAGGTGTGTGAAGTGTGATTACACTGCAGCCCCCTACTTACCCTGATCTTTCATTTTCGCTGGACGCAGCTCTCTTTTTCCTTGCATTCCCATAACCTCCTGTAGTTATTAATGCTGGAACTGTGCACAAAGAGAAATAGCACGCATGGTAAGTGACACTACTCCACTGAGGCCACTTGTGCCTGTCAAACAATAAAGATTCGGGCTCTGATGGTCTTTAATGGCACATAATTTTTACTTTGGCAGGAAATCAAAGACAATTCCATATTATCAGTGAATATCCAGCATTTGATTGGAGATAAAAGGCAGTAAAAGGGGATGAATATAAATTTATCAGAGCAGTGCCAACCAACAGAGAACAAAATCACGGTTAATTTAATAGCAACTCTCAGCAGGTTTGAGTAAGCTGATTTAAAATAAACCTGAACTATTAAAGCCACACTAGTAAAGAAGCCAAAGCCAAACTCCGGTCCCAGAGACATCAGCAAAATAAATCAATCAATCAGTTGTCAGTGGAGTTATACCCATAGAAAGTCAATGTATTCAAGATCAAATCAGCCTTTACTCCAGATTTACATCAGAAACTGGCATGCAAGAGAAAAAAGGTGATACTTTGCCTCTGATGGGTGCCATTCCTCCATGAATTTTGCAGCTGATTTATAAAGCCACCGTTCAGCGCCTCCTACGGCCAAATTTTCCCTCCTACTTACGAGAATTTTCCTCAACCGACTTAATAGAAATGACTCCAGATTTACACTCACAAGTGAGATCAGAATCAGACTCCTGGTGTTTTACTTTTGAAACATACCAGATTACACTAAACAGCATGTACGAATTAAAATAAAGGTCCCAGAAAGGATGCCCACAAACCCCATATAAAAGGTTAAATTCGGTTCTCAGTCACGCTGGTGTAAATCCAGGGCAACTCCACTGACTTCACTGGAGCAAACTCCAAATTTACACTGGTGTAACAGAGCAGAATTGGGCCCAAAGGCTTTATCTGCAAATAACTCCAGCCAACAAACACTACAGAAAAGATTTAGTGGCCAGACCCCTGGATTCAAACAATCCCTCTTCAGCCCAGGACTCAGCCATGTGCCCAAGAGGTTGCGTTTTCAATGCACTTACTAAGGGACTGTTTGCACTCAGCTCCTTCCTGGTTCCAATACTCCACGCAGCCAGCCTTCTCCTCCAGAGGAGGACACGCCTCGCCTCCGTTTCTAGGCTCCTGCACGACGTGTCTCCTCCGAACTCGATATGTTGCCCGGCAAGGCTCTGCACAACCACTCCAGTCACTCCACTCGGATACAGCACAGGAGACCTCTGGGAGTGGGGTGAGAAACAACAATGTAGGCTGCAGAAATCGCTCACATACAGGAACCTTCCCCTGACTAAAGCTGTGGGATGCTGAGTTTGCAGCCAACCGAGACTGCCTGCCATATTCGGTCACACACAGAGCACTTCCCAGCAGTTTCAGTGGAAGGCCCCATGCTCTCATCGCAGGAAAGTACTTGACCCTGGAGGAAGTTTCAACAACTCAGGCTAGTCTGTGTGTTAAGGGGTTTTGCACCCACGTAGCTACACTGCAGCAAGGAAGCACTGCTGTAAAACGGTTATGCCTATTTTTATGGCCAAGTGGCCTGTACACACACAAAAAGGTAAATTTACCCAGAATAATATTTTAGGATTTCAAATAAAGACCCTCTCCTTACCCTTTACAGTCACCAAAGCAAACATGGTAGAGAAGTCTGTGAAGTTTGTCCCTGGAATGGGGTCATTGGGCCTTGTACTAGTAACACAAGCATTACAATAATATTTAGAAATAGCAGCATTCTGGGTTTATTCAGTGCATGTTTATGTTTTTGCTGCCTCTGTTACTGCTCATTCGGGAAATATTTACGCAGAACCACCAAGGGTTCCATCTTCCCCAGGGCCTCTCATCCGCCTGGGTGGTAGTTTCATCCAGGCATCCAGCAAACTTTGGACTAGAACAGAACTCTAGGGCATTGGTCCTATCACGACTGAATGAGCGCATGGTCCTTAAACTGGCCCATAGGCCAGGGGTTCTCATCCTCTCTCTTTCTGAGGTCCCCCCCCATGCTATAAAAAGTCCATGGCCCACCTGTGCCACGACAACTGTATTTCTCCATATAAAAGCCAAGGTTGGCCTTAGGGGGTACCAAGCATGGCAACTGCCCGTGGCCCCATGCCACAGGGTCCCCCACAAAGCTCCATTGCTCAGGCTTTGCTTCCGTCCCAGGAGGTAGGGCTCAGGGCCCCGTGCAGTGGGGCTCCGACTTTCTGCCCTGGGCCCCAGCGAGTTTAATGCAGGCCCTGCTTGGCAGACCCTCCTGAAACATGCTTGCAGCCCCCCAGGGTCCCCCGGACTCCTGGTTGAGAGCCACTGCCACAGGCTACCTGGGAACCACAAGCTGAAATAGTTACAGGACTAAGCAGCAGGGGGAACATTTAAAAAAAAAAATGAAGTCCATCAGGGTATTGGAGATAGTCTTATGCTCTAATCACTCAACAAAACTGAGTGTTGGGAGAACTGGTTTCCTATCCCTGGCTGGATCTGCCACAAGTTTCCCTATGTGACCTTGGGCAAGTCATTGCATCTCTGTGCTTCAGTTTCCTCATCTGAGATAGGAATAAATATTATAATCATTTATTTGTACTGTAATAGCACCTACCGACCCCAATCAGGGCTGAGAGCTTGCTAAGTGCTGTAGAAACACACAATAAAGAGATGGTGCCTATCCCAAAGAGCTTACCATCTAAGCCAAGAGACAACAGGCAGATACAGTCGGACAGACCAGGGAGTACAAGGTAAGAGTGAGATGACAAACAGTGCATCCCATGAGCTGCTTCGAGGTGAAAATTCATCAACATTTGTAGAGTAATGAGATCCTCAGAGGCAGGACATAGCTCTGGATTGAGACTCAGGAGTCCTGAGTTCTATTCCCGGCTCTGCCCCAAGCCAGCTGTGTGACCTTGAGCCAGCCATCTCCCCCGCTCCAAGCCTCAGTTTCCCCATCTGTAAAATGGGGCTAATGGTACTGACCACAGGTGCTGACTCCCTCATTTCCCCTGAGGTGCTTGATCCTCACTCCACCCCTTCCCCCAATGCCCCACCCAATCTCTGCCTCTTCCCACCCCGCCAAGTTCACATCAGTTAAGAACATGTCCCAAGTCCAGTTCCCATGCTCTGCTCACTAGATCACTCCCCACCCTTTTTTTTTTGCTTACCTGATGCTAATTTTTTCAGCACCTCCATAGTTTGAAATCAGATTCCTCATCCCCACCTCATTTTCAGTCACCACTACACTTTAAATATTTAATTGTAATATTACTTGAATAAAGTAAATCTGTAGTGAGGAAAAATAATTTGAAACAGTCTAGAGATATGATTCAATATCAAATACATTTGAGTTCCTTGCATCCAGTATAAATGAACCATTACTAATATCTTTTGCTCCAAGTTGTTTCTTTACGGAAAATGACCATGTATTTTTGGACATAATTCAGTGGCTAGTACATTGTTATACCTACAATACACCACTAGATGGTACTGTTTCAAAATACTATCATTTATTTATACATCACAATAACCAGTATTCATAACAGGTGGTTTGCTGCAAATTTTGGCAGCTTTTGCAAAAGTGACCTACAAAGAAGAAAAATTGTACTTGCCTTTTTGGTTTATTTATAATGCATGAAAAGATTTTTTTTTCCCTGCTAGTTTTATACACTAGAAATTTGGCCGTTACCATTCCTTGTTTTCTTGGAAGACTCTATAGACAACTGGGAAACTAGGAGCATTATATAACAAGGAAAGTGTTATTATTTGGATTACAGTAATGCCTGAAGGCTCCAGTCATGTTCAAGGGCCCATTACGTTAGGTGGTATATAAAACTGTGCAGGGGAAAAACAAAACAAAAAACAAAAACAGTGCCCCAACCCAAGAGTTTCAAATTAGGTTGTGAACAAGACTCAACAGTGACTGACAAACAATAGGAGACAAGGAGTAAGGGAGGACAGGGGTAACAGTAAGGAATCACATGGTTACATACATCAAGTATTGCACAGCTAAATTATTGGATTTTTTTTTTAAATACATACATAAAGTCAGCTATTCCTGACTGCTGCTCAATCTAACCATCGCTGGGAGTGAAACCTAACTGAGAGGAAACAGGATTGACAGTCAATTACGGGATTTTTGGGGACCACATCCTGAAAGAAACCCTTCCCAACGCCCTCTTGTGGTCTTCAGACAATTCCCCCAACCTTGCAAGATCATAAGCAAGCATCTCAAAAGTTCACCACCCTTGCCAGAAGAACAGATGCATAAACCTACAGACAACACCCCCCACACACACGCCTTTCAAGATCCGTCAGTCCTACACATGCCTATCACAACACCATACCCAGTACACTAAATGTCCTACCACCACCTATGTGGGCAAAGTCAGAATCACTACACTCTCAAATGAGCTCTCAGAGAAAAATGATGAGACACAAAAATACTATGCCATCTGCGGGTGAACACTTTTCACAAAATGATCACTTCACATGTGACCTCTCAGTCTTTGTCCTCAAAGGAAACCTGTGCCGCACCTTCAAAAGATAAGCCCGGGAGCTTAAATTCATGACTTTGTTAGACACTAAAAACCATGGTCTTAATAAAAAGACACTGGATTTATGACTCATTATGGCAATCTCTAACCCACTAACCCTCTGTGTCCTATGACTGCAGAGGTGTTCAAAGTGAAGTGGGCAGTTAATTCTATTTAGGGTGACTCAGAGTGTCAGCTTTCCCAAGCCTGCAGAAAAACTGAGTAGCTTGAAAGCTGGCCTCTTTCACCAACAGAAATTGGTCCAATAAAAAAAAAAAAAATCCATCCATCTTCTCTCTCTAATTAGGTTTTTGTTAATTCCAATACCTGGCATACAATTGGGAAGAAAGTTCTCCTGGTTAATAATTCAACCCCCAGTCTCTTCAGCTGAGGGCTGAGAACTCTTCCACTTCAGTTACCTAGTCTTCCAAGGAGGCCTTCAAGGAAGATATGACTTGATAGTTCTAAACTAAGAAAAGCAAGATTTTTTTATATATATATATATATATATATATATATATATATAAAGAGAAAGGGAGTGAGGGGTTATTTTGTTTGTTTCACACCCTCCCTCCCCCTGCTCTGCAGTTCCTTTAACCAAGGACATCAGCAGCAGGTCTACCCTTACAATTCTGCAGTGGTGCAACTGCACTGCTGTAGCACTTTAATGAAGATGCTCTAAACCAGGGGTCGGCAACCTTTCAGAAGTGCTGTGCCAAGTCTTCATTCATTCACTCTAATTTAAGGTTTCGCGTGCCAGTAATACATTTTAACATTCTTAGAAGGTCTCTTCTATAAGTCTATAATATATAACTAAACTATTGTTGTGTGTAAAGTAAATAAGGTTTTTTAAATGTTTAAGAAGCTTCATTTAAAATTAAATAAAATGCAGAGCCCCCCAGACCGGTGTGAAACACACAAGGTGCTGCTGAATTACAATCCAGTCCACTGGCTTAGTGACCGTGTACAGAGGCTGTTTGAGCTCTCAGAAGAGCTCCCCAAGGTTTTGAATAAAAGTTTCACCAGAACTGTCCCAAAAACTACAAGATCCAGAAGTACATGGTTACCTGCTCTTTTTGAAAGAGTTTTTACCAAAGCTTGCTTCTTTGAACCTGGAGCTTCAGAAACCTCAGCTAACAATATTTGATAGCATTGAAATAATTAATATATTTAGAATGACAATCACCGACATTGTCCAGCACCTACAAGAGGAATGGGACTTTGAGTTTTGTTTTGTTTTTTTAAAAACCACGAGCTTAGTCAGTTTCTCAGCTGTCAGGATGAAAATGTAAAGCAAAAAGTCAGCTTAGGTATTCAGTTACAGCTGAGTATCCTGTTGGAGGATCTTGAAAAGTGTTTCAGTGAGGGAAACTTTTTCCATCAGTACACCTTTGTGACTGACCCATTCAACAATTCCGGTTCAGCTTTTTTGGCTGCAAACAAACTAACTGCCTTTCAAGACAGATTAGCTTCCTTTGACTCTTTGGATTTAAGGAATCTCAAATCTCTTATGCTGAAAATGTGCAATGATTCAAGAATGAAAACATACTTCAGTCAGCCTGGTGGTACAGTACAGGAGTTCTGGAATAATGTGTACCTGTTTGAGGACACCTCCAAGCCCATAGCTAAAGTTGCTTTGCTTGTCCCTGTTTTCTACTACTGTGTGAGAAGGCATTCAGTGCACTTCATTTCCTGAAAAACAAGTACTGAAACTGCCTCGCTGATGCTAACCTCAAAGTGTCTCTTCTAATTTCACAGGAGAGCCGAGATCCTGCAGACTTTCCTTTCAAAGAGCTGCTGAGTTTTTGCAATTAATCTGATCTATACAATGGATGTGGTAAAACCCAGAACTTTTATCATACTGTATTTCTAACATACAATATAATAGGATTAGGTTTGTTGTTCATATCATTATTACTGGACTGGATTAATATATTTGTCTTTCTGAAATAAAAAATGTGGACCTATTTGCAGAAATGTTTTATCATTATTATTTGGAGTTCTATTATGTCAAAGTATTTTTAAATTTACTTCAGAATTGTTGTACAGACAACCACTTTTACCAAAAAAAAATAAAATAAAAAAAATCAAGAACATGCAAAGCACTCTGAGGCCACCAAAAAAATTGTGAGACCCCCCGCCCTAGGGCACGGTCACTGGGAATCATGATGTGTCTGTACTTCAAACACTCCCCACATGTGAAACAGTTCAGTTCCCAGTGGGCCTGTGTCCACACCACTAAAAGCCATCCTGACATCTAGCACCAACAGGACAGACCCCCTCATTGGCAGCCTCAGCCTAGAGGAGCCAAGTCAGAACAGGGATGAGAGAAGAGCTCAGTCACTTGAGTTAATCCCTCTAAGTCAGGGCTGAGACAATGCAGATGTCGTTTGCATTGCTGCAATCCATGCTGTGCATGTTGGGTACACAGGAGTTTTCAGTCTCCAGAACTGCCAACCCAGCCCCTTTCACCAACACTAAATTCAATTTAAAAATAATTAAATGAAGTCATTTTCCACAGGGAATTTTCTCTCAAAGTAGTGCTCCCAAGAGATCACGGAAATGTTTGAAAACTTTGTTAGAGCAGAGCCAAACTGAGAAAAAATATGGAGACCGAGACTAGGACACCTAAGAATACTGTGTGTGTGCACATCTGACTCTGAGGAAATTGCTTGTGGGAAACAGGCAGGTGATTACACCAGTCTCTGGACAAAGTTACCTCCCTGATTAAAGATTTGCACTTTGCTCTAAAGCATTTTATTGCTTGCTCCACTCCCCTGCCATTGTGAACTGCACATCAATATGAAAACACAACTGCCCATGGACTGGGGCTCAGGGTCCAGCCCGCTCACATCCCAGCCCGAACCCGTACAGAGTTTGAGAGCATGCTGACTTCTGAGGAGCTGTAGCAATTTACACCAGCAGAGGATCTGGTCCTAGAGTTAGCAATTCATTAATGAGAGGAAAGCAGGTCTTGTGATTTAAGCACAGGACTGGGACTCAAGAGATCTGGGTTCTTTCCCCATTTCTGTTACAAGACTTCCTGTGTGATCTTGGGAAAGTCATTTAAGCTCTGTGCCTCAGTTTCCCTCTGTCAAATGGAGCTATTATTTCCTTATTCCACAGAAGTTTCTGAAATGTAATTAATACTTGTAGAGGTGCTCAGATACTATAGTGATACACGTATCACTAAAATAATAAACTTCACCTGAGTAGCCTCATGACATGTCATGAAGGTTAGTTGACCGTAATCTTAACCATAAATGTATCATCATACTGCTGCCTCAGAAAGTTTTACCTACTCTTGTTATAAGTAGTGCCTGGGGTTCCTATAACTGGAAGAGATGAGAGAAAACCAGCCTGTGTATTGTGTGCATTTGTGATGGCCTGTTTGGGGGTTTCTCCTGCACAGCCAGTTCCCTCTGTTGTTGGGGTGGGAGGTTACACACACTAACAAGGGATGCTTCTGAAAACAGACACACATTACAGTCCCACACGATACCGAAACGGAGAAGAAACTTGGGGCAGGTGTGGGATCTGAAACTACTCTTTAGCCATTTTTTGTTTTAACCAGACTAGATTACTTTCCAGTTAATGGCACCCCTTTAAATTCTAAACACCAGAAAAAAGGGGGGGGTGCTAAGGGAGACTGCAAGGCGTTTATCCACTGGGCATTTTTCAGATCGGACCAGGAGCTGCCCAGCAGCACAGACCCTAGTCAGTAAAACCCAGGGCAAAGTAACAAATATTGAGCCAAACCCTGAGGGGACTTGGCACCTCTTCCTGGCCCCCCACACGCACGGGGGGGGGGGGCTTCAAGGAGACCCATGGGTGCTCACTGCCTCGCCTTGAGACCCACAGGCAGGTGGCACCTATGGGTGCCAGGCACCTTCAAAGTGACTTATGGGTGCTGAGTGCTCGGCCCCTGGGGGTGCAGCCCCGCTGGCACAGCCCGTGCCCTCACCCACCTGGGCAGGCCTGCGGGTAGTCGTGGCAGCAGTCCATGGTGCGGGGACACGCCTGGTCGCAGTAGCAGGCGCCGTGGGATCGGTCCGGTCTCCAGCCGCTGCTGACACAAGCCAGGTCTCTGCCCCGGCAGCAGCGCCCCAGTTCCGCGCAGCCGGCCTCCGAGCCGGGCGCCAGGAGCAGCAGCAGCGCGGCCGCCGCCAGCCAGCCGGAGCCCCGAGCCATCGCCGCGCCCGGCTCGGGGCGAGGGCAGCAAATGCAAATACAAACCGGGCCGGGCCCGGGCAGGCACCGCGTGGGGAGCCCGGCAGCTGCCGCAGGGGCGCGGTCCCCAGGTGCTGCTGCTGCGGAGCAGGCGCCCGGGGGAGGCGGTGCCAGCGGCTGCTCAACTCATCGTCCCCGCAACGTGCTGAGCCTCGGGGAGGGGGCGAATCCCGCCGCAGCCGGGGCTCCCTCAACCTGGGCTCAGCCCTGCGGCCGGCGATCGCGCTTTAAAGGAACAAGGCACCTTCCCCCCCGGCCAGCTCTGACACACCGGCCAGGAGCCAGGACCCTCCTACCCCCCCGGTGCTCGGCGCTGGCGCCCTTGGATCCACGTGCCGGCGTCTCGGCTCACACTTGTGTGTTTCATCCGCACAGAGCCGCTCAAAGCTCGGCGGGGCGGGGCTGTGGGACTCATTTCATTCACCTGCCCCTCCGCCCCCGCTCTCCTTCTCCGGGGCTGCGGCCAGCCATTGACCTCAACGAGTAGCGCTGAAAGTGCCTCTGAAGAGCCCCACACACCCCTAACGAGGGTCCGGTAGCGCCGGGTTTCCCTTAGGCCAACATGAGCCACTGCACGAGGGCAGAGACTGCCTTGGTGTGGGGATTGTCTAGTGCAGTGGGGCCCGGGGACTGGTTGGGGGGACCCTACACGCTATGGCAACACAACTGGATAATAAACTCCGACCATCTGCTCTAACGCTCCAGAGATCTTCCGCTAGCAACGGTGCTGTTACATCATGTTGTTATTTGTGAGCTGGGGCATAGCACCTGGGAGCCCTAGTCATGGACCAGGGACCTCACTGTGCTAGGAGCTGGCCAAACACAGAACCAAAAGACAGTCCCTGCTCCCAGTCTCAGGTTTTCAGTACTTCAGACCATTGCTACGACCACAGCAGTATTTCCATTAGGTTAATTCTTTGCTAGAACATACTTATATCTGTCCTTGATGTTAATAGACTTTGTTTCTTGACTTTAACCTTGCAGTGGCTGTGAGGTGAACATGATGTATGGCTCAGCTTCTGCAACTTTTGAAACTTAAAGGGTACGACATGTATGCATTAGCTGCCAGCTGTTAGCCAGCTCACGCCCCCCAAAAAGGGACACAAAGAACACTACCAAAAAAACATTTAAAATACACTATTTTTTTTTCAGATATATCTCCAGCAAATCCAGGACGCCACTATAACCTGAGGCTGCACCATTCTCACTACAGCAGCTTGTAATAAACATGATCCAGCGGTCTACCCTGCCTGGCTGCAACAACTTTACTAAGAATTTTTTGCTAGCTTTCAAGTGCTGGAGGCTTAAAGACGTTAGAGCAACCCCTGTGAATTATTTAGCTATTCATTGGGGATCTGATGGTTTTACTGGAGCTTTTTAAGCAAAGGAATTGGCTTTAAATATTGATCACGACAGATGTTATTACTTGCAGCGTGCTGAATAGGGGTTTGCAAAACCCACCCACTGACTTGTTACAAGGGATTATACTAGAGTTCTAATGGGGGGCAGAAGAATAAAGTTGCCACTTAAGAAAGGCTGCACTAAAGACATTTCTAGATGTGGAAAATATTATTGCAGAGCAGACTGTGAGGTTCTGAGCACTTGGCAGTTCAGGGGACCTAGCCTGTGCCAGGAGCAGGCCTTCCAAAAGAATAAAAAATAAAAGACGTTATGTTCCATGTATGGACATGTGTGGCTGTGACAAAGGAATTCGGGGAAGCCAAGGAGTTGGGAAAATAAGAAGCAGTGTGGTCTAACGCTCACAGAAAGAGACCAGGAATTTAGGACTCTAGGGTTCTAATTCCTCCCTTTGTCACTGACTCACTATGTGACCATGGGTAAGTCATTTAATCACTCCATACCTCTATTTACTCATCTATCAGGCTTAACATAAAGCCAGAGGTCCTCAGTGGCCTGGTGCATATTATGCAGAGTGGCATCAATGGAGAATAATTCTGAGGGATTTCTTCTGTCTCAGGCACCAATACTGCTATCGCTTCCATGCTCCTAGTCCCCATCACACTGGGGCACAGGGGACACGTTCACACTGCACTGCTCCTAAAGCTCTCCTCCTGTTCAACCATCAGTCTCAAGAACACTCTGTCCCCAGCATTGTAGTTGTTCAACTAACAAAGGCCAAAAGTAAGAGAGGCTCCACTGACTGTTTCAACAAGCAGCAGCAAAAGCAAAGCTCAGCCCACTGGATTAGCAGAAGCTTGTTCTACAAACAGAGCAAAACTTTAGTTTTATACAGCTACGGGGCCTGTAACCTGGCCCTCGCCGGCCTAGGCCGCCAAAACACCCAGAGACCAACCGAGGTGCAGCACCCGTGTCCTTGTATTGTTTGTGTCTCTTCCTACCACCTACTATTTACAGAAACCAACACTCTTGGAGACTACTAGCTTCCCAGCCAGCAGGGATCTAGAGCCCCCCATCTCTTAGCCAGCTTTATAGGGCTGGCTGGCTACCCAGGCCTGCAGGTGGATCCCCTCTGGTGAATAGGGTGTGGCCCCTCAGCCAGCCCAACTAACCCTTTTTCCTCTGGAACAGGGGCCTGGCTTGTTTCTCCTAGCCAGCACCCTGTTACAGGGCCCAAACCAAAACCTCAAACTTCGAGGAAATTCAGATCAGGATCCAGACTTTGTGGTAGATTTCTCGCCCAATACAGTCTCCCCCTAAGCTTTGGCATAGTTAACCTCCAGCTCCCAATCGGAACTTTGCTGGTTGGCCCCAGCGCTAGCTTTAAAGGACAAGCGTTAACTCTCCCTTATTCTGAACTAGTTGGAGACTAGCCTTATGTGAACTCCTCATTTGAAGTTGAAAAAGGCTCTGAAGTTGAAAAAGGGCCACATTGAGACAGGCCCTGTTTTGGCTAAACCTTGCTGAGACCCCATCAGCAGGGCAACAGGCTCCCTAATTTGCAGGCACTAGAAGTGGGCTTACTTGCCATATATGAGAACAGCATGTGACTTGGCCCAGGCAAACGTATTGTACAGCAATAGATGTGCAGCACAAGCATGCCTGGGTCTCCGGAGCGGAAAAGCTCCTTGTCCAGCTTTGACAAAATGTACCCAGCTCACTGCAGGGCCATGAGTGACAGTAAGATGGGACCCAAAGCTGATCTTGAGTGTGGCCGAGGGTCAAATCGAACAATGTGACCTCTAGTGCCAGCTCCTACCACCTGTGACACTGAGAACCGGACCCACAGTTTGGCTTCTCCCATTCACTTGGCTTCTCCTCTGATGCCGACAAGATAAAGTTACAGATGTTTTTCTGCAGGAAAATGGAATAGCAGGCCTGATCCAACTCCCATTTAGGTCCATGGACAGAGTCCAATTGCACTCTGAAAGGGCTGGAGCCAATAACAGCAGAGAACAGAAAATGAGACAGAACGTGTGTGTGAGAGGGTTGGGGGAGTGGGGAAATGAGGGTGTGTGAGAGACTGAAGGGGGTCAGAGGGAGGGATGTGGAAGTTGATGTGATCCATTCTTCCTCCATAAAAGAAACAATTCCACTATTTGGCGTCAGCTGTTCCTGTGCCTAACGCTTTGCTTATTTCATGGCAAAGCCTAGCAGGCCCATTCCAAGAACATGCAAGCTCTCTGCCCTTTCCGCTTTATCATAAGGCAGCATGATTTTGCCAAGTGGGAGCAGTCCAGAGGCACGAAGAGTCCACAGGGGTGTTCTTGGCACTGGCTGCTGTGCTTGCCAAGCTAAGGGGAACACCAATGGGCTGTTTGCTGGGACCATGCGGACAAACAGTTTTATCTGCTCCTTCAACACACAGCTGCCTTTCCTGCCAGCCTCTTGGGATTTCCTTCCCCTCTGGTTCATTTTTTCTGCCTTAATTAAGCAAGTTGCACTGCAGCAGAGCTGCCAGTGACCCAATTCCCAGAGGCTTTCACTCTCAGTCCCCCTTTGTTAAACTCGTGGGCAGAAGGATCCTGGCAGACGAAACATTCCTTAGAAGTGGTAGACACAAAGGAACCCTTCTTCTCACTTTTACTTCTGGATAGTGCTTGGGACTGTTAATTGCTCTCCCTGGCCCAGCACCAGTGGTGTCTGCATTACAGGTGAACGCATCCGCTTGTGGAACTGGAGCCACTGTGCTACAAGCAAGGAGGGTCATCAAATCCCTTCATAAAACTCTCCTTTGCCATAGGGTGACCAGACAGCAAGTGAAAAATCGGGACGGGGGGTAATAGGTGCCTATATAAGAAAAAGCCCCCAATTGGGACTGTCCCTATAAAATCGGGACATCTGGTCACCCTACTTTGCCATGATGCCTACAAAAAAACTTGGCAATGGTTAGGGAACTGGTGTGCAGAGAGTGCTGCCCATGATGCTGATCAATATTGTTTCCTTGGTTCCCCCAGTCTGTTCTGTCTGTACCCATCTCTTTCTTGTGTCTTATATTTAGAGCATGAGCTCTTTAGGGCAGAGATCATCTTTTTGTTCTATGTTTGTACAGCACCTAGCACAATGGAGTCCTGGGCCATGACTGGAGCTTGTAGGAACTACTGCACTACAAATAATCATCATCATCATCATGCCAAAGAAGCCCAGTAATATTTCACCATTTCTGGTTTCATTTGTAACCAGGGGCCTAGGATAGCAAACCCTGCGGGGGAGGGGGGGTAATACTATTTAAAGGGCACTGTGCAAGAAATACTTAAGTTCACAGCGTGCCTTTAAAAATATCTATCAGAAAATGCAAACGAGCAGGAAAGCTCAAGCCGCATTTAGATCAGGTGAGGAATTTGAAGACTCTTGGGGCAGGAAAGGTGAGGAAGAAGGAGTTTGGAGCTTTGGTTTTGCCTGTTAGAAACACAGGGAGCTTTGCAACATTCTGTCATAGATTCTGAACCTCCCAAAATTTGGTTCCTGAGTGTGAGCTTAGTAAAGATCTTTTAACTCTTTCCTTTTCATCTCATTGTCCATGGAGAGACATGCCATATGTGCTGATGTCCCCTGGCTCCAATGGCCTCCTGTGATGCTGGAAATAATGCTTGATTAATTTTTCAGATGCCAGGCTTGGATTGTGCTGCTGCTTAGCTCATGGGCACCAATTCAAGACTGTAGCTATGTACTGATGTTTGCTCCTGCTCCCCCATCTGCCCTAGCCAAAGGGAAAGTGCAGCAGGGGATGGGAGGATCACAGGAATCAAAAGGGAGACTAAACAGCTCCACACGGTACTTCACTCATTCCCTTTCATACAGTCAATTCTGCATGTGCTTCACTGACCTGGCAGAATAGGGAAGAGCTGGCTCCTTGCCAAGGCCAAAGGGACCGCTGGGTCTTTGTGTATGTGGCACTCGTCCGTCTCTGTAATTTACTGAATGGTTTCTCCTCCCGCTCCTTTCCTCTGCCAGTCAGATGGGGAGAGGAGAGAGCGAGCGCTGTGATCATGCTCTGTCAGCCCTACTCCATATGTCATGGCTGGGGCTCCTTTAGAGCCATGAGTCCAAGAGCCTTTGATTGTTTTCAGGAGGGTTACTAACTTACTCTGCTCAACTATTGTGGGCTTAGAGAGTAAGACAAATCAGGGCTTTTTTCAGTCAGTGGCCGGGGATCTTTGAAAGGTCCCAATCCCGGCCCACACGCCACCTTCAGCATCCTATTCGCCTTACAGTCCCTCTGCCACCCAGCATTGTGATAACCCTCCCTCTGGCAGCTGCTGGAAGGAGCTGTGTGCGATGCCATTCCTTGCATGAGCCAGATACACACAGGGTGCTCCCCACTCTCCTTTCCAGGGGCTGCTCTAACATTCCCAGAGCAAAGGACAGAGCACGCTGCATGTTGTGCTGCTGTTACAATACTGGTTTGACCAAAGTGAGCAGTTTATTAATCCTGAGCTAGAGGAGGCAGTTTGGTCTTGTGGTATGAGCTGGGGCTAAGTGTCAAGGCTCCTAGGTTTTATTCCAAAGAAACCTGTTATTAAGAGCTTTATAGAATTACTATATTCATGTTAAAACTCCCCATGTCCTGTCTCTCTCAAGCCATTCCACAGATTGGCCGCTGGCCTTAACTGCAATAGAAATAGATGGACTTACTTTCCCATGCAACCCACTCGCCATATGAATGCATGCACTCAAGGCCAAGCCGAAAACAAATTCAGAACAAGCCGATAACAAGGTCTTAGCGCCAAGAAGAAAAAGGATGTAGTGTGAGAAAATACCCGAGAGCAGGAATTAAGAGATTATTTTTTCTTTTGACAAACTGAAAATAATTCTCCTAAAACTAGTGGAGTTTGGCCAATTTACTTTCACACCTGCTCCTGCTTTCTCAAAATCCCCATCTACCTTCTTAGCCCAGGCACCCTGCGTGGAAAGTCGTAATTAAAAAAAGTGATGACAGGAAGGTTGGGAGAGGGAGGACAAAACATTTTTGAGTCTCAGAAAAGGCTTGTGATCTGGGCAAGGTTCAAGGGAGTTCTTATTTTATCCAGTCTGGTTCACCCAGAATGTATGTGAGAGGATTCTAAGCTATGAGGGTTTTTAACTCTGCCTGACTTAAAGGGGAGTCTAACGCTGAACCGTGATTCATTACTCCTTGCTAAGTACTGTTGAGATTTAGGAATGGAAGGGATCTTTGGATGGAATTATTATATTTACTTTTCTGTACCTGCCTGTGAGCCTTTATTCTGAGACGAGAAGGAGTAAAAGCTTTCACTAAGCAGGTCAGGTTTGATACTGAGCAAAAGGCAGACACGTTTCACATAAGATTTGCCATATTCATTATTGTTCCATAAGCTTTGGGACTCTGTCTCCTGCTATACTGGATAAGACCCTTGAACAATCTAATCCTAAACATCATCAGCAACAAACCCCCTTCACAAATAATTGTATAAATTAACAAAAAATAAACGTGGCCCCTTTCACACTAAAGAGGAATCTGGCTAGCATATCTAAGCAGGGTATTGCCCCATAGGCTTAAGAGCCTCTCACCCAGAAACAAATAACTCTTTGTTGGCCCTTCTGCATCCTGTGCCAGTTCAGACCTCCAGGCCCTGCTGTGTCTGGAGGAGAAAGAACCAGTGTTGTCACCATGTCTGTAGAACGTGGCCCCTGCCTTACTGCAAACGGGGAGAGGAGATCACATCAGCTTGCAAGACAGCTGGGTATGGGGAAGTCATGAGAAGAGGGCAGCTGACTCCTACTGCCACCTCTGCAGCCCTATTTTAAGATCAGCTAGGTCCAATATCTGTGCGTTTGTTCAGTTGGATGCATGTCAGCAGTTTTATTTGCAGGATTTAGAGTTGCAAGGTGCCACAAGGAGACTCTTCATCTGGGTGGAGGCAAGTTACTTGTGTAACTTTATAGGGAAAGCAAACAGCCCTCACTGATTTCAGCTCTGCTCTTAGCTGCGAAAACATTAACATTGGCCAGAGACGCACATGGCCAGCTAATTAGTCCAGAGCGGCTCTCTCTCCCTGGACTCCAGCAATGAAGACTTGAACTCAAGTTTTATCCAGTCACTCTGCCTCTTCTTCTCTCACTTACAACACTGTGCTAGTGATAGTACAGGTGAGGGCTAGAGCTGGGTGAACCAGGACTCTGTATAGGAAATAACTCATTCAGTTCAGTTTGCTCTGTTTTCTGTTCATGAATTGAGAGAGACAAGGGGATTCATTGGTGACACACTGGACATGAAGGAGTCAAACCTGCTGTCCTCGGCAGTGACAGCTCCAGGCACCACCGCTCCAAGTGTGTGCCTGGGGCAGCAAGCTGCAGGGGGCGCCCTGCTGGTCCCTGTGAGGGTGGCAGTCAGGTAGCCTTCAGCGGCTTGCCTGCAGGAGGTCCCCGGGTCCAGCGGATTCAGCAGCAATTCGGCTGTGGGTATGCCGAAGCCGCGGGACCAGCAGACCTCTCGCAGGCAAGCCGCCGAAGGCTGCCTGACTGCCGTGCCTGGGGTGGCAAAAAAGCTAGAGCTGTCCCTGGTCTTCGGAATCAGTGGCCAAACTCCCATTGTCTATAACAGGTCAGCAACCTTTCAGCAGTGGTGTGCTGAACTCTAATTTAAGGTTTCGTGTGCCAGTAATACATTTTAACACTTCCAGGTCTCTTTCTATAAGTCTATAATATATAACTAAACTATTGTTGTATGTAAAGTAAACAAGGTTTTTAAAATGTTTAAGAAGCTTCATTTAAAATTAAATTAAAATGCAGAGCCCCACGGATCGGTGGCCAGGACCCGGGCAGTGTGAATGCCACTGAAAATCAGCTCGCATGCTGACGTCAGCACCCGTGCCATAGGTTGCCTACCCCTGAGACCAGGAGCAGGTCCAAAGTGGTCAGACCATTTATTTTTAAGTAAATAAAATATATTTATAAAGCTTTTAGTGGTTCCTCTGATGCCCTTTTGCTCCCCACCAGAACAAGACCAGAAGCAACCTGCTTATTTGGAACTGGCACATTTCACACCCAAACGAAAGATTGGCTTTCTGCTTTGTGTTTCCTAAAGAATCCAGGAGAACCTCAGAGTTACAAACACCTCGGGAATGGAGGTTGTTCATAACTCTGAAATGTTCGTAACCCTGAACAAAACCTTATGGTGGTTCTTTCAAAAGTTTACAGCTGAACACTGACTTCCTACAGCTTTGAAACTGTACTAAGCTGAAGAAAAAACTGCTTTCCCTTTATTTTTTTAGTAGTTTACATTTAACACAATACTGTGCTATATTTGCTTTTTTCCTCCCAACTGTGCTGCCTGTGTACTTTCGTTCCAAAGGAGGTGTGTGGTTGACTGGTCAAGTTCATAACTCTGAGGTTCTACCATATACTAAAAAACCTCTGAGAAACTGCCCTTTAAAAAATGCCCCCCTGAGCATTCCAGGTCCGAGACTACTTTCTCCTAACTGGAGGGAAAGCCAAGGGCAGAGCCACTTTCCCATGAAAGCTGGAGTTTCTGCACACTGGGATAGCACTGGGTCACTGTTCCTGGGTCATACCCAACGTTGTGAGGTGCTAGCAGGGAATTTTTCCGAGCCCAGAATAACTCTAGAACACAGTTCAAGTAGGCCAGGTCACAGACTCATCTTGGGAAGAGGGAATAGATCACTCAGTATCCCCTGTGTCACTGTCACAGGCTCCCTATTCGTCTTCCAGACTAATTCCAAAACACCCTGCTGCTTTTCAGAACTCTCCACACACTTGCTATACTTTGCCTCTCTAACATCCACATAATCCTCACCATCTCGTTCCAGTTTTTATGGTGCATTTACAGCCCAGGGCCACTCTAGCTCTAGGCCAGTGGTGGCCAACCTACGCCTGAGAAGGAGCCAGAATTTACCAACATACATTGCCAAAGAGCCACAGTAATACGTCAGCAGCCGCCCATCAGCTCCCCGACCCTGCTCCCAGGGCCTCCCACCCACTGGCAGCTCTGCCAATCAGCACCTCCCCTCCCTCCCAATCAGCAGTTTCATGGCATGCAGGAGGCTCTGGGGCAAAAGGAGGAGAAGGCCTCTTTAAGAAAATATTTGCAAGTTGGCGCTGGCTCAAGTCCAAACCCTTTTTATGTTTTTGACGTATGACAATTCATAAGGTTAAAATGCAAAAGCCAACATCTCCCTCCTTTAGGACAACTCATGAATCTAAGCAAAACTTCAAGGTTTTCTTACAATGAATTATCCTGAAAAGACAATGAAAAATTATTCTTGAATGAAGCCTGGGCTTTGTTTGGGATTTATAGCTGTACCTGGTGTGTGTGTTTAAGGACAAATTAATCCAGACAAAGCTAATGAAGCCATTCAAGTTATTTATTTATTTACTAATTTTTCAGGGTCAGCTGAATTGGCTTATCTGAAGGTAGCAAGTGCACAGGACCTGTCATACACACATTCTAGCTGCCAACTTCAGGCTTAGACTGATCTCTAGACTTCCAAGCTTCTTCTCCAGTTTCTGAGCACAGGAAACAACTATTTGAGGGCATCATTATATATTCAAACCCTTATGTTCACCCATATCAAATATTCACCCCAGATTATCAAGCATATTTAACTTTAAGCACATGCTTAAATGCTTTTATACATCATGGCCACCATGCATAACCTCATTAGGTTGCCATGCAAGTTGCCGAGGAAAGCAATTACATTTAAAATAAAATGGCCTTGATTTTAAGTTGCCAGGGGAAATAATTACATCCAGCAAGAAATCTTGGTTTTAAACAAAGCTATTCGGTAACTAAAGATACAGGCCATTAATATCTGATTGATCCAGGCAAGGTTTTGAAAATACTTGGTCAAATGTATGTAGATTAAAAAGAACTGTAGAATACGCACTTTAAAACAAAATAATGTCAGTTTCTTAGAGTCTGAGGACCCTAAAAGCTTCCCTTTATAAAATAGCAAAATTAGGGTCAGATAAAAGGTCTTTTAGCATCATGAGACGTCTCACATGGGCTTCAACGGGAATTGGATCTGTATTAACATTAGATCTATTACACCTCTACCCCGATATAACGCTATCCTCAGGAGCCAAAAAATCTTACCATGTTATAGGTGAAACCGTGTTATATTGAACTTGCTTTGATCCACCGGAGTGCGCAGCCCCGCCCCCCCGGAGCACTGCTTTACCGTGTTATATCCGAATTCGTGTTATATCGGGTCGCGTTATATTGGGTTAGAGGCGTATTATAATTAATTAATGTTAATTCCTCTTCACTCCCATAAGTAATTTTCAGCAATAAATCCCAAGAAGCCCTGATTTTCACAGACTCATTCTCCTCTGGGTTTGCCAACTTCCTCCTTTCTAATACAAGGCCTATATATAAGATTCGCGGCCTTTTGTGGAACACTTATTGGGCTCAGTCCTAAGTCAGGCCTCAGTTGCCATTCATGCAGAACTCTGGCTGAAGTCAGATTCTCAGTGAACTCTCGCAGTTTTTAACAATTCAAAATGAAAAGCAAAACCCTCCAATGTCAAGGGTTTCCGTTTCCTTTGAGAGTGGCTTGCATAGCCCTGGCCCCACACAATGGTGTTGGGTGAGTGTGTGCTCACTGCAGAGTTTTGCTAGGGGTATAGTAATATAGTAATATAGGGGTAGCAAGAATATAGTAATTGCAAAGGACATAACCAGGTCAGATGGCAAAATGAAGTGTAACAGAATCTTAGCAAGAACCAATGCAGCAATGATAAGGCCCCAGGAAACGGCTCATATGCAGATACCTAACGAGAAATCTGGAACTCCCAAAAAACCGACTGCTTTTAGTTAGAACTTAGGTAGCAAAAAGATTTGATTCTCCTGGCCAGGCCCATTTAGATTCCGTTTGGGGCCCTGCTGCACAGGCGGTGCCTGATCATTGTTACGCCCAGATTATATAGTTATATTTACTTTGGCCTTTTGAGAGTGCAACTCATTGATAAAATAAGGAGGTCAGAGGAGAGCACCTGGTTCCTGTGAAGCCCACAAAGGGGGAGGAGCTTGCTCTGCCCGTGTTTGTTTACCTAACTCGAAGGAGGAGCACATGGCTCCAAGGAGTCAGACAGTTCTGGTGACACTGCGTCCTAAGTGTCAATTATCCTTTTCAAATGTTTCATCACAGAGCTAACAGGGCCCGATCCTGCTAACAGCCCTTACTCACACATGTCGTTCCATGGTCTTTACTGGGTCTCTTCACTTGCCTTTGCAGGACTGGACACAAAGCAGAGAAGTGACCTTCCCATGGTCAGTAGCAGGGTTAGGATTCAACTTGGTCAGGAGTCCTGCTTCCCACCCCCATGCTCTCGCCTCTGAACCACTCTGTCTCCTGTAGCTACTCTCTCATTAAAGAGGACAGTGTAACAGTAGCCACCAGAATGACTGTAGACTCACCCCCATCATGTGACAGCACTTCTCAGCTGCTGCCCTGATGTAATCTCTCTATGCATTTGTAATGCAACCAGCACTACAATATCTAGACACTGGTTACAGACCAGGGGTGGCTCCAGGCACCAGCACGCCAAGCGTGTGCTTGGGGCGGCAAGCCACTGGGGGCACTCTGCCAGTCGCCGCGAGGGCGGCAGGCAGGCTGCCTTCAGCGTCTTGCCTGCGGAGCGTCCGCTGGTCCCGCGGCTTCCCAGCGGACCCTCCGCAGGCTTGGGACGGCAAAATGCCTAGAGCCGCCCCTGTTACAGACTCTCAGAATTCACGGTGAATGTCTGAGGTGGGCCTAGCTCATTTCCCTTCCCTTGTTTTAGCCTTTGGATCCTATAAAAGGGCTCTTTTGGCCATTTGGTTAGTGGACCTGATCCTGTGACAATATCTTTGGGCTCCGTTGTTTTAAATAAATAGTCGCTGTAGAACTGTGTCCTACTCCATGGGAAAGGGCTACCACAGCAACTCCAGGAACTAAAAACAGTAGGGGGTGGTGGCAGGGCCAGCTTTAGCAAGTGCGGGCCCAATTCCTGGGGGGGCGGGGCTTGTATTCACCAGGCCACGCTCGCAGTCTTCGGCAGCACTTCGGATTGCCGGTCGGGAGAGCGGGGCCGCCGCGCTCCGGCCAAAGCTCCGGCCAGGAGAGCGGGGCCACAGGGCTGCCGCGCTCCAGCCGGAGCTCCGGCCGGGGTCGCGGGGCCGTGGGGCTGCCACACTCTGGCCGGGGTCGCGGGGCCGCCACGCTCCAGCCGGAGCTCTGGCCGGGGTCGCGAGGCTGTGGGGCTGCCACACTCTGGCCGGGGTAGCAGGGCTGCAACGCTCCGGCCGGCGCTCTGGCCAGGGGAGCAGGGCCGCTGAAGACCCCGGCGGAGCTGACCACCGCCGGGGTGAGTAAAAAAAATTAAAAAGGCGCCTAAGGCACAGGGCCCGATTCCAGGGAATCGGGTGAATTGGCCTAAAGCTGGCCCTGGGTGGTGGTGATGGCAAATCAGCCAGGATGCAGCAGCCCCTCCAGAGAGGCACCATGTTCTGCTGCAGCTTGCCCAACTGGATTACCCTGACACCAACGGACAAAAAACGAACTTTTGGATAAATGGTCTGAGGTTAAACTAACTCAGGAGCTGCTTTCTGATCCAGCAAATGCACAGGATCTTTCTGTCCAGACAGAGGTCTCCAATCCTTGCAGAAGAGTTAGAAGGATTTGACCTACCAGGGCTGGAAAAGACTTTTGGGTGACTCTGGTAAGCTTATTAGCATGCATATCGGAACTTTGATGGGGTTTTATGAGTTTTCTGTGTAATACAGTCACCTTAAGAATAAATGTGCTTGCTTAGAAAAAGCTGTGTGGTAACATATAACTGCAGGTCATATCCTGGAAAGAGTCTCTGGAGAGAAAGCAAAGTGCAGACATTGACCTTTTAGGCAGTCTGGGTTACTGGGGAAATCACAGTGTAGGCAGGGATTGTGCGGCCTTCAAGAACCCAGTCAGGACGGCGTGAGACACAGGTCTTCACCCAGGAGCGATGAAGGCTGGGAACCTAACGTGGGTGTCCTGGGGTGGACCACAGAGCGGGAATGCAGAGGCAATTGCCCTGAACTGCAACAGACTCTTATAAATCAATAAAAGTGTAGCAGAGCTTATTTGTCAGCCAGGACACGGCTTGCATGAAGATCAATGATGGCTGTGACACTGAGTTGATTAAACCTCTGAGCTCATCTAGGTGAAATTTACCTTTCCACTTGCGTACAGAACACCCTGTCTTCAAATCCTAGTAGCTGGGAGAAGTTCAAGTGCAGCTCCTCATGGTACATTCAGTATCCGCAGATGCCATCTATGCAATCTGCAGAACCTTGAGTAGCAGCATAAAATTACACCAGATTGTAGAGTTTAAAAAAATAAAATAAAAAATAGGCCTTGCTCCAAACCCTACTGAAGTCAACAGAAAGACTCTCATTGACTCCATGGGGCTTTGGAGCATGTCCATATGGTGGTGGTGGGAAGAGGGGAGGGTGGGAAAGAACTCACAGGAGCTCATCTACAGACTATGCCAGCAAAGGGCCCTGTATTCTCCAACCATCACTGCATCAGGGAACTGTAATGAAATAAGAGATTGTATCTTTCTGCCTTATGAGGCCCTCATCTCGACCAGGGCCTTTAGGTGCTATTGCAATACAAATAATATGTAATAATAATGCAGATGGGAGCAATGAATAACCACCTGTACAAACTAATCTACTACATAATATTTTTCTCAGCTGATACAACTTACTACATTGGCAGAAATAGCCATGCTTATTTTCTAAAATGAAAGCAGAAGCAACCATGGAATCAAGAGTTTGTTATTCGGTCGGGTGTTTGGTTAGATTTTGCATTTTCTTAGAATAAGCAAAGTTGCCATGTAAGCCATCAGTATATGCGATTTTCTATACTTTGCAGTTTAGGCAAAAGAAAAAGCTTAATTACTTTAGTTGTGGTTTTTCATGCTGGGGGGGAAACCTGAATTTTTCTCTCTCCTCCAAAATTATATTAAACTTTGATCATTTCAATGCTGTTCAGTTGGTTCCAGGTTTAAATTATGGGGTCCAAATCAAAGCTTTATTTATCTATTTCACCTCCTTCACCACAGAACAATTTCACAGCTTGGGCTCCTTCTTGGACTCATGAAAAACAACAGTAAAATTATAGCAGGAAGCAAAATAACCTTGTAAATAAAAAGAACGAGATAGAAAATTAAGTGTATGGTAAATAGCTCCCTCCCCCCCACTATAGCCGTGTGTTTTATTCAAACACACGTATAATTGGTTTTTATTATTTCTTACAGTTATCATAGCAGGCAGCATATGAAAGGCCTCCTAGTGCTTCCTGGAAAGATGTAACAAGAGAAAACTTTAGCTCTACAAACAATTCTGCGGATGGATATTTTCTGGGGTTTGCATTCGTAGGGGTAGGGTGGGGGCCTGGGGTGTCCTTTAGTTGTGATTATTAAGGATAACTGAAGGTGCAGCATTCTGGTGGTGACACTTAGTTGCTGTGGAGATTACAAGTTCACAAGCAGAAGATACTAGGCTTTGGGTGTGGGGGCAGAATGCTATGACCTAAGCCAATCTCTCCTGCTGATCAGCCAGAGCAATACTGCTGAACAGCTTTTGGCAGCCATTTTAGGCCCTTGATCTTGTACCGAGCCCCAGGAAGTCAATGTGTGGGGGTGCAGAGGCCCACCCACACAAAGCCAGTTGCAGGATCCTTCCCATAGATTTTAATATCCTTGGGAAAAGGACCATGAGTTTCCTATGTGTTTTCTATAGCAATGAACTCACCGATGATGCTCTGTCTGTATCCATCTGTTGTCTCCAGTCCTATAGCTGATCGTAAGCTCTTTGGGGCAGGGACCATCTGTTTGTGCTGTGTTGGTAAAGCACCTACCCCAATGGGGCCTTGGTCCATGGCTTCGAGGCACTACTGCAATACAAATAAATAACTGTATTTACCATGACTTGCTCATCGGCTGGAGTCCTGCCAGGGAAGAATCCAGTTTTAAATGCCCTACACTAAGTTTCAAGTAATAGCTCAGTGGATTGATGTAGCTTTATATCCCACAGCATCATGTCAAAGAAAAGTCACATACATTTTTATTGTCTCTCTTTTTCCATAGAGTTAGATTCTAGGCAACCTCCCCAAACCCTCCCTCATCCTTTTCTAAATGCAAACATACTGTACGTTTCTATTGCTAACTTCAGCACAATATGAGCCTAACACTGTCTGGAGCAGAGAGCCTTAAAGAAAACAGTCAGAGGACAGATCTGAATAAGAAAAGGGGTCACTAGACTTTAAATAATTACATTTTAAAAGAACTAAGAGCTTTTAATAACATACTAAATGAGCCCAAGAAATTGGCCTTATAACCCAAAAATCACATTAACAGTATCACTGGCTGGCTGTAACTCTCCCTTCTAATCTCTACAGATAATGGAAATACTGCTGAATAGCATCTCATATTGTCAATGGGAAAAGGGGGTGGGGAAAGCCAGAGGAGGAATTCACGAGCACCATGTGGCAGAAACAAGAGAAATCTGTGTGTGAAATCCAAGCAGAGTTTTTAAAATCATATTTGTAATTTTGCTTTAAATGCTATAGTACAAGCCCTGCAGAATACAGGGTAAGGAACAAACCTTGGGTGGAAGTTAGATGAAGGAGATGTGACTTAAGACTTTTCCAACTCTTGTTTCCATGAGACAAAGACTATGATGTTTGCAGCCATTTGACATCATTCAACCATCACTTCCTATGACTGAGGGCCTGGGGAGGATGAAATGCTAAGACTCACAGCACAGATTTCAGTGGCTGAGTAGCCAAGACCGCCTCAAGAATTTGAATTCACAAAATGACTGAAAATCTGACAGCTGTTTGCCAGAAAAGAATTGGTGGTTTCAGCCCAGTTTATATCAGATGTGTGTCCATGTCACAAGAATCACCACCACAATAGGCACTGAGGCCCAAATCCGAGGTATTTAGGGGCTTAACTCCCCTTGAAATTGATATCAAGAGGAGTTAGGCCCCTAAATACTGTTGAGGACCTGGGCTTAACTCTCCCCCTTGTTGTAAGCAGCCTAGACTGGGAAACCAAAGGACTCTAGTGATCGCTCCAGGATAGGTGGAGGCACACTGGAGGGCCAGTGTGAAGGCACGGCTAGCTCTGCCACTGCTTGTACAGTAACTCCTCAGTTAATGTTGTAGTTATGTCCCTGAAAAATGTGACTTTAAGCAAAATGATGTTAAGCGAATCCAATTTCCCCATAAGAATTAATGTAAATGAGGGAGTTAGGTTCTAGGGAAATTTTTTTCATCAGACAAGACTATATTATATACATATACATATACACACACACACAGAGAGTATAAGTTTTAAATAAACAATTTAATACTGGTACACAGTGATGATGATTGTGAAGCTTGGTTGAGGTGGAGGAGTCAGAAGGTGGGATATTTCCCTTACTGTTAAATGATGGATTAGCAATTGCCTGAGCCCTCAAGCGTTAACTCTCTCTCTACACAAGGCAGCAGGAATGGAGGGAGAGATGCGCATTTCCCTTAAGTACACTGCCTTGTTAATTAGATCAGCTTGCTGAGAAGGCAGCTGCTGCAAGCTCCCTCCGTCCTGAGCCCTGGTGTGTCTCCCCTGTTCTATGGAAGAAGGGGTAAGTGGGGTGCAGGAGCAGGGGGGAGAGGGACACCCTGACATTAGCCCCCCTCTTCCTTCCCCCCCATCCCGCACAGCAAGCAGGAGTCTCAGGGAGCAGCTCCAAGGCAGAGGGCAGGAGCAGCACATGGCAGTGGGGGGAGGGACACAGCTGAACTGCAGGTAGCTGCTGCACCGGGAACTTAGGGGAGCGGGGAGCTGATAGGGGGGCTGCCGGTCCACCCTGGTTCCAAGCCCCCACCAGCTAGCTCCAAGGGGCTGCTCTTCCTGCAAGCAGTGGACAAAGCAGGCAGCTGCCAAACGATGTCGGAAGGGAGCATTACACAACTTTAACCGAGCATGTTCCCTAATTGATCAGCAACGTAACAACGTTAACCAGGGCGACTTTAAGTGAGCAGTTTCTGTACTGGACAAATGGAGGACTTCAGTCTCCAGGGCTATCAGCTCAGCACCTTTTACGAGCACTAAGATTCACTAACACCGCCCTCCCCTCCACATACACGTGCACACAATTCATTTGGATCACATCTTTGGAGATTACTGGATACAAAAGAGACTGCAGGTCATCTCCTCTATTTGGGCCTCTGCTTTCCACTGAGGTGGAAAGGGAACAGCTTTAGTGGGCAAGTCACTCAGATAGGCTTGGTGAACTGAACAATGATTTCTGCTGCCTGTGCAGCTAATCACTTCCCTCTCCACCTCCAAAGCGCTCCTTAAATGCACTTCTCCTGCCAGCTCTCTCAGTTTTACCTGCCAAGCACAGAACACAACCCATAGCATCAATATTGCCTATGCAAAAATGCATGCACATTCACACACCTAATCTGCATGCAAATCAGACAATTGTACATGTAAATTACCATAACTGGCCATTTGCATGTTCAATTAAAGTCTTCCATGCAATGAGGGAAATGAGTGCCAAAGCAAATTAGCTGCAGAACTGGGTAGACATCTTTGCATGGGGAAAATTTGGAATATTCTGGTCAATTTATAAAATAAAGAAACACCTGCCTGGCTTAGTTTAGTGTTTCAGCTTGTTTTGTGCATCTGAATGATATGGTTTGTATCCAATTTCAATTGTAAGTTCCTTGGAGCAGGGACGACATCCTCTAGTTATATTTGTGAAATGGCCACTATCTTGACTGAAACCAGGGAATGAACTAGAGATCTCTCGAGCTGAAGCTAAAGAGCCGGGCACTGTAGTTGGGAGCTGTAACAGATTCACATCATCTGTGGTTTGGGGGGCAGACACATACCCAACACTGACCAGCTGGTTACATTTGCACAGGGTGACCAGATGTCCCAATTTTATAGGGACAGTCCCAATTTTGGGGGCTTTTTCTTATATAGGCACCTATCACCCCCCCACCCCCATCCTGATTTTTTTACGCTTGCTGTCTGGTCACCCTACATTTGCACAGCACTATGCATTCACTCACAGCCTTCAGCATGTAACCATCCACTCCCAGCTCAACGTACCCATTTTAACCGAACTCCCTGTGAAAGTTCATATGCTGGGAAATCACAGAGTTGGTGGTTGTTATTATTTTTAACGAAACAAGACAAAAACAAAACAAGGAAGTTTGCCCCCTAGGATTTTTCCTCCTTCACATGCTCAGTGCTCTGTTAATAATAGTGCTCTGAGCAAGATGACATGACGATTACAAGGCTGTTGCTAAGAGGCCAGATCCACTATTACATCAAGGAACATTTTATTCAGTTCCTCCTCTGATTTGGAACTTTCTCTACATAGCTAGTGAGCTCCTTGTAGACCCAGCTTGCACATTTTCCTGTCAGGCTCTGCTCTCCATAACAGCAGCATGAGCCGGTATATAAAAGCTCTGGCCCGATGACATTTATTTCCCTCACTGCAGTGTTATGCACATTATTTTTCTGAATAGCTTTTTGGCCATAAGACTTCTGAGCCACCCCATTTCTACAGCAGGCACTAACGTTAGAAAAGGCTTGACCACAAACGGTGCTTTACCATCCTCTACCTACTTTAGGTCTCATGGACAGAGGGCACCACGTAACACCACATCTCTAAGGCTGCCCTGAACCGAGTCACAACTCTATCAGCATGGCTGAGAACCGAGGCATGGCAGGCATTAACACATCTGACACAACCTCACGATTATTCACATTGCTCCAACTCCTGAGGCCCAAACAGCTGGTGGGAGAGGGCTAAACACAAAGAAACCACCACAAGTTGCTCCTCATGGAAGCTGCTCATCAATCCTTCTGCCAGAGGGTTCTCTCCACAGGCCAGCCCCCACAATCTCTCCAGATCCATACAGATCCCAGGGAGAGGGGGACCTGCAGGAGGCCATGACTCTCTGTGAGGAGGCCTCAAGCCTCCACCCTGGTTGTTCTGGGTCTCTGGTGGCCCAACTCTGTAGCGTAGCTCTAATGGAACAGTGCTAACAGGGCTCTTGTCTCTGACACTTCCCTGAGGGACACCCCCAAAAGGCAAATTCCTGCTGCAAGTTCCAAAGGGCTGGTGAGAAGATGATCTGTACCTGTCCTCTATCAACCTGTACCCTCCTCTCCCAGACCACAGTGGCCCTCCACATGGATCCCAGGAGCCATGGATCAAGGTTTGAAGAAGAGGGAGGAGAATATTGCGATGAAGTCAGCCGAGCCCCATTCTGAAGGGAATGAATGAGGGAGATCCCCTCAGTATAGGGATCCTGGGGGTGGGAATGTGATTTAAACAGTCAGTTCTTCTTCAGTCCAGCAAACTCCCCAGGACTCCAATAAGAGTTTGGCTTGAATCAGAACCGAGTATGGGTTTTATTACAGCAAAGAACTAGCTTTCCCTCACATCTCGCCATTACACCTTTCCTTGAGAAACTGACACTTCAAGAGCACAACCGCTTCCCTGGAAGGGATCTGTGTTTTCAGCTTTGCTGTAAGGAATGAGCCATGTGGAAGAGCAGGATGCAGCTCCCTGGATGCTCCCCACCTTCCTCCTATTGCATAGAGGGCTACAGTGCATCTCAACAAGACACTGCAAGAAACGTACTGGTAACTTCACACACCTGCACGGAGAGAGAGAGAGAGACGCCCGCTTGCGGAGAAAAGGCTGCATCGCACCTCACAGGGAACAGACCCCACCATCCTTTGTGCCTGGCAAATCCTATTTGTGAAGCATTCAGAAGCATAAATGTTAAATAATTGATAGCCTGGCTCTGTCTGCTCCATGACAATTTGGGCACTTGCCAGCTGCCTCCTCTTCTCCTCACTGCCATGCTTCTCTGCATACTTTGGGCAGGATTAGCCCCAGTGAAAGTCAGCACATGATGTCCTTTTAGGGTAAAGAGCAGAAAGGGGATTTATTTGTGTTTGCTGCATAAACATGCAGGCTGATCTCAGCACTGCCCTTATCTCAGTGGGCATCCAGCTTCTACAGAGAGTCCAAAACAGAACAGAGCATGCATAGTGAGATCTGCTGGACAAAAACCCAGGTCTGTTTGAGTGCAAACACATTCATTAGCTGCTTGGGCTGTAGCCCGGACTGCACATAACTTCTCATTCCGATTAGCGAGCACTAACGATCTCCCATGCCAACATCTCCTTGTCTTTGACTTAAAGCCAGGAACCTCACATGTGGGCACTGCATGCTATGCATGAAAATTACTCTGGCCCCAAGCTGAGTAAATGGATCAGTGGAAAGGCTGGCAGGGAATCTGCTTCACAGAGCCGGGCCAAAGTCAGCAGCAGGAAGAGACAGGTCTCAAATCATTGCCCCTAAATAAGCTAATGGCAGCCCTTGTGTACCACAGGCCTCTTTTTATGGTCTAACAAGTGAGTTTGAAACCAGTGAGGCAATAATTGCTCTTGGCCTGCTTGACAGCTTTTGTCTCTATGCGCTTTCCCTTAGTCCTTACCGCAACATAAAACGTTGCCATGGCAACATAAATCGCTGACTAACGAAACTGCTCAGACGGATTCCTCTCTAGATCTCCAGGAAAATCAGAGCTATAAATAAATCGCTGTAAAAAGCAACTGTCACCACAACCAATGCTCTGAAAGCAAACATTTTCTAACACTAGCGTCAGGTACCCCACCCCAGAGGCCCGAACCACACCTGCCCGAGGCATTTACTCAGCCCAAAGGCAGATTTCCCAGAAGGCAAACTTTCCTGTAATAAAATAAAATAGTAGTAGTCGATTTCTAGCTCTTCTGGGTGATCAGAAAACCTTTGAAATGTGAACTGTGTGCAAATCAAGTGTAACCAATGCAGTGGTTCTTGCATCTACAGATGGCCTGAAATAACATCTGTAAGAGAGATGTCAGCTACGCCTTTACCTCAACAGGGGGATGACTCTTAAGTCTATCACAAAAGCCAAGTTTTCCTATCATTTAGCTGTGCAGCTGTTTATGCATTTGTCGCCATTGTGTGCACAAATCAGGCAACTGCATGTGCCCACGGCCGAATAAACAAAGGGCAGAGACAGTGGTGACCCTAAAAATGCCTGGGACTGTTTTTCTCACTGAGTGATTCTAACAAAGTTTCCTTATACCTAAGGGTCATGCTCTTTCCTCTTTAAGTGCAAGCCTCCCATCATCACTGGGGGAGATCAGGACCAAAATCACAAGCTTCCACCACCTTTGAGCTAAAGGAGCAGCTTTGAAAGTACGTATGTAGCAGGCTGTTAATGTTGGGGCCAGGCACACCAGGGAAATATGATCATATATGCTAAGCCAAATGTATATAATGTACTTGCTGTAGGCTACCTAGTGGGTACCAATGTGCAGCATCTATTCTGTAGAATAGCTACCAGGAAATGAGTTGCAAAAAAACTCCACACAGTCAATCAGGACCACCAGGCAAAACTCACGCATTGTACATCACCACCACCCTGGCTGAGTGGAATGAGAATAGCTCTTGCCCTTCATCCATGGATCTCAAAGTCCATCCCTCACACTCATTAAGCCTCTACCCCACAGCTAAGTATTATTGTGCCTACTTACACAATAAAAAAAAGTGACCCGCCTGCCAAATGCAGCAGCACTGAGAGTCTAGAACAGTGGTTCTCAACCCGAGTTCTGGGACCCCGGGAGGCTGCAAGCAGGTCGCAGGGCGCCCGCCAAGCAGGGCCAGCATTAGACACACTGGGGCCTAGGGCAGAAAGCCGAAGCCCCACTGCATGGGGCTCTGAGCCTCACCCCTCGGGGCTGAAGTCTAAGAAATGCTGCTTGCTGGGGGCCCCTGTGGTGTGGGGCTTTGGGCAATTGCTCTGCTTGCTACCCACTAATACCAGCACTGGCTTTTATATGCAGAAAAGCAGTTGTGACGCAGGTGGGCCACGCAGTGTTTATAGCATGTTGGTGGGGGGTGGGCCTCAGAAAGAAAACGGTTGAGAACCCCTGGTCTAGAAATCTTTGCACAGTCACCCCTGGGAAAGCAGGTGCAAAGTAAGGAAATGAGGACAACTCCTGGCTTTAATAATACGTGTTTGGAGAAAAAGACTCAAGACATTGAGCTTATTCTCAGCAGTTCAGGGAAGACTTCAAGGTGATCCAATAGGAGTGTTTGGAATTATGCAGAACAAGGTTGAATGACAAGCACAGTGAAAAGGCCAGATGCCCCCAGAGGACACTGAAATAGAACAGGAAAGAAAGAACAAATGATTCAGGCAGGTGGAGAACAACTCAGGCCCAGAGCCTGATCTCGGTTACTCCAAAGTGACCTCAATGAAGCTAATGGAGTTACTCCAGATTTACACCAAGATCAGAGTCTGGCTCATAAGGTGGTTTTTTTAATTACCACCATTGAAGCAAAATTCCAGTGAAACAGAGACAGCCTATGAATCAGTTTATAAAAAATCAGTTCTGTGGGGACCAGGTGATCAGCCCTTTGCAGCAGCTCTCCGGTCAGTAGGTGGTCTATGTCCCTGAGGAATGACTCCCCTCTCTTAGCATCTCTCTATCACCATTTACCTGGGCTGGAGGGAGGGGTGGGTGTGGTCCCTATAGCTTAGGATCTGTGCATTATGTACAAAGAGATACTAAAAGTCAAGGCCATTGCAGCCTTCTTTTCAGGAACTGAGAATCTTTTCCCCTGATGGATGTTTGGAGATAAGAATGTATTTTTTCTTGCTGGTAAATATAGGGCAGGGGGTCTCAAACTTCATTGCATCACGACCCCCTTATTACAACAAAAATTACTACACAACCCCAAGGAGGGAGGACCGAAGCGTGAGCCCTCCCAAGCCCCACTGTCCCAAGCAGCCCGGGCGGGAGGCCTGTAGCCTGAGCCTCGCTGCCCCTCGGGCTTCAGCAAGTCTAAGCCAGCCTTGGTGACCCCATTAAAACAGGGTCAGACCCACTTTCGGGTCCCAACCCACAGTTTGAGAGCCACTGATCTAGGGCCTATTAGTGAGAATCCCTTTACATTTTCCTTTCAAAACCCAGCTTATCACTGTTCAAAATGAAGAGAATTAAGTCTTTGTATAAGAAGGATGGTAATGGTCTGTGGATCCTTTCACTTGTGTCACTGGAGCAAATCCAGCCCAGTTCAGAAGTGATCAGCAACTGCTACAATCTGATAGTTGCTGGACGGCCTATGGCGGTCGTTTTCAGCCAGGGGTATGCTTACCCCTGGGGGTACGCAGAGGTCTTTCAGGGGGTTGGTACATCAACTCATCCAGATATTTACCAAGTTTTACAATGGGCTAGAGAAAAAGCACTAGCAAAGTCAGTACAAACTAAAATTTCATACAATGACTTGTTTATACTGCTCTATATACATACACTGAAATGTAAACACAATATTTATATTCCAGTTGATTTATATGGTAAAAATGAGAAAGTCGGCAATTTGTCAGTAACAGTGGCTGTGACACTTTTGTATTTTTATGTCTGATATTTGCAAGCAAGTAGTTTTTAAGTGAAGTGAAACTTGGGGTACACAAGACAAATCTGACTCCTGAAAGGGGTCTGGAAAGGTTTAGAGCCACTGCTCTATGGCATGTGACATTAGGGTAGTGGACTCAGCCCTGTTCCCAGTCTCCACATCACAATATGCAATTAGGACCCACTCCAATCAATGGAAAGACTAATGGGAGTTGTATCAGGCCCTGACTGGCCCCTTGTTGGTCGCTTCAGCAAAGAGGCAGATGCAGAGAAGCTTTAATTTTTGTTGCCTGGGCTCTGTGAATAAAGTGAGCGTAACAGTCTCCTGGTCATCTAGCTGACACTTCTCACCAGTGTTTCATTCCCTATAAAGCATTTTAAAAGACACTGGCACTGGGCCTTGATGTGCATCCTGTGCTAAAAGGGAGAGTCTTCTCACAGTGGTACAGGCTGGGTTGTAAACACCAGCAGAAAGCTACAAAATACTTTGGGCACCTCTACCTTCCATCCACGATGGTGTCAGCAGCTGCATACAGCAAACCTGGGCAGCAGCCATCAAGTGCTAGCACCAGAATTCACAGCAAATAGCGGGGGAAGCTGTCATGATTTTTCCCATGGCAAGCAGTGACAAAAGACAGTGCATGCTTTTTAGAACATGCTTATCCATAGGTGCACAATGGCCTCATTGTCAGGCCCTGCCTTATTATTTTAAAATAAACACCTGACAAAGGCCCCAGTTTACAATGGCCCCTCAACTTTGCTCCCTCCACACCTGCATTCTGAGGCACGAGCACCTGCACGCACAGATGATTTCACATGCAAGGCCCATTTCTCCCAATGAGGGGATGATGCATGGGAAACACTACCACACGCATTTGCCACTGTTTGAATCTGCCAAAGGTGCACATACAGGTGTTGTGCACAGAAGTGTTTGCAGGTGTAAAACCGCATGATGCAGGTGGCAGCTGGTGTGAAGGAGGGGAAAAATGGAAAGTGGACATGGGGCACAAATGTTTGTACAGCACCTCGCACGATGGAGCCTCAGTCCCTATTTGGGAACCCTTGAGTGCTACTCAAACTCGTAATAAAAACATAGGCCCAAAATTGTGTTTAAAAGCAAAGACATCAGAAAATTCAGCCCCAAAGATGTATTTTAAAAGGATCCTGATGCCAGTAGCCCACAAGAAAGCATTTACAGTTCTTCATTGTATGGATAAACGGTTGACACAAAACCACTATTAACACATTTCCATGGCAAAGGGAAAATTAAACTTACCACGCACAGCCTCCAGAGCAGCCATCTAACCATTTTTCAGTTTAAAAGAATCAACTGAGCAGCAAGGAAAGGAAGAGGCAAGTCATCACCATCAGGTAATTAATCAGTTAATCAGCCGAAAACCAACAAGATGTTATGACAGTCAAAAGCATTTGTTGATTGCACTGTGCTCCACAGTCAGAAGCCCTAGATCTCTCCTAGAGCAATCACAAACTATTATTGCCTCGAATACAGTCTGGCCTGTCAACACAACTGATGTATCAGAAGCTGATAACTATTCAATTTATCACTCTCAGATTAGAGATGGAGCGGGGGGGTCGGGGGGGGGGGGGAGAAACAGCAATGAATAAATAGTTTGTGCTAACCCATCAGCTAATGCTGCTGCACAGCAGAGCTAGGATAGGCTCTAAAAATAATAATATAATCAGCATATGGCCAGAAAGATTACTGGGTCTTTGGGAAAATAAATGTTAAACTACTCATGGTGTATGGGGGAAAAAGTAAATCTATTAAAAGCAACATCAGACAGAGAAATAATCTGTGCTTATTTCTGGCCCCGCAGACCCTATCCCCTAAAGGCACCAAGAAACAGACCTGTTTGAGAAAAGTAAACATTTGTTTAAAAATAGGAACCAAGTGAGAGACTCCAGATTTTCTTTTTTTTAAGTTATGTAAATATGTATGGAATTGTCTGTTCCTGCAGTAACTGATAAGGCAAAGCAGAGAGAAAATCCACTCAGTTCCCAGCATTCATTCTCTTCTCCGGCTACTTCACACGGCTGGATGCAGCGCTAACCCACTGGAACCTTCCTTAAACTACCTCTGAGTTGAGGCTCTCAGTTTAAAAGGGGAATTTGAATAAACCCCTGGTCAACTTCATTCCAAAAATGTTATTTCTGCCATCAGCTGGTGCTCCAAAAACACGCAGTGGTTATCACAAGCGCTGGCTTCTTCTGGGCCCCCCCCCCCCCCCCCCACCCCACCACACCACCCCCCCGGAGAGAGCCCAGGTCGCCTATGGTGGGTGGTTATAATTGGCTGGTTGGCCGCTAGCTAGAAGCTGACAGATGTTTCAGTAACATGAAGCACAGCTCAGACCCAGCCAGGGGAAGAATTCAGATTTCACTTGCTGAGCATTAGAGCTGAGGTAATTCCCCTCCCCCATTTATTAAAGGAATAGGTTAAGGCCACGATTTTCAAATATGGGTGCTCCTACATCCTTCCTAGCCTAGAGAGGAAAGCTGGGCCAATGTTTCAATCATTAGCCTGGGGCATGGGTTCAACGCCCAGCTCTGCCAGATTCCCTGGGTGACCTCAGGCAGGTCACTTTGGTCCAGGTCCTAAAAGGTATCTTGGTGCCTAACTCTCATTGAGATCACAATGGGAGTTGGGAGCCTCAATCCCTTTGAGGATCTGAACCATAAACTGTCTATGCCTCTGTTCTCCCCCTGTAAAACAGGGATCAGCATAAATTCCCCACCTCACAGGGGTGTTGTAAGACTAAATACATTAAAGGATTGTGAAGTATTTAGATACAATTCTGCTGGGGGGCATCTGGGTACCTTAGATAGTTATTTAGGCCCAGATTTTCAAAAGTATTTAGGTGTTGCTGTGCTCAGCATCACAATGCCGAACTGATTTAGAAGCCTCTACTTAATTTTTAAAGCGATTTAGGTGCTTGGGAGCCATTGACATAGCTAAAAGTATTTAGGTGTTGCTGTGCTTCAGCAATCTGGGCTTTCGGAGACAGATTTTTCAAGGGCTGAGAATTCAGCAGCTCCCATTTACTTAGAAGCCCCATTTTTGAACACCTCTTTTTGAAAATCTTGTCCTTACGCTTCTGTGTATTTGAATAAGTGCCAGGAACTCCAACAGAAGCAAATCTCAGGAAACTGACCAAAATTGGCTAACACAAAACTTTGTGAGATACACTTACTAAACCAGGCTTTTGCTACAGCATAGGAAAACTGCATTCTGTCTGGGCTTTGTGCATCTCAGCAACAGCGCAAAAAAAACCTCATCTCACCATCTCTCCTAGCATGAGGTCCTGACAAGTTCAGATTTACTTAGGAGCTGTTTCTGAGAGGGCTGTGTGTCAAATCTGTTTCACTTCTCTGTTGCAGGGGGAAAAAAAAAAAAAGACAAGGACTTCTTTGAGCTAGAGGCTCCCAATTTATTTATTACAACACTAATCAAGTGACAAGGAGAAAGCACCCAAAATACAGGAACACAAAGAGGTGATGACTTGGCAGATAAAACTACCGTCTGTAACAAACAGATGGGAGTATTAGACAGAGAATTCCATCTGACCCATACAAAACCTTGGCAAATGTATGCACACAGCACCCCCTGC